>NW_005842075.1:859366-925549 GCF_000455745.1 Alligator sinensis
GAGACAGGGGAGTTTAGTCCCCAGCCCCTGCCCTGCTTTGCCTGAAGCACTTCCCTGGCCCATCTCAGGCCTTGGGGACAAGCCTGGAAAGGGCTGCTTTATCCCTCCCCCTCTAGGCACAACCCACCTGGGGTCCCTACAGACCAGGGTGGGGGTTTAAACCCCTCCGCAATCATATTTAGCAGCTGTGGGGGCCAGGCCACATCCCCCAAGTCAGCTTCCCTCCGGCCTTGTGGCTGCTGCAAAGGGAAGGAAGGGATGCTCTAGCGCCTCTGGCTTCTAGCCTGAGCCACTGCAGGCATGTGCCTGCATTTCCAGAATTAAACATGAATTTCTGTTCACTTGCAAATCAGTTCAGTCTTTACAGGTTAGACTAACCTGCAAAGCTTCAATCAATTCAGGCTCCAGATTTTTGAATGTCTGTCTCTAGCCCCTAAGCCAAGTACATTTTAGAGCAAATAGAATGTTAAAACCCTACCTCCAAAAGGTACTGATATCTGAGCTGCTTCTTCACCAAATCATGCCAAATATGAATTATGCAGAAAACCCTAACGCCACAATGGTAAGAGTTGCATTTACATGCATTTTACTGCACCTTGAAAATTAGAAGCAGCTCATTTTCTGGAACTGTCTTAGGATCCTGTGGGACTTCTCAGCATCAAAATTTCACCACCAATTCTAACCCAGTCTTAATGAAGTATGGTTATTTTCAAAATTTTCTGAGTGTGTACGTGGCTCTCACGAGCACTTTGAAATACTGTCTTTTAAAGAACAAGCTCTACTCTGTGGGGCAGTTTCCAGAGGAACCCCTTTGCAGACTGAAGCATGACACAGGTGAGAATATTAATGTACAAAAGCAAACAAGCTTGAAATTTGCCAGGGGCAGGTTTCAAATGTACATTTCTTGGGTATTGTTCAGGGTCAGTGACTACGGTGTATTATCTTCAGTTTTCTAGTAACTTTGATCTCAGGGCAGCTCTATGCACTTCTATTCATATGCTGTAGATCTGAGGAAGACAAATCACCCTCTGTAATGCACCATCTTGTTTTATGCCAGTTTGTAGAGCTAACTTGAATCCCCTAATGACTCTAATAGCATTGCTTCCTCAAAGGAACAGCAGGAGCTGGGCATTAGCTGAAATGAAATCAGTTTGATATGGATCAGTAGAGTAGTTTGAACCACAGGTGGGTACAAGAAGTTATAATAAAACAAAATTTTACAGTAACATTTTATTAGGAGCATTGCATCTCAGGAATCCTTTGTTCAAAATATCTCAAGGGACTGCTAGCCCTGTCCTGGCCCTAAACTGTAGTGGTGCTGAGCAAATTCATAGAATCCATAGGATGGAAAATGCATAGAACCAGCCCAGCCTCCTTCCTTTTTAGCTCATACTGTGTCTGATGATGTGACTCCTTGCCACAGCAGTATACTTCAAAAGGGTAAACAACTTGTCTGCTCCTCACAACCTGTTACTTCAAAATAGAGATTTACCAAGTCAGTTTTATTTCCAAAGGAATTTTGGGTCTTGGACCCACAAGAGGTTTACACCAATGTAACCACAGAGCAGACAAAGTCATGCATTGGTTTAAGTTACTAGAATCTGGCATAGAATTATCCCAGAGAGCAATGGCAAGCGTGTCCTCTCTGACTGGCTTCAAGGTTGAGAGGCAGTGAAAGCTACTGTAGTGTCTTCAAGAGGACTGGATGGTTGGGAGTAGGGACATTCTGAGCCTGTTGCAACTAAAGGAAAATGCAGACCATCTTCCAAACCTTCCTCCAGCCCCTCCAGAAATGGGGGGGTGCTCAGGATCTCCTTCCCTATACTTGCAGGCAAAGCCAAGTGTTGCCAACTAAAACCTGGAAAATTCTCTTTTTTTGTGTTGGAAGTTAAGGGCATGTTAAGCTTAAGCAGAAAACACCTGATGGAATCTGCTGTTTGTTTGTACTTCTCCAAAAGCATGGTAGGCGCCTCAGATTAGTTAGACAAGAGTCTTGCTCCAAAGAGCTTCCTGTAATTAGGCTTAATATAATGAAAAGGAAGAGAACAGATTAAAGGGAGCCAGTTTGTAGTTGGACATGGCTATAGTACAGAGTCCCTAATGCTTTTGTTCATTACATGTCTTGAATATAATTTAGTGAGATTGTTATTCTGAGACATTCTTCTTCCCACTCTGGTTTTTACATGTATGCTCTATGTCTTGCTCTTATTTCCACCTTTGCATCTCTTTCTCTTTAATCATGCATGATGTGCTTTTCTTTGTTTTACCTCCCCTGGATTGTTCTCTTAAATATGACACCTTTTGTCATATTTTTCACCTGTCCTGATTTATGGCCTATTCTTCCTCTACTGCTTCACAGTTCTAAAGTTTGATAGCCCTTTGTGCCTTCTGTCTGTCTCTCTTTTTGCCTCTCTGTAATTAGCTTGACAGCAGCTATTTATTTGGACTGAGGTGCCACTTGGAGGTTACAACTAAGATCAGGGTTTCTTTGTACTACGGTCTGTAACAACATATGCTGAAAGAGCGCCTTCCTCATTCAAAGCAAGAAAGTAAATAAGTTAACACTGCCACCCCTCCTCTGCTGCCATATTTCCAAGCCCCATGCAACAGGATTGGGCCTGGACCAGACCAGGACATTGCCACACAGCTGGATCAGGCCCCAGTCATGCCTGTCCTACACATCAGATCAGGCCCTGGCCACACCTGCTCCTCCCGCTGTGTTGGGCCAACCAGCCAGATCTGGTTCTCAGACAGGCTTGGCATCATATTGCTGACTAGTTCAGCAATCCCTAGCAGTCAAGGATGATTGTCTTCATAATTGTCCTGTCTATGGGTCCAAATATTGCTGATGAGGCCGATCCAGGATCAACAGACTCTGTTGCAACTTGGGCACATGTTTCTGTATGGGGTGGGTGGCTCCAAATTCTTGATTTGGTCCATGACGCACCTTTTCTTCTGCTCCCACTTTTCCATTCCTATGGGCATCGTAAGATTTCAAAATACTGAGATCCTTGCATTAGACTCTTCCTCCATTTGGAGCAATCCTAGGTGATAGTCTCCCATGAGTTGATGTCAATGTTACATTTTTTTCAAGTTGGTTTGAGGTCATCCTTGAAGCACTTTCTCTGCCCTCCTCTTGAGAATACTTATTTTGGCTGGCATTTCTGTTTCCTTGCTAAAATTGTAGACAGTATCTGCTCATGATTTAGGCTTTTTTGAAGCAAAGACAACAGTGAATATTTAATCCATCCCTGTGTCATTTGTTATACATTTTTCCCCTGATTAATTACTGGACATATATTTTCTTGGTCTTTCTCTTGCTTCTAATGTATTTACATACATTTTTGTTGTTGCCTTTTTTGTCCTTTGCACAACATAACCACTTTGTATTTTTAAGATTTTGATGGTTGTGTTGCAGGCTTATGCAATTCCTTATTCTTTTCTTGCTTGCTTTTTTTTCTCTTTTTACCCGACCTTCATCATGTATCCTTATTTCTATTTTTTGTTTAATTCCAGTTTAATTTTCAGGTCATTAAAGAACTTCTGATATAGCCTTGTTAGTCTCTTATATCATCCTTTCAAGTTGGGATTGTTTGCCTTTGTGTTTTTTTTAATATAGCCTCTTTCAGTAGCTGCCAGCTTTTTTACTCTCCTTTTTCTCCTTAGATTTTCTTGCAAGGAGGCCCTACCTACCAATTTGCTGAGGTTGTTGAGGACTGCTTTTCTGAAGTCCATTGTCCATGTTCTGTTCTTCCTAATCCTTTATTGTAGCATTCCAAACACATCATTTCATAAGCAAACAAGGTTAAATCTGATATCTTTTATTAGACCAACTAAAATAGTTGGAAAAATTCTTCTTTGCAAGCTTTTGGGTACAAACACCCTTCTTCAGGCTGAGGAAACATCTGCAGTTGTTCTGTGCTCTTCCTGGATAGGGCAGACTAGAATAAAAGCCAGAGGCCAGCATGCAAGAATGTCAGTCAATTAAAATGCAAATTAAGGCAGTCAGTGGGTAAGAAACAGATGATTCAGAGGGAAGGGGAATGTAGACCTGGTGATGAGATGTAGCTGGTAAATAACAGAGAGGCTATCTGGGGTGTCAGATGCTAGGCAGGTTATAATGTGCCATAAATCTAATGTTTATATTTAGTCCATGATTTTTTGTATTCAGTTGACTGATGAAGTGAAGTTCATAGGCTCGTCTGTGAAAGGTGTTTTGTAAATTCCTTTTTAGAATATGAGATATATTACATGAGGAATATTGATGGTTCTGTTATAGGTTGTAGTTATTATGGGGGTGGTGAAGAATTTTTCAACTTCTTTAGTTGGTCTAATAAAAGATATCAGATTTACCCAAAGAACCTTGTCTGCCTAAGAAATGATAGAAGTTTGGAATTCTACAGAAAAGGATTAAGAAAAATAGATGCATATCTCCGCCATCTCCACAATACCTACACCCCACAACATAACCATCAACATTCCTGAGTCTTATACCTGCACCTCCAGAAATGTAATACAACTCATCCAGTGCACTAAATGCCCTAATGAAAAATATGTAGGAGAAACCAAACAACAACTGCATACCAGAATAAATGCACACCAAAAATCTATCAAAGACCAGAATGCCCAATTACCTGTGGGGACACATTTCTCACAAGGCAACCACTCTGTCCCATCTCTCAGTTCTAATCCTCAAAGGGAATTTACAAAACACCTTTTGCAAATGAGGCTACGAACTTCAGTTCATCAACCTACTGGATACAAAGCATCATGGACTAAATATAGACATTGGATTTATAACCTGCCTAACATCTGATACCCCAGGTCACCTCTCTTTTGTTTACTAGCTATATCTTATCACCAAGATTACATTCCCCTCCCCACCAACCTGTTTCTCACTCATTGACCACCTTAATTTGCATTTTCACTGACTGGCATTCTTGTATACTGGCCTCTGGCTTCTATTCTAGTCAACCCATTCATGAAGAGCACAGAACAACTGCAGATGCTTCCTCAGCCTGAAGAAGGGTGTTTGTACCTGAAAGCTTGCAAAGAAGAATTTTTCCAACTATTTTAGTTGTTCTAATAAAAGATATTGGATTTACCCAAAGAGCCTTGTCTGCCTATGTCCTTAGAGCAACACAGCTACAAGAAGTACCCCTGAAACATGGAAAATTTCATATCGTAATCACTTTCAGCCAAATTACCTTCCACCTTCAGATTCTCAGCAAATTCTTCCCTGTTAATTGCAATCAAATTTAAGATGGTCACCCTTCTAATAACTTTCTTGACCTTGTGAAATGAAAAGTTTGCACAACACATTCCAGTAACTTGTTGGTCTGTGTTCTGCTATATTGCTATTGGGTCCTGTTCTTTACATGTTTCTATTAGATGCTCCACAAAAGCCTCCTATCAAGGCATTGCCTTAATACTTTTCCCTTTTTATCTTCACTTGGAGACAAGTCTGTCTCCCAATTCCACCTTCCTGATCTTAAAAATAGTAACTTTCCCCTTTTTCCTTTCTATACCAACATCCCAGTCCCTCAGTTTATCCCACCAAGTCTTTGTAATGCCAGTCAACTTGAAGTTTGTGCATTAAGACTTCAAGTTTTTTTCCTGTTTATTCCCCATAGTCTTGCCATTTTGTACAGATGTAGTTCGACAGTAGTCCTATTATTTTCCCTTTTGTTTCTTAAAAGTCTATCTCTGTTTCCCATTTCACCCATAGCCCTTGCACCAGGTCACTACTTTTATTTTACTTACTCATTTTCAAGAGCCACTCCCACAAACCTAATTTAAGCCCTGATTTTGAACATCAGGTGCTTCAAGGTGAGGGAGGGGTACTTCAATTAGAACAGCTCTTGGAAAGCTGCTCTAATTAAAACACCACGGCATCACATGTATTCAGTGTTCCTTGTTTCCAGATGTCCATGGGGGGTGCTTTTAACTAAAGTTCATTTGACAGGTTTTAGTTAAAGCACCCTCACCACCGTTTTGAAATGCAGGACACTGAATACATATGATGGTGAGGCATGCTGGAGCGTTCCAATTAAAACAGTCCAACAGACTCGATTAATTGAGTCTGCTCCAACAAGTTCTAATTAGAATGTGTTGGAGCACAAACATAGGCACCCTCAGTGTCCTAGAACAGGGATTCCCAAAGATTTTATGCCATGGCCTGGCAAGCCATGGCCCAGCAATCACAGCTGACCGCAGCCAGAATTTCCAGCCAGCAGACAAGTAAGGATACCCCCACCCATCCAGGCAGGGGGCTGGGTCAACCCCTGCGCTGCCGCAGGCCCTGCAGAAGGAGCCGCAGCCTCTCTGCCCAGCTGTAGAGGGCCATGGTTTGCTAGTCCGTGGCCACTTCCTGTCCGGGAGTCGACTATGCTGTGGGCCGGCACCAGGCCGCAGCCCAGGGATTGAGAACCCCTCTGTCCTAGAATGTTTAGGGTTTTTTTCCCCTCTTCTTTATCGGATAGACCCCTGGCAATTAAGATGTGATTAACCAGTTAATCATGTCACAAGTAGTAACATGGCACATGTTAATACAGTTAATAGTGTGATAAAGCAAGGAACAAGGCACAACATTATTATACAAAATATGTGTAATACCTTTGTGGCTGGTTACCATCAAGCTTTAAATTGCATGTGTGACCGGGCTGATCGTGGCTCCCAGCCTTGGGAGCGCAATGGGAACCTTTGACTTGCCTGCACTCCTCAGATGAGCCCTGATCAACTGATTCTTGTTCCCAGTATTGGGGGTGCATTGAAGTCAAAGGCTGCACAGTGTCACAGAGACTGGGAGCTCCAATGTGTTCCAGCTGTGGAGGCACATTGGAGTCAAGGACTCTCTGCCATGGAAGCTGGGAACCCCAGTCATCTGTTTTGTCCTCCATGCTTCTGGGGCACAGCTGGAGTCAAGGGCTCCACTGTTCTCTGGAGGCTGGGAGTGCAGATCAGCTGGCCTGTCCTCACAGCCTCTGGCGTGCAAAGGAACCCTTGAGTCCACTTCACCTCAGAGGCCAGGAGTAGCAGTTTATTAGGGCTTCCAGCTTTGGGGGCTCATCAAAGCCCTCAACTTTGATATGCTGCTGAGGGTGGGAGTGGGGATCATCTGACTGGCTTCCTAAATGGTGGTGTAAGGGATCCCAGGTTTCTCCTGCCCTGGCAACATGCGTGATGGAGATCTGATCCCCAGTGCCACAATCGGACCTCCTACCATGCATGCCTAGCGTACCAGGAAGTGCAATTGTTGGGATTGTGCATCAGAGCCCATACTCAACATTTGCCAGGGACCATAGACTCTAATGGGCCTCTTCCCAGCAGCCATTCTTCATGGAAATCTATCCAGTTATTGAGGAAGCCATATCCTTCCTGATCTGCCCACAGTATCATATAGCCATGCATTCATTTTGAGGATTCATGTGTCCCAATTCAGCCTCTTCCCTCAACTGTGAGAATTCCAAAAACAACACCCGGGCCCTGATTCCTCCTTGTTCCCAGAACAGTATAGTCACTGTTTTGGGGCCATACCTGCTGGTGTCTCTAATATCCATAATTTCTGAATCAAAGCTAGGGTGACTTGCTTAAAGTTCTTCAAAAGTAGATGGAAGATCTTTTTTTTTTTTTTCCCTTGGGGAAGGATACCACTGATTGAAATACATGCTAAAATCCATTAAATAGCATGGTTTGCAGTGCCAGTTGTGTCTAATTAAGTGGAACCATAATTAGGTAGCATTTTGTATCTTCACTTAAAATGGCAAGATTAAGAAATAAATTCTATCTGCACCATTACTGTAAAATGTTTCTAGTTAAAAACTTAAAAATATTTCAGGATATGGACAGTGTTCTTAACTGGATACCTTTTGTAGCACCTTAAATAACTAGTTTTTAAGAACCTTGTCTTTATGATCACATGACAAACTGTTGAAGCACAATATTAAAATAAATTGATGAAACCAAGCTGCTTTAATGTGCATCAGGGAAATAATCACACCTTGAAAGGATACTATAATGTGATGTTCACGTATGATGGAATAGTCTTCAACTGTAAGTTGCTAAAATCAGCAAAAGTGGCTATTTAGTTTGTCAAATCACATGCAGATAGTTGCTCTCAGTATACTGTTACATGAGCTTTCTAACATGTTTGTAATCAGAAAACAAAGTAGTGATATTGTGTTTATAAGTCGCTATAACTTCTATTTTATGTGTTTTTACATAGGAGCAACTGCTGCAGCACGAAAGGAAGTCATAAGGAATAAGATCAGAGCAATAGGAAAAATGGCCAGAGTTTTCTCTGTGCTAAGGTAGGACTACCTGTTTTGGTAATGAACCAGTTTTTTCATGGTCATTTAGAGCACTCTCTTATTTAAACTATAAACATTTTCTGATGTTTTAATATGCCACTTAAACACAATATATTGGAACCTTTTAAAAATGGTTTTATCTGACAAACATTGCTGCTATACAGCTTCTCTGTGAGTACTCAATTGCCATTGTTTTGAAATGTTATGGCTTTCCAAAGCATAACTGTTAAGCATTTTTAAAGTGTTTTAAAATGGAAATTCCTAACATCTTTTGTTTTTAAGTACCTTTCTCTCCATGTGTAGAATTCACAGTTAGCCACTCTGCCACAAGACTTAAATGCAGAAAGAGTATGTTAAGTATAACATGTCTCATTAAAAAGAAAACCTGCTGTCACAGTTTGTCACCCTTTACTGTTGCTGCAACTTTGAATATGATTAAAGATGAAAGCATTGGGTTCATTTAACTAAAACTCCAGAAAATGAGTGCAAACAGGAGCAACTTGTTACCCTTCATCTGCACTCCTCCACTAACACACGAGTGAGAGTAACTAATTGCTACCTATTGTTTAGAACTTTCCATCTGATGTTTCTAAGTAGAATAGAAAACACATTGTACTGTGCTATTCTTAAATCTGAATATAGAAAATATACTTTCTTCTTCTCAACAAAAGGATTTTTTTTGCATACCATAACTTTCAAAACTAGATTCTTTATCAGCCAAATTATGTGTTGCTGAATATCTCTTTAAACATGTGGCAGACGCAAAAAAGTCTAAACTAAAACCTATATAGGAAATTAATTTTGGATGCTCAGCTCATTTATTTCGTATTTAATACTATACTAATGCAGTGATTCTCAACCAAACTGCTGCAGCATCCTGAGGTGCAGTGATATCCTTTTAAGGGTGTTATTGGGAGCAATATTAGTGCTATTAGATGTGCACACTCCTACACGTTATTCACAAGATAAACATGGAGTTTTCAAATAGAAATTCATAGTGTCAAAACCATTCTGACTTGCTGTGGTCTTTTGGAGTTTTTGCAATAGGGGAATTGCTTTTTTTCCGTTGCCAAAAAATCAAGTGTGCAATGAGGTGTGCTACTACATTTACTACACTTAGAAAAGTTATGGAGGGTTCCTTTGCATATAAGCATGAGAACCATTTTGTACAGTACTAATGATTTATATTGCACGGGAAATATTTTCAGAAGCAGCTTGTGGCTTTCAGCAGGGAATGAGGGATATGGCTCACTTTTGTGTGCCCAGTTTGAAATGCCATAAAGAAATCTGATTTTTCACTGTTTCATCGCTTTCAGAAAATTGCACTGTTCTCAAGGTATTTCAAGTAAGACAAAATTTGTAGCTCCCTGATTGCAAAGATGGCAAAAGAGTGAAAAGGAGAATAGAAACAAGAAGATTCATTATTGCTGCCCTCTGTAGCAGAGACAGATGCATTTCAGCATCTTTGCATGACCTAAGCACACTTCACAATTGTATAGGAGGAGAGAAGATTTTGGGTTCTGAATCTGCAGGTCATTGAGGATGAGGAAATTAATGGAGACCAAGGGCACTCAGCACCTGACAGGAACTGTTCAGATCTTTACAAAACTGGACCTTTGGTATGTCTGTCACCTCTGCGGTGCTCCAGACCATCAGCTGTTACTCTGCATGGGCCAGATTGAGAGATGAGGCAGTTGAAGTACCTTAGGGATGACAACTTCTTGCATTCTCTGTCTAGTGTGAAGGAGAGCAGCAGGGTGGGGGTGCCCTCAGAGCAGCCTCACTGCCTCATTTCTGGGTTTCGCATCAATAGAGTGGGAGCAGGTAAATGGAGTATGCTTTTCAGCAGAGCTCTCAGAGCATCAGGAAAGCTGTGATGACATACCCTTAACATCCCTGTAGAGCAAGCACAATGTTGACACACTTAAAACCTTGTTAGGTAAATCAACATGTACCAAATCCTGTTTATAGTCATAGCAATTAACATCACGTGGGCCTATATGACTATAGGTATAGCCTATATGTAGGATTATATATTTATGACTATGTAGATCCCGTATAGTATGATAATGAATTTGGTTCTGGGCAGAAGAGGTCCCAGGCAAGACACAAGGGGTATTTATACATGTGCTTCAGGAGTGAGCAGGGCACTCTGAGAGCTGATCTAATTAAAGCGCCCAGAGCATCACATATATCAATGTCCCTGCACTGAAAAATTGTGGCAGTGGTGCTTTAACTAAAACTCATTGAACAAGCTTTAGTTAAAGCGCCTCCGCCACCATTATTAAGTGCAGGGACCCTGATATATATGAGGCTGGAGTCTCTTGGAGCACAGTAATTGCTGCGCTTCAGCAGATTCAATTAATTACAGCATGTTGGAGCAGCCTTGCTGCATATGTAAAGGTGCCCATGGACTGCTCAAGCCCTCAGACAGGACTTAAATCAAACCCTAGTGGAGCTTTGTGCAAGTCACCTCCACAGGAATAAATTTCACTCCTTTTGACTGGAGGGTTTGAAGATAAGCATATGCATTAAATGACTCTGTCTGAGAATGTAACATGGTAAATGCATTTTTTTTCTTGGTCCAAGCCACTACTGTTCCAAACCTAGGAAACAAACATTTTTTTTTCCCCTGCCCCCTCTCCCCTTTACAGAGAAGAGAGTGAGAGTGTGCTGACACTGAAAGGTTTGACTCCAACGGGAATGCTGCCCAGTGGTGTGCTCTCTGGAGGAAAGCAAACTCTGCAAAGCGGTAAGCACGTTTGTATCTGTGAGCCATTATATGCGTAAGACATTTGAGTAACTGCAGAATCCAAGGAAAATAATCTCAATCTTCTCAGAAATTTTTTTTTTAATGTTAGAATAAGACTTTTGATGGTATGTGAACATTTGTGAGGAGTTCATATAAGATGACTTTTTGAGGCTTATATCCCACTGATTTTCAAAGAGGGAAAAAAACCCAGAAATAAACCAGACAAAAGTGATAGCCAAAAATGTACATATGAAGTATATGCATATGCTTTCTACGCAGTTCATAATTTCTTCTTGCCTGTTTAAAGTACTTTTTGATGCACAGAATTGGAGATTCAGGTTTGATAATGACACAAACCATATTTTTTATCTGATTTCTTCTCCCTCATTGAAAATCATTCAAAAAAATAGTTTTAGAATTAGAATTTATCTCCTGGCTGTACTGAATGATGATACGTGAGGTATATAAAATAGAGTAGTTGCACAATCCACTTTAATCTGAAGCGAGGGAGCAATCTACTAACATCATGCTTGCTAGGTATGAAAAAGTGTATTTTTTTTAATGATTTTCATCTTAGTTTTGTACTGAGACATGTTTTGTCACAGGAATGCACTAAGTCTGTAGTAGCAGTACACTTGATGCCTTATTCCATTTGAAATTAGCAACTGCGAAAGAATGTTTAATTTACTAATGTATGCTCTCTTTTTTCCTGTATTTACTATTGTACAATATATGCCATGTACCCAAGAATGTTTTACTTTTTTATATTGTAGTTCTGCTGTCTGCATATGTCAAAAATGGAAATGCACTTTATATATTTTACGCAGTCTCTGCCTCTAACTTTCCTGTTTCCCTCCTGGAAGTATTCTTTTGCTGTATTTTTCCCTTTACTGTCTCTCTTTTCTTATCTAGAAGATTCAGGTACTTTGTGGTAATTTTTTTTTGGTGCCTTGTGTGTTACACAGATAGTAACGTTCTGCTTTGAAAATGCTGCAATATGATTTACCAGAATGTCTCTCTCAGTGTTTCAGTGGGATTGTGTCTTTATCCAGGCTCTTCTCAGTATCATTCTGTTAGATTTGTCAGACAATTTGGACCAAGGAAAATGCTGATGTTACCCTGACAAAATATTAGGAAACAAACTAACTTTTAGTATATTACCAAAAAGTTGTTAAAATGGCTAAAATGAAAATCCCCTCATACTGCAGTATTCTGGCTTAGTAAAACATTACTATACACAAACTATTACATTAATTAACACGTAGTACACCATTCACCAAATATTCTGAAATCTACATAGTTTCTGTTCAGCACATTTTCATAATACTTTGTTTTAACAGAAAATATGACCAATATGTTCCGTGGAAATACACATTTTAGTCATCGTCATTTATGCCTAATGTGTCAGTGCTGGTTTGGATCCAGTTATTCATCTTAATTTCTTCTCACAGTGACTATGTTTCTTTTTTTGTTTTGTTTCTGTTTTGTTTCCATTTTTTAGATGTGTCATCTTACCTTGTCGTGTGAGGGGTGTAGACTCACCTTGGTGCATGTGGATTACCTCTGGTAACTTTCACATGCAGCAAGATGACAATATACATCTTAGCATTGATCTCAATCCATATTTAACATCAAAGCTACAAATGCTTGTTGTTTGGGGAGGAAAAAACCCTTCTGATTTTGGGGGAGAAAGGATTGCATTTTGATCTGTTTTCTGAATAAGCAGATTTTTTTAAAAAATGTCTTTGCTGCTCCATTGGTAAGTTAGATTGCATTTTCTGACTGCTTCAGCTTCTAAATCTGGCTGTAAGAACAAATGCAAACCGAAATTGAAGGATATGATTCGAATTGCAAACTACCAAGAAATTTCAAAATTGGTTATTTTTAATAGTGACTTAAAAAAAAAAAAAGCACAAAACAATTATGGCCTGCAGTATGCACATAGCACTGCAATAGATTTTAATGATTACATTTTTCTCTCTTACCCAGCTGTTGTGTTTTCACTACCTGCAGCTTTTAATCTCACTATTACCTCTACTTTTATTAAATATCAACTGATTTAACAGACTAAAATTATTTGGATCAGAGACATGGTATTATAATGAGGGAAGTGTGCAGATAAAGGCACATTGAAACCCAAGCTGGTTTGTGAGTAAAATAAAATGTACTTGCATTAACCCCCTGTTCAGTTGGGGGCGGGGGGTGGGATTCCAGGAGAGAGAGCAAATTACAAGCTGTAAATTTTATTTTTCCCTCTTAAGTGGTACTCCAGTCCTGTGTAGTACTAGAAGCATCTAGTGCTCTCTAAATGAAGATCTGAAATAGTATGAATTTCTTCTTTGGGCTTTATGCCACTTTTCCCCCATCCCTTTCTGGATACCCACAAATTGGGCTGCCACAGTCCTAAATGCCAGAGTCATTTTATAGTACACTTCGTAGGTGAGATGCATAATATGGAAAAAATATATATTTTTTCAATTTTTTTGAGCTGAAAGAAAAAAATGTTTTTTGTTTTTTAAAAAAAGTTTAATTTGCAAATCCTTCAGCTTCCAAAAAATATTTCTGTAGCTCAATCAAGCCTGCAAATTATACTTATTCTGTTCTTTGTGTAGCATTTCTGTGTTGTCTTTTGTGCCAAAATCCAGCACTTACAGTAACATTAGTGTATTAGCTCCTTTGCTATTCACTGACTTGTTCTTAGAGTTAAAATCCTCTGCTCATTTTTCTCATTCGTTTTGCTACCCCTTTCTTCTCTTCAGCTACTGTTGAGGCTATTGAGGCTGATGAAGGTAAATTAGCCAGTCCCCTTTCTGTTGTTCCTACAACAGATAAGGGCTCTGCTGGGTGTATTCATTTTGCTGTAGCTTGTACAGAGTGTGTGGGTGTTGGGCTAACAATTGTGGCTCGATATTAACCAAAGTGTACTTGCTTTAAAGGGGAAAGTGCTTTTTGTTGTTGTTTTTTTTTCTTTTTTTAAAGTTATGATGCTGTTCTAATTTGTGTACATTAAACTCAAGTACTAAGTAATGTCATGAGCCGATGAGGAGACTTGTATTTCAGCTAAAAGGGGACACGACACGGCAGCTGTTAATAAATTGCTCTTTGACACACAGTGCATGAGCAGTATTTGAAAGGCTGAATCATTTCTCTGGCCTCAAATCGTTTTCGGCTATCTTTGATAAAGGAGACCAACACACAGCTTTACAAACGTGGTGGGGGTTTATTCCTGGATTTGCGGGTTTTTGGAGGGGGG
The DNA here is from genome assembly GCF_000455745.1 of Alligator sinensis. Classification (NCBI taxonomy): domain Eukaryota; kingdom Metazoa; phylum Chordata; order Crocodylia; family Alligatoridae; genus Alligator; species Alligator sinensis. Next base: position 873,681 of record NW_005842075.1, read on the forward strand.
TTTTGACCGGGGTGGGGGGAGCACTATAAAAAGCAGGTTTTGAGTGAATCTTTTTGGTGCAGGTCAATATGTTTATGTCTCTTTAAACAGTAAAATACCATGAGACATTTGTCTGCCAAGATGTCAGTTTCTTCTAATAGTGTCAGTTAAAATACTGGGTATTTACATTAGTGCAACCGTTAACACCAGCACCATCATAGCTACAGATTTAAAATGACTGGCTGCCTAAGAAGGTTTCTGAATGTTTACTCTTGCAAACTTTGTTGCTTTCTTAATGATCTTTTAAATTTAAATCCACATGTGATTTCTTTAACAATAAAGTTAAGATCGATTTACAACTGAAATAAGTATGTGCAGTTTGCAATCGGCAATGCAAAGTTTTGAAAGAAGAATTTCGAAGTTCCCCTTTAAAACAAAATTCTTCAGTTGTATTTTGTTCTTGCCCCCTTAAAAAACGTGTCTTTATTTAAAAAATAAAATAAAATCTCATGATCATGGTTCCTTGATGCGGTAAAAGTGCCTTTTGAGCACCTGAATTTGTTTTTGATCTTTATAAAGCAGCAAACAAAATTATACAACAAATAAGTAAGAGAAAATACAACTGCTTTCTAAATAGCAGTGATTGAGCTGCTATTTATGTTGGAATTATCTATTCCTATTGGCAAACTCTAATCTGCAGTGTGCATTCTCGTTGACAGTTTGGCTGTTTTCTGTGATTTCTGTGACTATGTGTTGTGTTTAGTATCCTCTCAATGTAAACTGCTAATACTCGTTGTCTGACCAGCAACTACAGCAGAGCACATTCTTCAGCACTAAGATTTATAACATGACTGCTTGAAATAAAATTGACAGAAAGTGAGCCCCATTCCAGGAATATTCATTCTTCAAGTTAATTCTTGATTTGCCGTTATCACTAGATAGCCACTCCAAACATAGCTATTTATTTCCTGGTTGAAATACAGCAATCCAATGCTGGATGAAAGGTTACATCTTTCTATAATTTAAGTAAAAAATATCATCACCAAGGCTGCATCAGTCAAGTGCTCACAACCACTCCTGGGAGAAACCTCTCTCAGGGTCAAGTCCCAGAATGGGACCAAGTTTAACAAAGCTATCCATTAAACACATGCTCTCAGGGTTTGGCATGGGTGCTCACTAAGCATTTTTATTTTCGTGAGAGAATTAAAGAATTCAAAATATTTGATGTAGGCCTTTATTTTCACTACCAGCCCCCCACCCCCTTCGATTGACTAATCACCATGGGTTTTTTTCCTCACTAAAATGATATATGCTAAAAAATCATGCACCTCAAATTTTACCTGAAGTATGAAATGCTCATAAAATTGCTAACAAAATTAATCATGAGGAACAGAGGGAGTCTACACACTTGCACAGGAATGGTTGGCAAAATTTCAGCATGAAAATGCTTTCTCTGCTCCTTACAAAATTCAGGGAGTGGTATATTGGTACCAGGCCTGTTCAGGGGGGTTTCAGAAGCAATAAGAGAACCGTGTATCACTGTAGTGATGGGCCAGCTTGTGAAATGGAAAATAATAGTTCTGTATAGCAGGATGCGAGTCTGCTGTGTCCCAATTTGGTGGAAAATCCCTAGATGAGGGAGGGAAATCTTGAAATCAATCTCTCTAATTTCCTAATCTCTCCATCCCAAAGGAAGTTTTCAGGTTCCTGGTACTAACACACCATCTCTGCTGTGTGGCATGTTATGAGAAAGGCATTACCAAAATGCATCCAACATTCTTGAGATTCATTAGATTAATTTGGTTTGGATTAGAAGAGAGAAAAACACACAAGGCTACTGTAAATTATATTAAAAGCTGCCAACAGCTCTTTGCCTATAGTGCCTTTTTCTCTTCTGTTTAAATAGAGATATCTTCAAAAAGAAGTCCTATAATGAAACAGTTGTATTGGATTCTACAGAGACTTTTGCTTAGTCTGTGGATACCTGCTGAGATCAATGTGGAATTGTTAGTGTCATTGCTGAAGGACAGATTCATTGACTTTTTAAATGTAGTTACTGGGTCCTATGTTGATTTATTTTCAAAGTTAAGAGGGACAAATGTACAAAAAGAATGATATTCTTAGTCTATGTCGCACTGAATTACTGCAGTTTCACCAAATTACTTTCTAGAGCCCAAGGGATGTCAGGGAAGGTTACTGTTCTTGATCAACACGTGAGCAGTTCAGCTGAGATAAAGTCTGCAAAGCCTTCTGAAAAGAATGATAGAGCTGCCCCTGTTTGATACCTGTAATGTGTGTTCTGCAAACTGACCACACAGCATTGTTTGCTGTTTCTCATTGGCCCAATCTTTTAAATCTTCCTTCTGTTCTTACTGAGAAAAAGTCCTTGGAAGTCTGTGGGAGTTTTGCCCGAGTAAGGAAATTAAGGCTGAGGACAGTGTTTGTAAGGCTTCAATTTATTTATTTTTTTTAAATATATGTAGACAGTGCTTTGGGCATTGTTCCTGATTCCAGTTATAGCCTTATAATATTTTAAGCTGAACCCAGGTGGACAACAAAATATTAGAAGTTAATCTTGATGAAAATACTTTTGGATTGCAAGAGCGACATTAGTTGTTAACTCATTAGCTCTCCAAATATGGTACAAAGTCTATTGTGTTGTCAGGTTTTGTCATTTTGTTCTTCACAATGAAGGAATTTCTAACTCATTGACTGATAAAGTGGTGAAATGTCAACAGGTTTACTTTTGCTAATTTTCTTTTTAATAATCCTTTATTTAGCTATCAAAGGATTTTCACCGCAGCATAAGATCACTAGCTTCGAAGAAGCGAAAGGCTTAGATCGAATTAATGAGAGGATGCCTCCTCGCAGAGATGCCATGCCATCTGATGCCAACCTTAACTCCATCAACAAGGCAATCTCCACAGAGACTAATGGCACTGACAGCAATGGCAGTAATAGCAGCAATATTCAGTGACCATTTCCTGTTTTGTTGAGCTGCAGGGCATGATGGGATTACTGCACATCAGCAGTTGGATGTTCTTGCCTCTGATAATAGCTTACTTGCTCTGGGGGCCAGGTGTTGGATTCAGTTTACAATATCATCTATGAAGAGATAGTAAACTTTATTTTGGTGGGTGGGGTGGGGGTGGGGGCTAAACACCTCCTTTGGATATGCCTTTAAAATGCTTGTAGAAAAATGAAAGCTAATGCTGGTATATATTGCAAAGTTAGGGGAATGAACATGTTTTCCTACTGCATTGGGAACTTCTAGATATGTTACTGAAAGGCCTTTTATTATGTTACTGGACATGAAAACTTTGTTTAATTTCTTACTAACTATTGTACGTTTACAGTTGCAGCACTAAACATGGATGACATCAAAACATTTTTAACAAAATGATGTACAAACTAAATAAGGACTATTTATTGATAATGTTTTGCTACTCTTGTCAGACAATGGCTATAAAATAAATTAGGCAGTCTTTAAAAATATATATATAAAAAAAGAATGTTGCAAATTTGTTAAAAATGCCAAAAAAAAAAAAGAGGACAGTTTAATTTTGTACAGATTATGCTTACCTCAGGTTTCTTTAGTGTGCTTCAATGCCCTTCTTTAACTATAACACTTATCTTACTAATTTGGCAGCAAATATCTTTCTCTTTAAGTTTAAAATAACTGGAATAATGATAACATTTATCTTTTTTTGCTGTTTATATTTAGGGTTTTTTTGGGTAAATCAAGTCTTGGTTGTGGCTTGCTGAATTTAAATATTTATGAGTGGTGCATTTTTAAGTATAGTGAACAAGACACCATATTAAGTGCAGTGAAAAGCATCTATATTCTGTAAAAATCTGCCTATGCATGTTTTTTAAGAAAAAATGGCTGTATAGGCCTGTATGGGACTGTAATGCGCTTAGTGGTCTGACTTATACTGGAAATGTATGTATACTGGCGTACTTTATATTCTCTAAAAAATGCTTAATGCCTTTGAAATTTTGTAATCGAAAAAAGCTTTGAAAAATCTAAAGGGGAGAGTATTCTTAACAAAAGTTTTTAACATAAGCTTGTCAGTGCACATATAGATGGTTAGCATGTTTAGCAAACCTTGTGAAATTTAAATAAGTTTGTAGTTACATGTGAAATTCTAAATGCATGATAACTGTTAATGTCATAATGGTTTAGTCATTTTGTTATGTTCTGTCATGTGCCACAAAATGTGTAATTTTTTCACTTTTTTCCCTTTGTATATCAGTTACGGGTTACAACTGGTTCATTCTAAAAAAAGAAAATAAACACAACAGTCCATTGATATTTTTTAACAATTGTATAAGTGCCCAAGTAATTCACTACAGCCTACAGCCTTGCCTTTGTAATTTGACTTCGAAATGTTGGCAATCAAAGCATGCACTTGTAACAATGAAAAAAGCATTTTATATTACTACTCAATAAAATGTGCATGAACTTAAGGGGCTCTTTCCTGTCTTGCCGAGTGTTCAACTGTGCAAGCACATATGCGCCCACACATATGCTCATGGCTGCCTTTTTCCTGCAGGAGGGAAGAACCCCATTTAAAAGAAAAAGGCACAGGTATGTTTTGTGAGAAAGTCAGTCTTGTACTAAAGAAGTGTATTTTATCATCAAGTGGTTTTAGGTCATTAGACTTTTGAATTGCACTGAAAAGCTAAAGGCTGCCCTTGTTTTCTCCTGCCCCCATGTTCTAAACAGAGCTGCTTTTTTCTTCTGAAGTGGATATTTTTATGTTGCATCTGCCTTGACAAATAATGTGAAAACCCTTATCTTGTGCACTCTTACTCCTCTTCCTAGTATCCTATATTAATGGTATGCTTTTCTTTTTCAAAATAACATTATTGCAGGTTTGGCATGCAGCAGTGTACATTGTACTTAAGCACTGTATCCAAGCTGGATGTTCTGATTATTCTCTGTTGCCACAGGTCCTCAAAGTCTATTGTTGTTAAACCAAGGCAAAAGATTTACTTTTTTCCCTATCTTTTTTAAAAGATTTTTTCTGCATAGAAAATTACATCTACAGAAAGTATGTGTAATTAACTGTCAAATACGAAAGGAAGGTACTCTTCTGATTGCAAAGAAAATCTCCAGTGCAAATCCTGAGTCCCTTGTTCCCTTCCTGCACCCCCTCTTTCCACAATTTCTTTTGTTCCATCTTGTAAATTATGAAGATATGATTGCAAAATGTGAAGAACATCCCACTTACATCTGTAAGCAGCATATTGAATGGACAGTCTTTAGAGATGTTGTTCCTTGTTAGTTCAGTTTTGCACTAGGGGAAGGCGAATGGTGCAAATTCTAATGGCACTTCAAAACACTTTGAGATGTTGAGATTTAAAGCATACTTTGTATTCAAACAAATGAAATGTTAAAGCTTCTCACTTTTCTTCATTTTCCATTTGGGTGTCCTTCATCCTCCCTCTACTGCACAGGCTGTTGTACTCTGTTCAAGTAGCAAATGCCACTGATAGCAGCAGTCACTGGTATTGTATTAGTCCTCCCTAAAAGTGCTGGCTGTTAACCATTGATTCAGTATTTGTTTTATGTTAATGGTGTTTGCCTCCTTGTACAATGGGCCTGTTGATTTGACAGAATAGAAGTTGTAACAAAACTGCAGCCACTCCATGATGTCCAGGACTTGGTGACAAGGTAAAAAGAAAAGCAATAAACTAAAGTTGCTTTTCATGGATCACAGTAGATGTAACAAGTACAGCAAAGAAGAGGTGGCTACAAGGTAATTATTACTCATTTGTTCTTGGCAAGAATATTAACAAAAGGTCTATATGAAAAATAATTTTGGAAGTGGAAATGAAATTGTAGAACAGTTCTTAGCCTCACCAGCCTTTCTTATTTACTAAATTGTGTTCCTACAGGTTACATTTTCTCAGCAGTGAATGTCAGTAGTCAGTGACTGAGTTTACTAACACCTAATTTAATTGTGGAACAAGAATCACAATAATGAAAGGTTTATTTGAAAAAAACAACAACCTGTTCTCACAAAAGGGAAATGTTTTGAATGTTTGGTATGTTATAAGTTTATGAATTTAGTAGCCTGTGGGCCAGGGTGCATGTGCATCCATGTACATCCCCCACAAAGAAGGTGTCTGCTCAGTGCAGGACTGATGACCTTTGGGCCAGATTAAAATTTGCCAATTACCAACATCCACAAAAGTGCCAGTCAGGGGTCAGATTGGCACAGGGTTTCCTGCCTTTTCCCTCCAGCCATATTTCCTCTTTCCTGCTTCACCAGCTGGAAGAAAGAAGTCTGTGCCACTGACTTCGCACTGGGTTGATTCTCCATGACCACTTTAAACTGCAGTTAGGACAAGGTTAAGTTGAGAGTGTGGCACAAAGATGTGTAAGTATGCACTGTGATATGGCATTGTGTATACTCATTTCTCTTGTACATATCCTTCTCTTCAAAAACATGGTTAGCAGCAGCTCCAGAATTGAATGTATGATTTCTTTTTCCAGCCACCAGCCTGCCCTCTGCGAGGGGAATGGGCTTGTAAAATATTGAGCATTGTGAGAGATTACTATTTGGTATTAAGTGTTTCTTGGTTGTCCTGCAGCAGAGCCCTGTCTGTTGTCCCATGAACCTGTTCCATCACATTTAAACAATAAATATATCAGAACTGCAAATATTGCATCCAAATCTTAACTTCTTAAAAATATAGAGGAATTTGGAGTCTAGATCCTGGTTCAGGTCCACTTTTGTCACTAGCACAATACTAGCGTGAGTTCTCCCTAAGCCGTATGGATACAGTTTGCCGTCTTTGGGAACTCTACCAACCAAATTAAGGTCATTAAGCACTCATTAAAGAATGGTGCCCACTAGAATATACCTGAGTTGACTTCCTGGCTTTGTTGATTTGTCACAGTCTGCATAGAACTCAAACCCTAAAAATAATTTTTGCATTGATTTACAAGTTCCTACTGATTTTTTTTTTTTTTTCTTTTTATTCTTGCTCTCCAAGGTGCTGTAGTTCAGCTTGCAGCCAAGTACACCAAATGTTACCCCTTCTGCAGAGAAAGGGCTGTGAGAATGTGCTATTTTAAATGTATCAAAAAATCTTTGCTTTAAGATAACTTGCAGATTTCTCTAAGTTGCTTTTATAGAGTTTGGGGTTTTGTTTCTTTGTTTTACTTTAGGAGGGGTTGGTTTCTTGCTTTTTGTTTTGCTTTGTGGTTCATTTATTTAACAATTAAAAAGAGAATCAGTCTCACGTGTTCAATCTTTTCCTGAAAAAACTTGTTGTGAAAATACTTCACAGTGGTTAGATGGAAGTCTTTAACTACTTTAATATAGGACACTGCACATGGAATTTAATGGAGTTTAAGATTTTTTTTGTCAAGTATCCTGAGCGAATGTTAAATTCCAAGAACCCAACATACTTTGTAGACTATTTTTCCAGTAATTGAAGCCCATCCTTTTTTGTTTTTCTTACTTTTCCTTAGAGTAGGGGAGCTCAACCCACAGTGTGCAGGCCAGATCCAGTGCCTGACATGGGTGTTATCTAGCCCATAGGGCTCCCCATGAGCTCATGGGAAGCCACGCAAACCATGGCCTTGCATGCTGGATTGGGCATATGCGGCCAGGTGCTGGGCCCCAAGGTCCAATTCCAGTATGCAGGGACGACATGAAACCCCAGGGCCCTGGTGCATGAGAGCTAGCCAAGGCCATGTGGACCCAATCCTGGTGCATGGGGTCAAATCTGGCCAGCCAGACCAGCCTCAAGCCACTCGTCTGGCCCAGCGGGCCAAAACATTGAGCACCACTGCCCTATAGCAATTTAATTGTAGGAAAAATAACATGTTTTTCTAACTATCAGCTACATGTTAAGGATCAGTAGAGTGTATGTAATGCTAGGCTGACACACACGAGTGATCAGCAGGTGATATTTGTTAGAAATTTTCTCCCCCTCTGCTCTTTTTTTCTTTCTGCTCTTCTTTTTTTCCCTCTCTCTGCCCATACTCTGTTTCCATTGCTCTTTGGCTCAGTGTCCTAAAATAGTAAAACAAAAGGGTTGTGTCTCTAACATGAAGAAATCATGCAGGCAAAAAAGGATGGAAACAGTTGTAACTGTCAAATATATAAAACGTTCAAGTCTTACTTACACATACATGTTACTGCTCTGGTTGGCTTTTAAAATATGTGACTCGCAAAGTTTTTAAAGAGGGCTTTGCTCAATTCCTGTACACTTTAATGTTATGGACTTTTTAAGCTTATATTTGCATAACTGTCATTAAATATATAACATACCATAAATTAAGTCTGAAATATGGATTACAACTTCTGGATAATAGCTTTTAGGTATCAAAGCTGCACCTGAAATGGTGTCTGAGTGACTTGGTATAAATGGATCAGTCAGATCTCCTAGGTCTGTACCATTGCAGTAAAAACAGAAATCTGATTAGAATTTAATAACATTCTTCAGCTACCTAAAGGGTGGCGACAAAGAGGGCGGAGCTAAACTGTTTTCAGTGGTAGCAGATGACAGAACAAGGAGCAATGGTCTCAAGTTGCACTGGCAGAAGTTTTAGGTTACATATTATGAAAAACATTCTCATTTGGAGGGTAATAAAACACTGGAATCAGTTATCTAGAAAGGTGCTTCAAGCTCCATCCTTAGAGGTTCTTAAAAGCTGAGTAGACAAGGTCTTTGTTGGGATGATCTAGTTGGAGATGGTCCTGCTTGGAGCAGGGGGTTGGACTAGATGACCTCCTGAGGTCCCTTCCAACCCTGATTTTTTTCCATAATTCTATGGTTTTATGATGTTCATTAGGACTATGATGGACGTAGGCTACAAATATATTGTAGGCTCAGTACTTTCAAAGGGCACATGGACATGCACTTTACTGCACAGTAGACTAATTTATTGTGCAGTAAAGTGTCACTGTCTACACATGCACAGCATTTAGGGTGCAGCAGACTAATTTACTGTGCTGCCAGATAGTTCCGTCAGAAACAGGTACTATCAGGCAGCTCAGTAAATTACTGTGCATAAGCACACATGTAGACTCTGTATCTAGGGATAGTTTATTGCACAGCAATTTACTGTTCAGTATATTTAGTCACATTAATTGCACATGTAGACATGCCCAATAAGTATTATTGGTGTAGAACATTCTTTTGCAGTGCCATGGAAAAATCATGGAACATTTGGAGCCATTTTTATCCAGTTACTTTGACATAACCAGACTTGGTTTTCACAAACTATCGGAATATGCTTTTACTAATTCCTAGGAGAGAATGACTCTGTATCCATTTTATCAGACTGTTTCCTCTATAGACTGGGTTTGAATAAAATTAGGCAAGATCTTAAATCTTATTCCATAAGTAACATCGCTGGTATGTGATTTGTGATGGGATGATTTGTGCTCTAACACTTCCAACATCTGCACTGAATTAGTTGAATTCAGATGTAATAATTCAGGCCATTTAGAATGAGTAATTACTTCAATATAACTTGCATCTTTGCGTACATAGCATGTCCCGTGTAGGGTCCATCATAGTCTAGGTGGATTCTCTGTCATGAGGTGACTGGCCAGTTCCAAGGATGCAAAAAGGCATGCTGAGCTATGTTTTGCTTGTTGACAGGTATTGCTTTGTAGGGTTGTGCAAAGCTTTGGTTGCTGATTCGATTCAATGGTTATTTGGCCTGATTGGGTGGCCAAATCTCCAAATCAAATTGAATCAGGAGACCCTTTAATCTCTCCAAATTGATTCGAAAAGATTTGATGATTCGGACATAGACACAATTTTAAATGTTATTTTCTACATACTTCAAGGTACCAGGTGGCTTGTGAACACTGAGATGGTGGGGCGGATGGAGCCATCCCAGAGGAGCGTGGCAGGGTCCCTAGCGTGCCTGGCAGCAGACCCAGAATTGGACCAGAAGCACTTCTGGGTCTACCGGGGAGCATGCGGGAGGGCCCCCCTGCACCTCCCTGGCTTGACAACTGGTACCTCCTGGGTCGGGGGGGGGGGGGGGGACTTGACCTTCCCCCCCCCCCTGGCCCCGCATCGGACCCCCCCCCAGGGCCAGTCAGCGAGCCATGGGGATGCAGGGGAGCCCCCTGCACGTTCAGTGGCGGACCGGAAGTACTTCTGGGTTCACTGTCAAGCATGCGGGGGAGCCCCCCCCAACTCCTGTGGGATGCTCCATCTGCCCCGACATCACAGCGTTCATGAGTTGCGACTAGTACCTTGAGGTATGTAGAAAAAACATTTAAAGCTATGTCTATGGCCAAATCACTGATTCTCCAAATTGGGTACAGTGCCAAATTGAATCGCGTAGAGTGATCCAAATCAACGAATTGAATCACTGTCCCCGATTTGGGCCGAATCTGAATCCAATTTGAATACAGCCCATTTCGCACACCCCTATTGCTTTGTCATTTCCTCTATTTGTGTATCTGTTTTTGGCCACTGCAGAATTTCTCATCATGGTTTTATTTTTGTACAAGTAATTTCCAAATCATTTTCAAATAATCCTGAGTCCACCTAAGAACAAAAATATAGGATTTCCAGTTTTGGTGGCAGAAATTTACAAAGAAAGCTGGACATTCATCAAAACATCTAATACTGCAGATACAGAACCACATCATTTTTACTCTAATCTTTTTCCATGATATTTATTCCTGACAATGGTTCCATAGATGCCAGATAGAACAGATTAATACATGGTTCTACTGAAGTACTCTTAATTGCAACTTCAGAGAACAATTTGGAGAAAGGCACCATTTTTATATGGCATTTGGGGAAGCTCACTCTCATAATGGTGAATGCCCAAGATTATTACCCATTTCTGTAATCAGTAGTATAACAAGGGGTGGGTGAGAGGAGCGCCTGCCCTGGGCACAAGGTCAGGAATCACTTCCCACCCTCACAAAGTCTGCACCCTGACAGCATATCCATTCCAGGAACTCCAAAAGAGCCCCACTGCTGCTTTAAGAGCAACAGTCTAGGGGGCAGGGCATACCTGAAGGCAGCAGTGAAAACAAGACTATTTAGGAGTTCCTGGCATGAGTAAGGCTGTTGCCCCAATACTTCTATTTTCAAAAGTCCCACACAACCTGTCCTATGAACCTGGTATAGCTCTTTCACAGAAGACAAGTACAAATGTATGTTCTGTAGGTTAGTTTCCCACAATAAAAGCATACCATCTTTAAGAATTATCTATGCTGGGCTTCTGCTTGAACCCCAGTGAATTTGTGGCATTGTCTCTATTGCAGCCTCCTGGTATTTTTAAGAGAGTTCTCAAATGGTAGAAGAGTTTCTGGAGCACACTAGAAGTAAACTGTAATCAATTGCTCTTTTTGGGTTGAGCTTTGCAAATTGTACATCTACTAGTTTCCTGACGCATCATTTAAATTATCTCCAAATTCGCAGAATGCTGTTAATTTCCATGATTTTCACAGATTGAGGGTATCTTTTTCTACTTCCTTTTGCTGATGACTAAAAAGTGGAAGTCACCAGTCACTTTTGGGTGGGTAACTTTAGAGAATTCCCTTAGTGTTGGCAAATATTTTGTCTGCTGCTTTTTCTGAAGGTGTTGGGCTACACAGCTGGTTTAGCCTCCATTACATTCAGTAAAACAGCCACTTTTTCTTCAGCATTCATATCTTTAGCTATTTTCATGAGATACATGCCAGTTGTCTACTGAGTTATCAAATGAGTCAATTTTCCACAAACACCTGGAGATGTTAACGCTGCTCTTTCACTAAAAGAGCAGTACAGTTCAAGTCCAGTTGATGCCTAACCGGATTATTATTATCTGTACATTACGGGTCATTACCTTTTCCCAGGAACACCTAAACTAAATGCAATCTTGTGTATTAAACCAAGAATTTCGGGCCCCAGGCTAACTTCTTGCAAGCTGTGGACAAGACCAATGCTCAGCATCCCTGAAACGGGAAGGAATTGATCAAATAAGACAAGGCCATATAATTCTCTCAAGCAAACAATGCCACATGCTGCAATAACACTAATCACGTGGCAATCTGAGGATGAAAAAAACCCTTCCTGATCCCAAATACATAATTATTTTTTTTTTTTATCTTGAGCATGAGAGCAAGATACCAACCATGCATCTAGGAAACAAGAGTCTCAGTCTCACTTCAGAGGTCTGGATGACCCTATCTGATGTCCCATCTCTAACTATGGCCAGTCTCTTGCATAGAGAAAGATGAGAAAAGATTCTCAGAATACAGCTGATGATTGGGAATTGGTGGAAAAAATTCCTTTTGACCACCCTGCATACATCCATCTGAAGCCCTGAAGCAAGACGTTTGATTATAGTCTTAATTGCACCGAAGGTAGAGCAAGATGGCACCTTAGACAATAACTGGTTCAGAGAGACCTACTGTCACCTACGAAAGTTTGTGCCTCTGAATCAGTAGTCTCTAAGGTGCTGCCTTGCCTTGCCTTCTGCCTGACTTCAGACTAATATGGCCAACTACTTCTTTTTAATATTTATAAACTGGAAGTGTTATCGGCATATCTAATGAGGAGAGAGTGCACAATAGAAGACTTGGATAAGTAAATTGTTTATTGGTCAGTTCTGTGATGCTTTAGTTGGTTGAAATTTGGACATCTGACAGAAAACTGCTGAGCCTAACCAAAGATGGAAAGCTGACCAAGGTGAAAGGCTTAAAAAAATAAAGCAGCCAGTGACCCAGATCAGTAAAAAAAAGAGAGCTATAAACTTGGGAGTTTTTAGAAGGTATTTTTTTCTTTTCTTTTTCTTTAAGGTTGCAGGGGAGAAGCTGTTGATTGTAACTGCAGCAGTGTGGGGGGGGGGCGGGCTACAGAATTGCAGGAAGAAATGAAGGTCACAGGAAGAATCGGAAGCAACAGAACATATCATATCTTCTTGAATAGATACTTGATAGAAACATCATATACACGTAGTGCGTCCAATAAAGTTCATGGAAGAAAGGATCTGAATATATTAGAGATACAGCTAGAGATGATAGGGGTGTTCAGACAGATTTCAGGTTGTGAAGATAAAAGGCCAGTGAAGTCTATGTGGACAGCTTGGCATTTGCCAATACCTGATGAACAAGAGAATCCTCTTGATAAAGAAGCACATGACTATGTAGGTAAGACAGAGAAAGAGAGTAGGTAGTGGAGGAGAATTTGAGCTGAGGCTTAGATTTGCTGCACTGAGAAAGGAAGAAGAGAGATGCATACAAACAGGAAATGGGATGGCAAAGAAGAAGAAAAGAGCAGTATTTCCAGGAGGAAGAAGGAGACAATGGAGATAACCTGAGACTGGTACCTGAGGAAGGAGGAGAAAAATATACAGTGGACTGAAAGAAAGAACAGAAGACAGCATAAGCTACTGACAGATGGAAGAATGGAACAGATGGAACTGGAGATTCACACCAACATGAAAAAGAGGTAGGTCTACATCAGGGGTGTCAAAGATGTGGCCCATGGGCCAGATCCAGCCCCTGGTGCTGCCCATGTTTCCAGAGTGGATCTACACACAGCATGTGGTGTGCACCAGACCAGAGCCAGGCACAGCCAGTGACCTGGACTTTGTGGCACCCCACTCCAGCCATTCTGGGATCCAAGCCATACATGGAGCCTGTTTCCCTAGCTGGTCTGGGATGCATGCTGCACAAGAAAATGATTAGAGGTCTGGGGCACATGCCTTATGAGGAGAGACTGAGGGAAATGAGCTTATTTAGTCTGCAGAAGAGAATTGATGGGGGATTTGATAGCAGCCTTTAATTAACTGCCTGAAGGATGGTCCTAAGGAGGATGGAGCTAGATTGTTCACAGTGGGTGACGGATGACAGAACAAGCAGTAATGATCTCAAGTTGCAGGAAGGGGGGTTTAGGTTGGATATTAGGAAAAACCTCACTAGGAGGGTGGTGAAGCACTGGACTGGGTTACTGAGAGAAGTGGCAGAATCCTCATCCTTGGAGGTTTTTAAGGCCCAGCTTGACAAAGCCCTGGCTGGAATGATCTAGTTGGGAATGGTCCTGCTTTGAGCAAAGGGTTAGACTAGATGACCTCCTGAGGTCCCTTCCAACCCTATTTTTCTATGATTCTGTGTTTCTAGGGTTTTATTAGGAAAAATTGACTGAAGATTCTTTGTTAAGGAGAATTAGTTGGTGGTTGATTGTGTTTGGTTTTTTGCTTGGTTGGGGTTCTTTTTTTGTGGGGGGCGGTTAAGAATAGCATATCAAATCCAAAGAATAGAAAAGTGTGCTCTGCAAGCATTCAGGTTGTGGACCTGAAGCTGAAAAGGATCCCAGTGGTAATAGGAAAGAATCAACTAGTCTGTCTTTATCTTGGGACTGCTCATACTGGACATAAAACTGGATATTATAAGGGTAACTGAAAAACTGAAGCTCAGCAGTCATGACTGGAAGGAATACAGCTATTCAGTGATATGAGCTTCTCAGGGAACATAGATATAAATGTAAAGGATAAGCATTCCACGGCAAGGATGTGATAGATTCTAAAGAAACAACCTGAGAGCCCTACCCTAAGCAGGGTTTTGACCCTAAAAAAAGATAAAAGTAGAATATCTGACATCCACTAGGGATTTCATTATTGCTATTGCTTTTATGTAGAAAGGTACTTTGATATTTCTGTAATAGGCAGCAATATAAAAACATCAACGAAATACATGGGGAATAGATGGGGGAATTTATTTTACAATAGGCAGAAATGATACATTTCCTCTGATCCTACCAACGTCCTTTTAGCTTACAAAAAGAAATTGTTTGAGATCTACATAGGAAATTTGCACTGATTTTACTAAAGAGATGAGTTCAAAACAATGTAGGTAAACTAGATCTCTTTTAGCTAATTTACACAACTAATAAGCACACCCATCAACATAATGGGCTGAGAAGGGAGGGAAGTAAGCAAAATTAGGGGTGCTTACATACATGTGCTGGCATCCGTATGATTTTGATGGGTAATTGATAGCTAATGTGTATGCTTCTTTGTTGATAGGGACATGCCATAAAACATATTGTACTAACATGTACAATATGATTTAAAGTTCTTATGGGGTTTTTTTTTTAACTTGTAGCTTGCAGGGAGGAAGGAAAAGAGGGAAAGTGCCTGTTAATGTGTGCATGGGGTATTTCTGTGTCTAATTCTATGGACTGCATTGGATAAAGGAGGATTTACTTGCTAAAGTTGATTTGAATTTTAATGATGCTCTTCATAATTGCTACTTTGGGGCTACGGGAAACTGTTGTTCTTTACATTTCTTACTTGTTTTTTATATTTTAATAAAATCTTTTGGCAAAAGTATAGCTTCCTGTTTTAGTGCAATTGAGTGGACAGCAGCAACATCTACAGAGTGTTATTCAGTTCGCTTTATTAAATTACAGAAAAGTCCACATAGTGCAGTCAAAACTGCTGACTGCTATCAACCAGTAAATCTGTTACTCATTTTACATTTGAACAAGGTTAAGGCTGAAAAATTGCAAGCTGAAATTACTGCCAGAGCTCAATTTATGGAACTGAAATGCAGCACAAAAATGCAGGCAGCTTCCCTAGCACTGCAGTACTCCTTTGGTCTTTCTTTACCTTCCGTCTTATGGTGTATGTGATGCGACTCTGTAGGCATCAAATGAGAGAAAACTGGCCTCTGCAAGTACTAGAGCTTTGTCAGTCCTGGGCCTAACCTCACATAATTCTCAATATTTTGCAAGTTATAATAGTGCACAGGCAAGTCTAGAAGAAAAGAACCCAAGCATTTGCAGAGCAACTTAAGTTATAAAAGACGCATGCATCTCTGTATGTCTTGGGACCTGCATAGGAGCCTGGCATTGTACAAGGTATTGCACATTAATCTCTAGTCATTGCCCTGTGCTGGAAATTGTGGGTACTTGGACTTGTCCATTACCATGATTAAAACGCTACTCCATGAGTTCCCAGGCCCCACTTCCCATGAGACTTTTGAAGTTTCTCTGTAGTAATTTCCTGAATCCAGTACCTCTGTTTTGCACCTCTAGGAAGTTATCATCTAAGGTCTATGGATTTATTTTTTAAAGCTCAGCTGCAGCCTCCACATACTCAGGCTTTTGGGTTGGGTAGCTGGACCTTCAGATCTTGAGCTGCCTTCAAGGAAGGAGAGAGACAGCCTGTTAGTGTTGTTTTTTGACAGGATATTCATTTATTTAAAAGTTTAAGTAATGTACCACTCCAACATTATTTGTGTGCGAGAAGACCACAATTTCACTTGTTTTACCGTTTTTGGTAAGCCAGCCTTTCTTATTTTCAAGCTTGGGCACTCAGAGGAAGCCGGTGACAATTTTTAGCAGGATGGTCATTGAACACATCCTGATAAATCCATTTCTCCCCCTCTTGGTAAATAAATAAATAAATAAATATTTGTTAAAATGTTTGGCAACTTCTGGTCAACTGCATATCATCTTTTGAGGATGTGGTGTTGGGAGTAGGCTGGTTAATACATACGCACTGCTCTGACTAATATTATAGTGCTTGGAATATTCCTTCCAGATGTTTACCAAGAAGTTAGCCAGCTACTCACACATTGGGATCACCCCTTGGCTTGGCAGAGCAGGGGTTAGCTGACAGGCTGGAGCAATCTGCAAGGCGAAGAAGGGATTAGATGCCGAATAGAAAGTTGCCATGTGCCATCCACCTTCTGACCCAAATTGTCTAACTATGGTGAGAAAAATTAGGGCAGCTAAAACCAGAACAGTTGCAGCTTCCATTGACTTAGAAGTTACTGTCCCCTTGAACATCTGGTTCCTTTAAAATGTTGAGTGGTAATGTTTAAAATAGTTTAAAAATCTCAGATAGCATTGGTTTAAAAAGTGACAGCTTCATGGTGAAAAGCTAGGCCACTTGTCCTAGATGAGGTCATGTTCATAGTCCAAGATGTGGAGTTGCAAACAAGAAAATATGTCCTCACATTTTCAGTACATTTGGTTTTCCAGCTCCTTGCCTTCCTATTTGCTGTGCTACACCCTCCCACTTCATATTTATCATGTTGCCTTTTCCTTTTCTCTCCACTCTGTTGCATTTATTCACTTCTGTTTCTCTACATGCTTTTCTTTCCCCTTTAGCACAGGGAAGGCAAGCATGTTGGATGCTGGTTCCAAATGCAAGTCAGAACCTGCCTATCTGGTATGATACAGTGAAATCTGCTCAAGTTCCCTGCTTGTCATACTGCTCAGAGTCCCACTCCCCCTGCCTGCCTGGGCTTAGCTGGGCAATGTTTTCTTCACATAACCAGTCCTTTGGAATTTTGCAAAAAAAAGACTCCTTTCCCCAACCCTCCTTTTTTCCTGTAAATTCACAGGCCTCAAAAACAGGCACTCTGACACTTTTTACAGAGCAATGATCATTTTGTGCCAGTCATTCACATTGATCCAAAAAGGACTATGTACCCAGTACGTGATGGACAAATTTGTTGGGATTCTTTTGCCATACATTTTGGTGGAAGAAGCATGACTCAAAACCATCTTTTTGCTTTGGTGAGAGATAAAAGTGCATGGGTCACAAAATTTTTCACATTCCTGACAAGAAACATTAAGATCAGCCAAGAAGAAAACTGCATTAATAGACCATGACAGTCATTTAGCAATTTTCCTAAATAATTGTCATTAACATTTCCATCGTTACATAATGATTTTGATTACTAGGAGAGAAATCTATTTGGTTAATTTACCTTCCCCTCTTAACCTCCATTTCCTCTCGGACTTATTCACCTCCTCAATTTGTCCTTGCAAGAAATGTCTGGTGCATGGGATTTCATATGTAAATAAATAGATTCATAGCATTTGACAAACAATGCAAGTCTGGCCTAGTGCTGACATGGCATTATTGTCTTGATTCAGAAAAGTTAACTGCAGGAAAAATTTCCAAACTTCAAGGGCACAGCTGATATGGGCAAGTTATAGCTGATAAGTAAACTAAAGTGTAAACTTACAGCACATCACCTAGGCCACATACAGATATTCAGGGTGCCTGTAAATGAGTGCAGAGGCTACTCTAACACATTATAATTGCAGTGCGTTGAAGCAGCAGACAGCCAGCTGTGTCTCTAGCCAGCCTCTGTGTCTCATGTATCTGTGTCCCCATGCCTCAAAATGGCATTGGGGGTACTTGAACTAAAGCTTGTTGAATGAGCTTTAGTTCAAGCTCCCCCGTCACCATTTTGAAGCATGTGGACATTGATACACAAGATATTGTGGTGTTTTAAAGTGACTTTCACCACCACCACTGGAACATTTGTAAAAGTGCCTGTAGTTTCTCCTGGGAGAGTTGCTGCTTTCCAGGAGAAACCACAAGTGTGCAGAAAAATAACCTGGGATTATCTACTCCCAGAGTTTTTCCTAGCAGAGCGAATGTCTGTAGATATTCTTCTGAGAGAAGTCACAGCCTCTGACATCCCAGGGTGCTTTACTTCTACTCCCTCTGCCCCTCGCCCCTCTCCAGAGAGTGTCACCCAGACTGGACTCTACTGATCCAATCAAGCAGAAGTCAGAATATGCTTCCTTCATATTCCCCACATTGTGCTGAAGGAAGAGACAGGTTGACCCCGAGCAGTGTAGGCCAGCCAATCAGGGCTGTTCTGTACACCACTGCCATCTGTCTCCAGGCAGGCTGAGGAAACCTGCAGAATACCGAGATGTGTGTATCAGGGCCTCTGGCTGTGTATCGGTGGTGCAAGCTCCATACTCCTCAAGGGCTCAGCATTCAAATGTCTGTTGAGGCATTTCTGAGTAAACTTTTCTATTAGGAAAATAAACCTGGGAGAAATCTCCCAGATCATTTGAACATGTGTACACAGCTCTAGTCTTCTATAATTGCCTGAGTGAGCATGCTTACTGTACAGTAAATGTAAGGCAGCTCACCCTATTTTCACTGAGGTGTACATATCTTCACACTGACTACTGGGTAAGACTATGCACTTGGCCAATTACCATGACATAGCTGGTGTGTTGTCAGTTCAGTCTACCTTGCCTTGTAATAACTTACTCATGTAGCTATCCCCTAAGATCCTGTGAAGGGAAAGGAATAAGAAGGAACTTTCCTATGACAGGCAGACTATTGTAGGAAGGATGAGTCACAGCCTACCAAGAACTTACAGTTCAGGCTAGATTGATGTAAATCCTATGTGATTTCACAGTAGGGCTCCACTAAAGATTGCTGATGTATCATCTCTGGAGGCTCTTGGGGGGGAAAGACATCCTGTACAAATGAGGCAAACACTAGATGTTAATAGAAGTACAAAGTCCACACTTGCATTTTATCTAACTCCTGTAAAGGAAAGAGGAAAGGTGTGGGTAGACAAATGTAGTGAATTCATTGTTTAGATCCTTTTTTAGAATTAATTCTGCATTGCTTGATGATGCCATTTCTAGACCCAGTGCAGCATAATTGGATCTGAAGATCTAGCCTGAGTATTTCAGGTTACAAAACAGAGTTGCTAATTCTTACTGAAACTCTCATAATATTTTCATAAGTCGTCATTTTTTATGTTTTTTCTTAAAATATTACACCAGAAAGTCTTATCTTTGATTGTAAAAAAAACCCATAATTTTCTAGTTTTCATGATTGTGGAGAAAGGTTTGAAAGCATGAAGGCAAATAAAAAGAAATCCAATGGTATTTTCAAAACCTCACAATTTTAAAGCCAGACTCATGTTTTTTTTTATGCTTGACTTATGATTTTTGAATGCTTGAGGTTTTCAGTATTAGTACTGAGAGAAAGAGAGACTGCCAAAAGTATAAACTTAATTTTGAAGATGAAAACTCCATTAAAGAACAAACTTCTGTTCATAAAACTGGCTCCCTACATCCTAGATTAGAGGGGGCCAACTTTTGCCATGGGAAGCCTCTGTGTGTAGCACTCAGCAGATTAGGGAGAGGGCAGGCAGCACAGTGGCAGATAATGCAGAGAGCAGAAGACAGAGCAACAGATCAGGTAGGGAGCACAGAGCAGGGGTAAAACTGCAGCAGACTGGATAGGGAGTAAAGGCAGGGAGTGAAAAAAGAGCAGCAGATCAGAGCAGCACTTGGGAAAGGTGCAAGACTTAATTTATGGCATGCCTGCCAAAAAGGTTGTTGGTCCTGTCCTCCCCACCCCACCCCCCGTCCCCCACTTACTGTTCTTGAGTGAACTAACCCACTAACATTCACTTCTTAGAGCAGAGGTAGAGATGATTGATATTCAATGCTCCAGAAAAGAAGCACATATGTTAAGTGTTATAGTCATGTGCATGAATCATTTCATCTGAATTCACTAGAGGCTGATAGTACTCAAAAATCACTATTATTGGATTGTATTTCTCGTGTCTTTGTGAAGTGACTGAGGGTTTATTTTCCTGAAAAGAAGAAGATGACATTGAGAGAGGAAGATGATGCTGATCCCTCACCACCTTCTTATTTGGACTTTTGTGGGGTTGGGAGATGCCAATAGTGTTGGCAATGAGAGAGTGTGGAAACATTTGAGAATCTAGGCTGAGTACATAGTTATAGAAGGTGGTGGCCATGCTGTGTCATACCAATCTCAACAAAGGTTGTGTCATTATATTAGGTCAGCTTGCACTATTCATGAGCAGACTAGTGTATAGAGCAGAGTACTGTGAAACCTTTTAATAACAGTCACCAATGGGAGTTATTTTTGTAGCTGTGGTTATTGGAAGATGAATCAGTGTGAGGAAACTCTCTGGGTTCTGAACTTCTATTGGCCAAAATAGATGGCTCCAATTGGCAGATGAACATTCCCAGGTGCTTCACCATTTAAAGCGGTCTTGATCTTGCAGTTAGTTTCATTTAAATTTGGTAATGCCAAGGTCACAACTGAGTGCCAGCTAATTCAGGCTGCAGTGGAAGCTAATGCTAAGACCTTGGATAACATGTTGTGTTATGTTGTGCTGTTTCATGTTTTACAAGCTTATGTGGCTACAGTTAGTGGTGATGGTAGTTACGGATGATATATCTGGCCATTTATAGATTATATGTGGTTCAAGGTTGCTTACTGAGGTAGTGAAAATAAAGTACTTTCTACATTAGACTGGTCTGACAATACACACATACAGTCAATTCTTCTACGTGCCCATTTTTTTTCAATTTGTATTTTCCTGCTTTCCAAAGAATTAGCACGCCAAAAAGCTCCTGAGCTACTCACACCTGTGTACCATTAAGATGCAGTGGGTAACAAATCATTAACTGTGTAATGTTAAGCTTTTGGGGGGGTTCTTTTGTTTTGATGATCATATTACGGCAATACCATCTTGGCATTTTGATGACACTGCATGCCTTGGTTTAAGTTAAAGCCATTCTTTTTAATTTTCCATTTTTAGAAAGGAGATTTTGTATTAAGCCAAATAGTTTGAACTTTGTTCCCCATATTGTACTGCAGCTTATATCCTACTTGGGTATGTATAAGATGGCATACCTTACTGTTCCACAGAGTAGGAGGCAACAGTTTTTTTCCTACAGCAATTCAGTCAAGCCGAGGGAAAGTCAAAATAAATGTTTTCTTATTTCCCAGTTGCTTAGTTTCCCTTAGGGGAATAAAAGCTGAATCGTCTTTTGTTTATAGTCTATTCAGTTGATTCTTCTGTGTTTTTGCCAAGACTTAATAGGAAACAAAGCAATAGAAGAAACAGGTCCTTGCCTCTGCCCTCATGTTTAATATACACCTCATTTCCTCCAACATATAGGGAAAAAATTCCCAGATGGCCCCTGTTAAGTGCTTCTGTGGAGAGAGAATGATGGGGATGAGGACAACTTGAGCAGTTTTCTATGCCTTGGTGGGGAGGAGGAATAGTGAGACAAAAGTTAAGCAATGGGCAACAACAACAGAAGACGCCCTGGGGGGCTCTATTAAAATCAGAAGTTTCAGAATGTCACAAGCTATATTTTTTCAGTGAGTTAGGGATCAGAAATTTTTCATGGAAATGGGGTTCTTTTGATGAATAAAGACCTTGTTTCATTTTACTTCCAACCCTTAAAACTTTCTTGTTAAGATTCTTATATTTACACAGGCAATTAGCTGAGTACTATATTTAGGTATATGTAACTATGCTTTTGTTTTTAGGGTTTTTTCTGTACTGTACTTATACATCTCTATGAATATTGCTCTCTGCAAAGAGTAGGGGCCCTTTCTGAATTAAGTCTTTTACCTTAAAAAAAAAGAAAAAAACTTTTTTCAGCATCCCAGAAGAAAGTATATAATCCTATAGAATGTAATGGAAAAGTATAAGGTATAAGCTTTCTATTGTTTTATTAAACATCCCAGAAAATTACATAGGGAATGATACTACAAAATTCTGTAGGATGCGTTGATAAAAGTATGGAAAGGCTTGTATTGATTTTGATGGATTTTGAGAGAGTTTCTATAGAATTCTATCGGTATCATTCTTAAACTCTATAGCACTTTTCTAAGGGGAGAAAATGTGCTGACCTCATGGAGACTCTCTTCTTGTATTGTTGCTTCATTTACTGTATTTACTTGAATATAAGATAACCCTTCAAAAATTAGATTCTATATACAAAAAAATTATAAAATTGTTATAATTTTCCATGTATAGAATCTAATTATTGGAGGTTTGTTTTGAATTTGTCCCCTTCCCATTGCTACAGCAGGGAAAGAAAATTTAGGGGGTTAGGTGACTACCTTGCCTTCTGCCCCCCACCCAAACCTCTTCCCTTTGCAGCCCTTTCTAGCCTCCCTTACTGTCACCCTGCTGTCACTGAGCACATGGTAGTGAGGGGCAAATTTGAAAACACTGACTTTGAAATAAACATGCTTATAGTAATTTGCATATAGGCAAATTATTATGTGTACCCATAGGCTTAGTTCATGTGAAATTGGGGCATTTTATCTTTTTCTGAAAATGCTGCAAGTTTTAGCACAGATACTCCATACACGTGCTTTTAAGCAGCACTTTTGTACTTATAATGCTTAGTTTGTAATATATATATTAGTCCAAAGCTGAAAGTCTCATGATTTATCATATAGGTCTTTGGGCTGGGCCCCAGCAGAGTCAACAGTGTTCAAGCCATGGCTCATCACTGCTCAGTATGTGTGTATGTTCCAGATACCTGCCACAAATCATGCATCTGCTAGTGGATTCCCGCTTACAGCTGGAACCAGGTGTTCTTGTTGCGAGTCCTAGGATCCTCCAAACAATTTTATTGAAATGTGGTGCAGGGTGACTCGGTCCAGCTCCACCTCATGGATGGTGAAGGCACACTAATTATGTGTGACAGGCTGAGAGAAGGAGGTGACAGAGGGATTCTGAGTAAACTGTTTGGGGACCCATCTGGTGATGTTTGCCAGACATTTAAGGCTGATGAAGAAACAAATATTGGAAATGGGGAAAAAGGGAGCAGCTCAGCTGTGGGAATGAAAAGGAAGTCAAAATGTATACAGTATAGTGTCTCACCATGACTTTGAAAAGAGTCCATGCTAAGGGGGATTGAGTATAATGAGCACCACTATCTTATGCAGGTGGGTTGCTGTAGTCACCTATTCTTGTGATAAGTTCCCACTGAAGCAGCACAGGCACCTTGCCAAACACCAGGGAAGACCATTGTCCTGCTTTGACCAGTTTGCGTCCTGCATCAGGAGTGACCTGTGGAAGCCTAGGCAAATGGATATAGAGGTAGTAGGCTGTGTGAAAATGGCTGCAAGCAAACTCCAGACCTACTACCAGAAATCAGTAGTGGAGGCTGAAGAGGATGCAGCCAAAGCCACCTGGCACAGAGACATGTGGCACAGGATCATCCAATGTCCCCTGAGCAGAGAGGGGAGTCGAGGCAGGAAAGAGGAGGATGGGACAAGCGGAACCGAGCAGTGGGTCCTCCAGCAGGAGCTGGAGTGACAACAACTGAGATAACATTTGAACTGAGTATGCTGCCTTGTCTGAGGGACCAGAATGTGCTTGTTTGTTTTGTGTGTGTTGTACGCGATGCAGATATTGTATTAGGTTTGGGTGGCTGGCGGACCTTTGTACGAGTGCACGGGTGTGGGTTTTTTGTAATGGGTGAAGGTTTTTCTTTTGTGGTGTGATATGAGGAATGTAGATATATATAATCATATATATATGTATCTCTATATATATAGATATGTAGATATATCTAGATATGTAGATAGATAGACATATACAAAAAAAATAAGTTCCTATTGCTTCTTGGCCTTTTGGCTGAAATCAAGTGTAGTTCTCAGGGAGATGCAATGATTACCAGGTCAAGATCACCATGAATGGCATTATGTAGTTAAGGATGAAGACTTGTCCAATGTGCTGTGGGCAGGCCCCCACTACGGGAGGCTACTATAGCCTTCCAATGGGAGAAGCTCAGCTACACGCTTAGGGAGAAAAACAAAGTTGTTCCTGTGGCCTTTTGGCTAGGGGTGAGCTAGACCTGGGGGTCATCTGAACTCCAAGGCCTCCAGGTTTGGGGCTGGTCTCTAGGATCCCTACAATAAATTTGGGAGTATCTGAAGCCCCAGGCTGAAGAGTCTGGGAGGGAGGATACTTGCCAGTCATGGTATCACACAGACTTGAGTGATTGAGCTCTGCTCAGTCGATAGCATTCTGAACTGACTTGCCTAATTTGGCCTGAGGCATGAAATTAAAGAAAAAATCAGTATGTTTGCCCAATATGGGCATGTGCTTTATAGCCATGCTCAGTGTTGGCTACATTTAATCAACTTCATTGTTGGTTTCCATTACTGAGCACAGGCTGCTTTTGGCAGCAGTTTAATGATAGACAATATATTTAATGAGGTTGTTTTGTATGCAGCTAAGACAAAGAGCTTTATTCCCAATATTAGTTGAGGAAAAAACCTCATCTTACATTCAAGTAAATACAGTATTCTAAAATGAATTATTCTGACTTAGATTATACTTTTGCTGTTTGTCAATGGCCATATCTTGAAATGCTCACGTGCCAATTTAGTAACAGAACATGCATTTACTTTGTATGAACTCAGGCTTCTGCTGAGTTTCTGTTGGGCTGGACTTGGGCTTTTTCTTCACTGTGCCATTCCTAGAGTACAAAGACATTTTGGGAAAAAAATATCCATTTGGCCTCCACACCTTCTCTTCTCTCCCCATTTAGTTCTATTTGCAGGTGGCACATTTGTTATTGATTTTGGACACTTTTGAAAGAGCTGTCTGTTTGTATTTACTCCCTTAGTTAGGATTCTTTTACATTGCTGTCTCCAGAAAACCAGATGTCAGTTTGTCTTGAATTGAAAGTAGTGTAACAGTATCTTTAGTTAAGGGAAATTACTGTGGGTGGCCCAAACTGAAGGGAAAGCAGATCCCAAAACTTAAATAGGAAAACAGAACAATGGAATACAATGTATTAGAAGAGCTGAATTATATATTTGCCACATGGAACTATGGGCGAACTGGGGGAGGGAAGCGAGTATAATTACTGAACTGCATTTCAATCAGAACACAGCTGACACGTACCTCCTGGATTGCACCCAGTCACCATACTCACCAATTGTTCCAGCTTCTGCTTCCTGCCCCTACTCATGGAGCAGGGCAGCCCAGCAGAAAGGAACCCAGGGATCCTGCTGCCCTGGCAGCAGCTGTAAAGTGTGCTGTGCTGCCTTCACTGCCTGCATGATGGAGGAGGTGGAGGCCACGCTTTCTACATGGCCTGGGAAGTGGGGGGTGGGTGGAACTACGCTGCCCATGTACAAGGGCCTGATTCTGTGGTTTGCAAAATTATGCAGCCTGTGGCCTTGGGAAGTTCTGGCCCACACAGCATATGACCCCCAGCTGAACAGAAGTTGGATAACTCTCTGTAACAGAAAAAACGTTAAGCCAAAGATTTTCAAAAAGGTGGTAAAAATTGACCTATTAGCCATGCCTACTCACATTTAGGAATTTAAACAAGTGTTCTCTTTTTCAAAACTGATAGGCATAAACCTTGTTGAAACTCAGAATGTTTTTTCAGACAGTTTCAGCATTGCAATTGGTTTTATTCTCATCCAAAAGGAAAACAAATGTTTTAAATTTCCTGAGAAACAACAGTTCTGAAAAAAATATTTTGGAAATCCAAAATGTCATTCAATAGTTTTTCTTTATTATATTGTCTTACATAATTGTATACTCTATCAATAGCTTCAGTATCTAATATATAATTGACATATTATAAAATCAAACTGCTACTGACTTGTATAATGTCATAACATTATAATTAAAATAGTTTAGTTTATTTTAAAAATCAAAAAAGGACAGCACATTAAGGTCTGAAGCATTAACTTTCCACATTAACAATCTGAATGATTAAAGGAAACTGTCTAGGACAGGATTGGTTGGTAAAAACTGATGTCTGCCAAATGTTCCTGATGGTATAAGAAATGGATTGGATAAGATTGGCAGTTTGCATGAAATGCCTCCAGTTCACGTTTTAACAGGAGCCACTTTGGTTAAAAAAAATAAAATTAAAAAAAAGGCAAAAAAAATGTTTTTCAACCAACACAATGTAGTAACTTCCCTTAAGCATTTTAAAAGGTAAACAAAAAATAAAATATTATGTAATGTTAGTAGTAGTTGTGCATTAGGGGCGTGCAAAACAGGCCATATTCAATTCTGATTTGGATTTGGCCCAAATTGGGGACAGAGATTTGATTCATTGATTCAGATCACTGTCCCCAATTCGATTCAGCTGAATCTGAAGATCTGATGCTGATTCAGAGAATCAGCAATTCGGATATAGACACAGCTTTAAATGTATTTTCTACATACCTCGAGGTACCAGGCACGGCTCATGAATGCTGAGATGGTGGGGTGGATGGAGCATCCCACAGGAGCACTAGGGGGCTCCCCACATGCTCGGAGGCAAACCCAGAAGTGAAACGGAAGTATTTCTGATCCACTTCTGGGTCTGCCACCTAGCATGTCGGGGGGGGGGTCCCCCTGCCTTCCCTTGGCTTGGAAATTGGCTGTGGGGGGACCCCAGGTTCCCCCCCTAGACCCAGAAAGCACCAGTCATCAAGCCAGGGGGGTGCAGGCCCTTCCCCCGCACGCTCTCTGGCAGACCCAGAAGTGGACCGGAAGTGCTTCTGGTCCACTTCTGGGTCTGCTGCTGAGCATGCTGGGACGCCCCCTCATTCCCATGGGATGCTCCATCCACCCCAGCATCTCAGCATTCACGAGCCACGCCTGGAACCTTGAGGTATGTAGAAAAAACATTTAAAGCTGTGTCTATGTCTGAAATGTCAAATGTTTCTGAATCTCTCTGAATTGATTCTGAGGGTTCCGATTCAATTCGGAAAGATTAAAGGGTCTCCTGATTCGATTTGGATTCAGAGATTCGGCAGATTCAGCCACTGAATTGGGCTGAATCTCTACCCAATCAAATCAGCAACTGAAGCTTCGCACAGCCCTATTGTGCATGTTTCATGTCACAAATCAATACAAAAATGAGGAACCCATGAAATGTAATCAAACCAACAGTTCATAATTCTGAGTGAAAAATCCTGAAATAATCTTTTATTTCTGTTGTGTTTTTGTTTACACTGAAATCACTCTTTTTTTATTTAAATGTAAATTTTAAAAATATAGAGTTCAATTACTTTTTTTTACCAGATCTATTGCTGTGCACCCAATAAATGCCACTGCAGTTTTTTGTGGTGCTTAATAGCTTTGAAAGTTAGGCCCCTTATTTGGATGCCTAAATAAGGCATCCAACTGAAGGGCCTAACTTTCAGCTAAAAGTGAACTTCTCTTGCAAATTTTATCTGGGTACCAAGTTTGTTGGGTAAAAATATGTAGGACATTGGTCTCAGTATTTGCTCCTCAGCTTTTGAATTCCCTTCCCCTTAAGCTCATCAGACATCTTTCAGAAGCATTGTAAATCCTTATGTGGACAGGCTTTTAGCAGGTTAAATTAATTTTGGGGGTATGCTTTGGGAAGTTATTTTATTATTTATCGTTTTCCTTCAATATTTTTATTCATTTTTTACAACGTTTTTATTGTATGTTGCCCTAAGCCTTCTTGAAGGGAGGAAGGCATATAGAAATGAATAAATAAATAAATAAATGTTTAAAGTTTTCATGCTCTGCTTTTTGGGTGCTTCTTTGATACCTCCATTATTTCCCCTTTATCTCTATATCTCTGCAATTTCATCCTAAATCTAAGGCTTCTGCTATGTTGCCCAATACAGCCCTTAGATACAAACTTTTATATCGAATGGAATAACTGTAGTAATTATCAGGATGAAAAATAATTCCAGGCTCCTATAAATACTGTGTCCAATGGATTAGAGAGATTGTATGCCCTCCTAACAGCCAAGTTCAGTGAAAAAAAGAATATGATTTAAATAGGAATTAGAAATCATTTTTTCCAAGCTGCATTCCATTTTTCTTATCTTCCCCAAGATTAATTAAGGATGAAATCCCTGAAATATGGATCATTTGAAAGAAATCAGGTGGGAATGATGCTTTAATAAAATTGTCAAAAGCCTAAATACATAATGTATTTACTCACTGCAGCTAAGGAGTAGTGAAGATTTGAGTCTCTAGACATAACTTGCTCCAGTTCTAGCTAAGGCACCAGATTGGGATTTGTGAGGTTTTATTGCTGACTGCTGATGACCTTGGTCAAGGCATTTCACTTTTTTCC
Source organism: Alligator sinensis (assembly GCF_000455745.1). NCBI lineage: Eukaryota > Metazoa > Chordata > Crocodylia > Alligatoridae > Alligator > Alligator sinensis. The sequence goes on from NW_005842075.1 coordinate 902,310, forward strand.
CCATCTATGAAAGGGAGCTAATGATGCTTGCCCATCTTTGTAAAATGCTTTGTGATCTATGGTTTAAAAGATCTACAACACAGGTGTCAAGCATATGGCTAGTGGGCCAAATCTGGCCCATGGAATCTCGATGTGACCAAGCTAATGGACGTTGGGAGCATGGTCTATTGCAGTGTGAGGCCCTTGGGGCTACCCCCAGATGCTCATTACATCTCAAGGCCCACTGCCTGCCCCTGGACCCCTGTCACTGCTGGAACCCCTGCCATCTCCGGACCCTACTGCCGCTGCTGCTGCTGCACTGTTGACAGTGGCCACCCCTGTATCCTGGGATGGATCTGATCTGAGAAGCCCCCCAATCTGGATCTGGCCTAGGGCCCCAGGGGGTTTTGACACCCCTGTTTTTCAAGAAACTTAAGCATTATTGGTAGGCATGCCTCTTTACTGTTGTAGACAACATACATTCTCTTCTTCCATAGCATATGTTGATAACCTGTACTAGCCCAGCCTCTACCTAGCATAAACAAATATCCTTCCTAGGTGCAGGTCAGAGGTACAGATGAATAAGGACACCAGGGAGAGCAGCTGGATGTGGGAAGATGGAACTGCTGGGATTCAGGCATCAACAAATACTCCTCCTGCGAATTAATTGGAAACATTTGGTGGTCCCAAAAACTTCTGTATTGGTCTGCAACAGTGGTCTCTCTCCTCTCTCAAATCAGCAAAGTCCATATTTTTTAAAGTATTTTGTGGTGTTGGGCCCTATTGCACGTAGGTAACTAAGTCTCATTTTCAAAAGTTGGTAAACTTCAGAGAAGAGCTATGCCAGCAATACTTTGAAGTGTGGACAAGGCCGGCATCTCATTAAAAGTAAATAGGACTTAGATCCCTGATACCTATGTCACTTCTGAAAATGAGACTTAGACCCCCTTTGCACATGCATGTAAAGGCGCGATTGGCTCTAATGCATGATCCACACAATTGTGCATCCTGCCGTGATGCACGTGCATAGCAGGAGGAGCAATTATGGAATCATGCATTAAATCCAGTCATGGCTTTTTGCCAATGCAGGGGGAGCCGGTTCCTGGGCTCCCTTGCACTGGCAACAAGCAGGCTCTCGCATCTGGGATCCCCCTTTGCTGAGGGGGCTACAAGCCCTGGGAACCATGCAGACTCCAACCGAGAGCCCACACCTGGGAGAGGCTGTCCCACAACTGACAAGGGCTCCCAGTCCTGGCTACACATGAGGTGCAGCTGAGACCGACAACCCTGTCAGTTGCAGAGCCCTTTGTCTGGCTGCATGTGGGGTGCAGCCAGGACCGAGAGCACTGTTTGGGACCAGGGGTTTTATGCACCCCAAGCCTGAGGAATCATGGTGGCAGTGATCCCCAGGGCTCAGGGGTTTCATGCTGGGCAGTAGGGCCATGCGAAATCTCACTGGCTGTTTCATTTTGATACTGTTTTGACTCATTTTGAGCTTGAAACTGTGAAATCAAAATGAAACGAAGGGCTTCAAAACAGCCTCAAACAAAACAAGGCTAGTTGAAGCATTTTGAAAGCTTGAAACATTTTGAGTTTTGAAGCAGCCGGGTGGTGGAAGACGGGGTGGAACCAGAGCTGCACTCCCAACATCTTCAGGCTCAGCCAGGTGGGGAGCGCAGCCCTGGCTCCCCCACCTCCCACGGCCGAGTTGTGGGAAGCTGATCACAGTGCAGGGGAAGGGAACTCAGCCCCAGCTCAGTTCCCCTCCCCAGCACTGCAGTCGGCCTAGAGAAGGGAACTGAGTCCTATCTCTCAGTTCCCCTCCACAGTGTGACCATCGGGCTGGAGAAACCAACTCAGCCCAACAACCTGATTGTCACACTGGGGAGGGGAACTCAGCCCAGAGGTCCGACTCAGCTCAGCCCCAGTTCCCTTCCCCAATTGATCCCAGCACCGGGGAGGAGAACTGAGCAATGGGGCTCAGTTCCCTTCCCCAGCTCCCCAGTCCCAAGTGGCATTCCTCCCTCATCTGGCAGGCAGATGAAACAGCAGTTTCGAATTGAAACAAAATTCAAAACAAAATGCTGTTCCCTCGAAACCTCAAAATGCAAGTTGAAACAGAACGGTGCTATTTCACACAGTCCTACTAGGCAGGTGCACCTTCTGCAGCTGGGAGCCTTGTCAGTTGGGAGCCCCTCTTAGCTGCAGGAGAGACCTTGCTACATGTGCAAATTAAAGCTCATAGATTTCATACACATTAGGGCTGGAAGGGACCTCACGAGATCGTGGGGTCCAGCCCCCTGCCCAAAGGGGCAGGAAGTCAGCTGGGGTCAGATCACCCCAGCAAGATAAGCATCCAAGCATTTCTTAAAGGTACCCAGAGCAAGTGCTTGCAGCACTTCTGGGGAGAGTCTATTCCAGACTCTGGAGACTTGAACGGTAAAGAACTTTTTCCTTATGTCCACTCTAAAACCGGTTTCCCAGCATTTTGTGACCATTAGACCTTGTCTTCTCTTGGGGTGCCCTGGTGAATAGATGTTCTTCTAGTTCCTGATGCACACCCCTTTTGTACTTATAGGCTGCCACCAAGTCACCCCTGAGCCTTCACTTCTCCAGGCTGAAGAATCCCATGCCATGATAGCAACCAGCTATAAAGAAAATGCACATTTTTTAGGTCTGCCTTTATAGCTGGTTGGAGCTTTTTATCCTGTGATCGTTATTTTGCACATGTAGCTAGTCTTAAGGTAATTGTTCAATTAACCAGTTAATTGCACCATATCTATAATGTGTAGAGGTAGCCTTAGGCCTTGCCAATGTCATGTGAAGCAATGAGTAAATACTTCTGAGGGTATATCTACATGACGCAACACGCACCATCTACAGATACTCTTCCTAGCTTCAAATAAGCCATTCTGTCTACTCTACATTGTACAGCGCAGTGTTATGCAGGGATAGTAGGTCAGGTGCTTGAGCTAATATAGTCATGTCAGCATACTTCTCAGCCCTAACTGGAACTCTGTGCTGATGCTGTTGAACTGATTCTAAAGTTGCTTTGTGTTCATATTTGTACTTCTGATGTCACTGATGTTTTGAGAGTGGTTGAATCCAATGCCCCTGACTGAAAACAGGTAAGACCAATATAAGAAAACACCCTACTTTATTCTCTGTTTTCCCATGGCGGTTATTTTTTCTTCCTAATTTCATTAGACTGATTTAACTCCCCTTGAAAAGAAAACAGGAAATTCCTGTGATGTGAACAACACTTAGCATCCATTAGGAGCATACATTGCACAACTAAGGGAAAAACACTAATGTTGAAAAAATGTTATATACTGGAACAAACATTGTACCAGTGCAAGTCCTGGAAATATTATATTAACAATGAGATGCCAATGAGGCATTAAACTTTGTTATGGCTATCCTGCCTTGCTGTCTTTCCTACCTCTCATTAAAACTCTAGTGTTGTGTGACCAAACTCTTAATGCTTAGGATGAATGTCTTACTACATTTGAAAGTTATTATGATCTATCTCTACTTCAGTCTGGGTTATTCTTTTCTGCTGGTAGAACCAGGGTGGTTTATGATTGCTATTGCTTCTGAATGAATATTGCAAGTCTTTTAGTAGAAGCAGGAGAGCCTCACATTTCCTTTCCACTAAAAAGCTAGCCATGGACATCATTATACTGTTGTTCCTATACAAAGTGTCTGATAGCTGTCTGACTGCAGTTTCTTGAGAATAACAGCTTCAAGCTGTAACCTAGGAGGCTTACTGTCAGTAGTCCTGATCTTGTTTCACCTTGTATTATGATGGACTTGGCAGCATTTTACACTCACTTTGCACTATTACCTTCACAAGATGCAGAATAACTGAAAATCAAGTCTACTGATTACCTCTATGGCAAAATGACATTGAAAAAGATAGAGCCAGCAAGGAAAATAAGTAATGGCAATTAAGTCCTCCCTCCACCCACACACAAAAAACTTTGCTAGGTTTCTGGGTTTTTTGTGGGGGAGGAGGTTTGGGGGGATGGAGGGAGGGTCAGAATTAGCTTCCTGTTTTCTGCCAATAGTTTCTTTAGAGTATTGCACCCAGTAATTCGAAGGTAGTTGCTTCCCTCTCATTTTTGGCACTTAAAAGTAGTTGGAAGGCAAAAGGAACAGTTTGCTACTTCTTGTCCTACTTTTATACATAGTATGATACATGTGCTATAAATATATGGGGGAAATTATGGCTGCGCTGTTCACGCTATAAACTCAAGCTCAGGCAGCATGAACAAAAAAAAAAAGAAAATTATAAACCAATAAAACAGACTTCAGTGTTATTGGAGATTCAATGCCAGAGTCCAGAAAACACAGGGAATCTTCCTAGCCATATTTTCTACCTCCTATTTTTTAGAAGGATGATTGTTGTCCCTTCCCCTGCTTTCTCCCCTGCCTCCTTTGTCCACAAAAGTACTCCTTTCAGCAAGGGATTTTGACATCTTGGAACCAGAAAAATACCAAATTATATTCTAAAAAGTAAACATCTACAGCATTCATTAATTTGATTTAAAAAATATTTTTGTCCTGATTTACATTTGTTTCTGTAGTGAACATAGAGGTGATTTCACAATAGCTTAAAATAAAGTCTTACTCTTGTCTATGGTGGGGGGTGCACATAGGTTTGTGGGGGGCTGTGGGTGTGGGTGGGTGTGGGGTTTGTGAAGGGCTGTGTATGGGGGGAGGGTGACTGGGGTGTATGAGGGTATGTGGGTGTGGGGGTCTGCATGTATGGCAGTGCGAGGGGGGGTGTGGGTGCATGTGTATGGTAGGAGGTGTGTGTGTGGGACTCGTCCTATGAACACGCACGCACTGCCCCTATCTATACACACATGCACACTGCCCCTTCCTGCATGTGCACACACACACTGTCCCTGCCTGCGTGCAGACATGCACATGCACACACACACACACACCGGCATGGCCCTGTGCTCCCCAGTCCAGTGATGCAGCCAGGAACCTCCTGGTGCCAGAGCATGGTGGGGGCAAGAAGAGAGTGAAATGGCTGGGGGTGGGGCAGGGCTGGGATGCTCAGTTTTGCTGAGGGCTCCCCCTGGGTCTTACTGCCCCTGCTCTAGTCAGCTTTGACAGGCATCCAGGAGTAAGTAAATATTAATTTACTAATTTTTTTTAGGGGCCCCACGGGCTGGATGGCCTGATGAGCTGGATCTGGCCCATGGGCTGTATTTTGCCCACCCCTGCTATAACTGCATTTGACTAAATTCAGGGGGGTTATAGGAAGAAGAGAGAAAAAAACGTGTTTCATTTTTCAGGTATAATTTATTTAATGAAAAGTGAAAACGAATTTGCTGATGCCAAAGCTGTTCCCAGCCATAGATTATCCAAGAAGAGTTTCAAGCAAGGTATTGGTTGACTTGACTTCTTAAGTGTCACATCAGGAAATGGTTTCAGGCTCAGGTTGCCTTTTAGGAGTGCTGTTTTTATTTGGTTTATTAAGTTTCAGAGAGTGTGAGGCTATTTCTACCATTTGGATACTGCCTATATAAAGTAAGAGCTTATCCTCAAAAATCTGGATGAATTCTGCTGAATTATTCAAGTAATGGCTAATCTTCTCCAAATTTTTGAAGATGTTAAACTGCAAAATAGATTCAAAGCATTATATTAATGGCCCTACTTTTTTTTTTCAAATGACATTTGTCAGTGGCTTATCATTACAGGACAACAAGTAAAAATGTCCAGGAAAAAATTCCGGGAGAACAAAACATGTATATACATGAAGTCTTTCTGTATAGGAAACAGCAATGCAGTTTCTCTACAAACTATAAGTACTATCTTTCTTTTCTTCAGTTAATTTAAACTAGACTTACATGCACTGCTGTTTAAGCAAAACCAGTTGCCATGGTGACATTAGAGCATTCTAAATATGGCATATGATGTTCAATATTGCATTTGCGTTACACATAACTGTTAAGTGAAAAACAGGCAGAGGAAATACTTTGTACATTGGCATCCTATAAGACCAAACTGGTGACTTCTATTTAAATATTTTTAAAACACTATCTACGTACATATATGTTTGAGTGTGATTTTGCTGTGCTGTTGTTATTATTGGATTGCAGTACCATCCACAATGCACTAATTGTTGAAATGATACTAAATGCCATGCACATTCTGATGTAAGATATACAGGCTCTGGTTCCATAGGCAGTTTGCATAGGTAGATGTATAACCTGAAGCACATGCTTAAAGTTGCACATGTGCTAAAGCACTTGGTTTTATTGTGCTGAACAGATTGGGGAAAGATGCAAATATTATAATTTGTGAATATTATTTTTATTGCAAAGACTTGAAGACCACAACAATATCAGGGACTCCTTGAATTAAGCGCCAAAAGCACAGGTAAGAAGAAACATATAAGAATAATAGGTTTACATTTGTGCCTAAAGCAGTACTGAAGTTGAAAAGGTTTTGCTACATTTGTATCATTCTTAGTTCCTTCACAGGTCATAATTAGGAGGTAACAGCTGCTGTCTTTCTGGAACAGCTACAAATGTAGGTGTGGCCACAATTTTAGAACCATAGTCTAGGACAGGGGTGGGCAAAATACAGCCCATGGGCTGGATCCAGCCCACCAGCTGATTGGATCTGGCCTGAAGGCAGGCACCCACCAATTAATTGGATCTGGACCCACTGGTGGCTGGCCCTGCTGTGCTCTGCATGGGGCCGAGTCCCTCCTGCTCCTCCCCCACAGGAAGGCACCAGCTCCAGCCAGCAGGCGTAGCTTCCAAGCAGGGCTGCTGCTGCTGCCCAGGGAACTGCTGGGCTCCCCCAGCTTCCAGTGATGCCTACTTCCATCTATCTGGCAATGCTCCAGGCAGCAGGTAAGGAGGGGAAGCTGCACTGTTGAGGGGTGTGGACTGGGCTCTGCCTGCAGCTTGCTCATGCATGGCTAGGTAGGGGAGCATGTGGATGGAGTGGGGGGCAGGAAGCTGCTTGGCTGCTCACAAAGCCCCACTAGGCAAGCACAGGACAGGCAGGTGGGACAGAAGGAGCAGCAGGAGCCAGTGTGCACTTGGTGCAGCCCCATGGGCCAGGCACATAGGACGGAAGCAGCAGCAGCAGAAGCCAGCACAGGCTCAGTTGCAGCCATGCCAGGAAGGTGTGGGACAGAGACCAGGAGCGCCAGACTTGGCTCCCTGTCCTCTCCTCCCCTCTCCTAGGGGCTTCTGCTGCCTGCCTGCTGGCAGCAGCTGTTTTCCTTCCCTTTGCAGCAGGCTGAAAGCCAGGCAGGCAGTGCTGATCCCCCTCCCTCCGCCTGTGGAGAGGCTGGGCTCAGCCCAGTGGGCAGGAGGGAATCTGGTGGAGGAGGAAGCCCGTCCCAAATACACACCAACCACACCCCACATCTCCTCATACACCCTACCTCCACCATAGCCCCACACATACCCAACAGTGTCCCACACACCCCACCTACACCCCTCCACACACATCCCCCACACATCCACACACACCCTCACCATACCTACACACACATACCCCATCCCCCACCATACCCACACCCCCCCGCCCCGTACCATACCGACAAAAACACCCCATGCCTCAACCACACAGATTCCATACCCCCCACACATCCTACACATGTGCACACCCATACACACCCTACACTCACATATACATGCACACCTCCCCACGCACTTCTCCCATACCTCCACACACCCCACCTGTACCATACCACACCCCCCACAACCACATACTCCCCCAGCCACACATCCCCACTCCTCCACACACAAGATGGCAATCAGGGGGCAGGGCAGCTGTCAAAGGGCGGGGCTACCCTTGTGGCCCTTGATGCCTCACCAAAACTCAGTAAGCGACCCTCCAGCTGAAATAATTCCTGGTCTAGGACACAATTTGTTATAAATTCCAATATCATAAATACCAGGATTATCAATTTCACCCCCAATTACAAGCCATGACTTCAGTGCTGCGACAACCCATCCATGTACATTTCCTTAAGGTGGATCACTGCAAAAAGGGCTACAAAATCTAGTCAGGACCTGCCTTTTATGTTGTGTATGTTCTTTATAATTTGTCTTGTGGTAGCACCAAGAGAAAGTCATAACCCAAGACTCCACTGTTAGCTGCTATAAAACAGAAGAAAAAGAAGGTCCCTGCCCCAAAGATCTTCTAATTTATGTAATCTGTCTTGCATCTGGAAGCCAACACTCTCAATGGCAAGGGAGTACATTTACATTTTGTCAACATATTGTTTGATGCTGAAGATATTGCAGCACTCAGTTTTTTATTCTCTTGGTAGGCTCCTATTCCATGCTACCCAGGCCCAACCTTGCTTAACATGTGCAGCAGAAGAAGCAGCACAATTCTCAGTCATGGTAAGGCCTATTACATCCACCTTAAAATCTCTGTATGTTACACAGGGATGTAAAAGGTGGCTTTCATTTAAATGAGAATCAGGGCCATCATGATTTTTAGCAAGTTTTGATACCCTTCTGTTACATAAGACCTTACTCCATGCATGATCCCACAATAGCTAGCTGCAGTGTAACATCCTACTCAGGTTGAGAAAGGGCATAAAAATTTGACCATGATTAACAAAGATGCAAGCGCCAATAGTAATTCACATAAGTGTTTTCCATTGTCTTGTTATTAAAGTTGTTATAGGGACAGGAACGTTGCTGGTTATGAGAACTGAATGTAATCGAAAGTATAAAGGGGAGATACAGAGAGATGTTGCAATCTACAATGAGGACAAATGCACAATTGGAGTTGCAACTAGCAAGGAACATGAAGGGTAACAAAAAGGGTTTCTACAAGTATGTCAGTAACAAGAGGAAGATCAGGGAAAGTGTGGGTCCCTTACTGAATGGGGAACGCAACCTTGTGACAGAGGATGCAGAAAAGGATGACGTACTCAATGCCTTTGTCACCTTAGTCTTCACAGGCAAGGTCAGATCCCAGACTACTGCACCTGGCAGGACCAGTTCAGAAAAGAGGTGAGCAGCCAAGAGTGGTGAAAGAACAGGTTAGAGACTATTTAGAAAAACTGGACATATACAAGTCCATGGGGCTGGACAGGGTGCACCCAAGGGTGCTGAGGGACTTGGCCAATGTCATTGCAGAGCTGCTGGCCATCATCTTTGAAAACTCATAGCAACTGGGAGAGTTCCCAGATGATTGGAAAAGGGCAAACATAGTGCCCATATTTAAGAAAGGGAAGAAAAGAGGATCCAGGGAATTACAGACGAGTAGGCCTCAACTTGGTCCCTGGAAAAACCATTGAGCAGATCCTCAAGGAATCTGTTTCTAAGCACTAGGAGGAGAAGAATGTGATCAGGAACAGTCAGCATGGATTCACCAAGGGCAAGTCATGCCTGACCAACCTGATTGCCTTTCATGATGAGATGACTGGCTCTGTGGATGCAGGGAAACCAGTGGATGTGGTGTACCTTGATTTTAGCAAAGTTTTTGATATGACCTCCCTCAATATTCTCCCAGATGTGCTAAGGATATAAGGGCTGGATGAATGGGATGTAAAGTGGATAGAAAGCTGGCTGGAGCATCAGGCTCAGAGGGCAGTAATCAATGGTTTGATGTCTAGTATCAAGTAGAGTGCCTCAGGGATTGGTCCAGGGACCAGTTTTGTTCAATATATTCATCAATGACCTGGAAGATGGAGTCCACCCTCAGCAAGTTTGCAGATAACACCAAGCTGGGGGGAGTAGCAGATATGCTGGAGGGTAGGGCTAGGATTCAGAGTTACCTAGACATTATTGGAGGATTGGGCTACAGAAAATCTCATGAAGTTCAACAAGGACAAGTGCAAAGCCCTGCATTTAGGACAGAACAATGCCATGTACCAGTACAGGGTGGGGGCTGACTGGCTGGGCAGCAGCTCTGCAGAAAAGGACCTGGGGGTTACAGTGAACGGTAAGCTGAATATGAGCTAGCAGTGTGTCCTTGTTGCCAAGAAGGCTAATGGCATACTGGGCTGCATTGGTAGGTGTGTTGCCAGTAGGTCAAAGGAAGTGATTATTCCCCTCTATTCAGCATTGGTGAGGCCACATCTGGAGTACTGTGTTCAGTTTTGGGCACCCACTACAGAAAGGGTGTGAACAAATTGGAGAGAGTCCAGTGGAGGGCAGCAAAAACTTATGTGGAGGCTGGGGCACATGACTTATGTGGAGAGGCTGAAGGAATAGGGCTTATTTAGCCTAGAGAAAAGAAGACTGAGAGGGGATTGACTAGTAGCCTTCAACTACTTGAACAGAGGTTCAAAAGAGGATGGAGCTAGGCTATACTCAGTGGTGGCAGATGACAGAACAAGGAGCAATGGCCTGAAGTTGCAGCAAGGGATGTTTAGGTTAGATATTAGAAAGAATTTTCTCACCAGGAGAGTTGTAAAACACTGGAATAGGTTACCCAGATTGGTGGTGGACTCTCCATCCTTGGTGGTATTTAGACCCAGTCAGACAAAGCCTTGGCTGGGATGATCTATTTGGGGATGGTCCTGCTTTGAGCAGGGGGTTGGACTAGATGACCCCCTGAGGTCTCTTCCCATCCTAATTTTCTATGATTCTATGAAATGGAAGAATAACTGTGTTTGGAAACTGTCAGAAACCAAAAGTAACAGCTACCAGCTTATATGGATTAGAGATCTTCCAGGGTCCTTGGAGTGGTTTAAACCTTTCTGATGTAAACTTTCCTCTAACAAAAGGACACATAGTTCATGTTTGAGGAATGAGACATGGAAAAAGGCTAAGTGGGAGAAGAAATATTATACCACAGGACTTCCATTAAACATTACAGTTAATAAATAATGAAAATAGAAGCAAAATAACAAAAAAAAAGAAGTGAGACCATACACCAGTGTCAGAAGGGGTGCCAGACATTCTTTAGAAAGAGAGAAATAAGAGAAATGGGAAAGAGGCCAGCAACAGGAATATTCAGATGGAATAAGGACATCAGGGAAATCCTGACCAGGTCTTTGGCCAGTGTCTCTGTTGTACTGCCAGGTTCAGCTCTGGATTCATTCTCGGAACAATGGCCTTAACACATGCAGCCAACTGCAGAGGTCACACAGAGTTATACAGAGGGTTGGTACACCATAGACGTGAAAGATGGTGAAACCTAAAAGGGGCAAACTAAGAATCCATGCAATCCCTTTGAGGATTAGAACTGATATTGGAGAGAGAGTGGTTCTCTTGTGAGAAGTGTGCACCCACAGGTAATTAGGTCTTCTTGTCTTTGATGGATTTTCAGTGGGCATTCATTCTGGTATACAGTTATTGTTTGGTCTCTCCTATGTATTTTCCACCAGGGCACTTAGTGCACTGGATGAGATATATTACATTTCTGGAAGCGCAGGTATAAGATTCAGGAATGGTGATGGTCCTGTTGTTGGTTGGTTGGTGATAGTTCTGATGAATGGACCATAAAGTGGATAGAAAACTGGCTGAAGCATTGGGCTCAAAGGGTGGTAATCAATGGCTTGATGTCTAGTTGGCGGCTGGTATCAAGTGGAGTGCCCCAGGGGTTGGTCCTAGGGCTGGTTTTGTTGAATATCTTCATCAGTGATCTGGAAGATGGCATAGAGTGCACCCTCAGCAAGCATGCAGATGACACCAAGTTGTGGGGAGGAGGGGAGAGAAGAGCAGGGAGTAGTAGTTATGCTGGAGGGTAGGGCTAGGATTCAGAGTGACATAGACAAATTGGAGGATTGGGCCAAAAGAAATTCCATGAGGGTCAACAAGGACAAGTCCAAAGTCCTGAACTTAGAACAGAACAATCCCATGCACCAGTACAGGCTGGGGGCTGACTGGCTGGGCAGCAGCTCTGCAGAAAAGGACCTTGGGGTTACAGTGGATGGTAAGCTGAATATGAGCCAGTAGTGTGCCCTTGTTGCCAGTGTGGCTAATGGCATACTAGGGTGCATTGGTAGGTGTGTTGCCAGCAGGTCGAGGGAGGTGATTATTTCCCTCTATTCAGCACTGGTGAGGCCACACCTGGAGTACTGTTTTGGGCCCTCCACTAAAGAAAGGATGTGGACATATTGAAGAGAGTCCAGTGGAAGGCAACAAAAATGATGAGGGATCTAGGGCATGTGACTTCTGAGGACAGTTGAGGGAACTAGGTTTATTTAGTCTGGAGAAGAGAAGACTGAGAGGGGATTTAATAGTAGCTTTGAACGACTTGAAGTGGAGTTTGAAAGAGGATGGAGATAGACTGTTCTCAGTGGCTGCAGATGACAGAACAAGGAACAATGATCTAAAGTTACAGCAAGGGAAGTTTAGGTTAGATATTAGGAAGATTTTTTACACTAGGAACAGGTTACCCAGAGAGGTTATGGACTCTCCATCCTTGGAGGTTTTTAAAACCTGGCTAGAGAAAGCTTTGGTTGGGATGATCTAGTTGGGGATGGTCCTGGTTTTAGCAGGGGGTTGCACTAGATGACTTCCTGAGGTCCTTTCCAACCCTGATTTTCTGTGATTCTATGAATAATTGAGTTTTCTGCAAGTCTACTGGAGTATGCTATTTAGTTAAAGCACACTCTCTGCCATTTTGAAGTGTAGGATGTTGAATACGTATGAAGGTGTAGACACTTTAATTACAGCCACTCTCAGAGCCACTGTTAATAAAGCACTCACCTCTCCACCCCAGAGCACATTTATAGATGCCCTTAAAGTTCTATAGGAAGCTCATATACATTTAAATACATTTAAAATATAGATTTTAACAAATTAAATCACCAAAGGGTCTTTTTAAACAGGCCAAACTTTTTATTTTGACATTTCATTCAATTCAGTGTATATTGCCTCCCACATTTTCAATTGTCATTACCCTCTTGCAAATATTTGTAAAGATTATGCCTCATGGGGATGCATCCTGAGGACACTTGGAAGCTGGAGCTGGTTTAGTATTAGATTGCCTGCTTATTGTGTGGAATTTCATTCTGGGAGCCTGTTTCACCTGGGCCCTGGGGTCTTCAATGCTTGCTACTAAGTTTCCAGCGGGAATTCAAGTTATTGTTGTTAACTTAGAAAGTCCTAAGTGGTTTGGGGATCTGTTTAGGTAAGTGACTGTCTATCTCCCTATGTTATACCGGTTCAATCATGAGCAGTCAGGGTGCTTTCATCAGGAGCTGGTTCCCAGATGTGAAAGGTAGTGTGTTCTGTGTGATGGAGCCACCTCAGTTTGGAAGTAATTCCCTGCTTCATTGGGCAAGAGGCTAGAGTTGGTACCCAGCCAGGTATACTCACAATTTTGTGAAAGGGGTGGACTGGCAGTCATTGGAACTAGATTAATATTTGTCCACAGTGTAAGAAGGAATATTTGCACTGTGTGTTGTGTTTTGATCTTTGGGATTTGTATGCAGTGCATAAAATGGGTGCCTATCCAAATGTTTATAAATATAAATCATAGAATCATAGAAAAGTAGGGTTGGAAGTGACCTCAGCAGGTCATTTGGTTCAACCCCCTGTTCAAAGCAGGACCATCTCTAATGATATCATCCCAGCCAAGGCTTTGTCTAGCTGGGTCTTAGAAAACCCTCCAAGGATGGAGGTTTATTTATTGAATAAATACACTCAAATTATTGAGATGGCAAGAAGTGGCCATGGAAGTTTGGGATGATAATGCACTGTTAAACTTGTTGAAATTGGGGTAGATATCAGAAGCAGTCAAGTAGTATAGGGTAAAAATGCAGATTCTGCTACAAAGGCTAACAGTCATTAAATCTGTAGTGAGGTGAAAGGGGACAATCATAACTCTTACACAATATCTTTGATGATTAATTACCACAGATCCAGGCACCGTGGCATAGGTGGCTGGATTAGACAAGTGTCCAAACCATTCAGCCACACTTAAATCATACCTGCATAGCTATAGGCTCAATGGCAATGCTGTCTGGTGGGTGTTGGATCATAGGCCATGATTCTTAGAGTTACCCTAAGCCACACTGTTTCACAGTATATTGTGTGAGCATTCATCTGTTCTTCCTAAAGAGGTCTTAGCTTAGCAATATAATGAATTAGAAATACTTCAGCTCTGGACAGTCTTCATTATGGCTTGCAAATTCTAACCTAGCTGCTGAAAATATGGATCTATTTCAGGGCAATAACCTGTTCTCATTGTTAGCAAAGTTAATGCATGTTCATTTTCCTGGCTGGAAACAAAAAGAGGACCTGAGATCTTGTGGAGAGCATTTAGGCAGTAGGTTTTTGAAATCAGGCCTTGGTGACCCACTGCCCTGGCTTCATGCAGGCAACTAAGAAAGCAGACAGCTGATATAGATTTCAAATCCCTCTATGTTGGACACATGAAGAAGGATACCTTCATGGAGCCATGTAAGAACATGCAGAGGAGGAAGTCCATATGAGTCCAGAAGCAATTATTGTTGTGAATTACACATGGGTAGTGAAGTGTGCTGATATCTCCAAAATAAAAACTGGACTTGAGGAGATAGAGATTCTCCAATGTTAATGAGTCCATAGATGGCATTCATGTGCATCCCACAAGGTATCTATGAATATGTCAGTGATAAAGGATACAACTTACTCATAATGCAGACCTTGATTGATCACAGAGGTAGTTCATGGATACCAAAGTATGATTCATCAGAGCGTCTAGCATTTACCTGCTTGGATAACATGGGTCTTTTTTCCCCTCCAAATGATTGGTATATCAAGTTATATGTGTATATCAGTAGTCTCTTTGCACAGTTATTTTAGGGAACCCAGCCTGTTTTATGTTGTTCTGGCTTGTGAATCTGCACACTGAGTTATGATTACTTGGCAGAAGGAGATCTGATTACATATTGAGGAGCTGCAAGGCAGTGAAAGAATTTGCTTTTAGCTAGCTAAAGGCGAGATGTTGTTGCCTACAAACCCATGTGGATGTCAGAATGCCATTTGGGTTCAGGGGTCTGCCCTTGACTGAAACAAAGGCTGTCCTACAGCACATAAAATCATTTGTAACAATTACATTGCTCATAAACTTATGAGACCCTCTCACTAATGCTGTCAGGTCTCCCTCTCCCTCCCTAAAACTATGACAAAGATGTAGGTAGCCTCTTATCCAGCGCTTGCACTTCAGGTATCTTTACTCTTTTATTGATTTGCTTAACCTTCTCTTCTGCCAGCTTCCTGGAAAGCTCTTGTCAAGATACTTACCTTGGACACATCACCCAAGGTAGTAGTTTTTACTCCATTCTCACCAGGGCTTGCCCAGAACTGTGGTGTGCACCTCAAGCCAGCTGGCAGCATCCTGGGACAAGAATCTCCCAGGCCCTTTCTCTGGTTCAGCACCGTTTGAGTGGGCAGTCCAGCAATGGAGAAGGAGGGTTTGAACAAGTACCAGCTGTGCATAAATATGGATGACTTCTAGTGCAGATGAGGTGAGAAGATAGAAGAGTAGGAAAATATAACCACCAGAGAGGCATTTTTATGGATGTTCAGTAGGCAAGTTTTATAATTCAGGCTTCAGTACAAAGAGGGCAGGGGTGGGGGCAGGGAGAGGAGGAGATAAAAAAGAAAAGCAAGCTCTAACTAAACCCTAACTTAGGTAAGTAAGTCTAGGTTCAAAGCCCATAGAAGCCCTGGTAAACTGCTTTTGTGTATAACAGTAAGGAGAGGGTTGTGTCAAAATCTGAGTCAGAGCCGAGCTGATTTTGCTTCCGCAGAATTGTTGCTGCAGATTTTCTGCACGTCAGGCAGACATCATGCCATCAGTTACACTCCATCCAGTGATCAAGATTTTTCACGTGATCAGAAGAATTACAATCATCCTTTTTAAATTAAAACAGATTCTGAAATATGAGTATCAGGCAGGGGTGGATTCTATGGCAAAAATATTGTAACATAACAGCATAATAGATTGGTATGTGCATATAAGGTACACTTGAAATATAAAGGATTTAAAGGAGTGCTGCACAGAAGGCCCCTGCTTTCACTGATTCAGACTTATCTTGTCTTCCCCCAGGAACCTCCACTGTCACTGTGTAAATCAGATTACTTCTATCCATTACAAAGAGGTAATCTTCTGAGTCACCATTTTTCTGCATAACTCCTCATGATGGAGGTGGGAGGGAGAAATAAGGGATTGTTTTAACTATTCCTATTGCAGCTATGGTTCTCTATCTCAGCACTTTCCTGGTCTTAAATGCCAGAGACAGAACTTATTTCATTTAGCTGCTGAGTAAGTAAGACCTCACATTGGTGAAATTAATGAATTATTAATAAAAAGCAGAGCGTGACTAGGGTGCCTGTGGTTCCAGCATTACAGCATTCCCAGCTGTAGTTAATTTCTGTAACAATTTGTGATGGATTTTCCAGCTCATTGGCTTTGATTGCACTTGACTTATATTTTTCTTACTCTTCCCTTCCTTTGGTGATGGCCTGAAATACTAGCCAAAGAAGTACCTATGGATTAATTAATTCCATCTAACCCCTGGCAGAAGTATAGCTCTGCAAGCTGCATTCGCGCTAAATACTTCCCAAATTGTAAGTGGAATGAGTGCAGGGTAGGGGTGGTTCTACTGTGGTAGTATGTAAATCAAAACATTAACATGATTTGTTTGGCTAATGGAATTTATTATAAGCCTAATGGCTGTCTGCAGGATAGCTTGTGTCATTAGCAAACGGTCATGCACCACGCTGGGAGTTGCTTTGGGAGGCCTTGTTTCTTACAGATGTGCCACTACAGTTCCATACCCTCCCTTCTCCATTGTTCCTACTACCCATTGTGCCTTTGCATATCTGTCACTTATTACTTTCTGATGGGTGTTAGGTAATGACCTTGGTGTTCAACTGTTCCATGCTAAGGCTTGCTTAGGAGGTTTGCACTGGGATGAATTGAACCAAAAATGTCTATTTGTAGTTCATTAAAAATATCTTTTCAAGTTTCAGTGGACACTGTGAATCTCCCTTCACCCCAAACACACACATAAGATTGTGACTTTGAGCAAAGCGTGACCAAAAAGGATGTTATTTTTAAATAGCTGACACTTCTGTAGCAGTTCTGTCCTGTGCAGTCATAGAGAAAACAGTTTTTCAAATTGCCAACTTGTTTTCAGTGTGCATCTCCAGGATTCACCCAAATCTTGTTTATTTTTGAAAAGGGAATCTGTTGAGCTGGTCTCCTTTAATTTCTAGGCTTGAAGGTTTGCAGGTTTGATGTGTTCTCCTTTCAATCTTTCTTCTCTGTTAGTGACTTCTGTAACCAGTAAAGTTATAGCTGTGAACTTTGCAGGAAGATGTTGCTACAAGTTCACAGGGCTTAGTCTAGTTCTCCACAGTGCCTATCAGATCTCTGCTTTGGAAATTTATTCAGTTCTTTGACAAGGCCAGATGAAAGCTTCAGAAAGCTGTAAAGTATGTGGGTGTTTTGAAATAGCAAAGTATTAAGAGAGGAATGTTTAACCACTATATGAAAAATAAAGTTACTTCCTTAGTTTTGAAACTTTTAGTTTGTAACCATTAGAACTTTCAAGTAAGTTTGATCTTGCCATGGAACAATGCTTTCTTTAATATGGAAAATGAACCTTCAGACTGGGATTTTCTAAGGGAATTGAGGAGTTTAAGGAGTCCAATTCTGACTGAACTTCAGTGGGAGCTGGGTGCCTAATTGCTCTTGCACTTTTGAGAATCTCTGAAGGCTGAGTTTTATCGGCTATTCCATTTCCATTAGCTTTTAAAAATGTCTTTGGGCTTCTCCTATTTCTAATGGGGAGACATACAGCAAGAGAAAGTTTCCCTTTCTCTTTGTTGTGGCTCTTTGTTTCTTGCTTTTGGTGCAAAGTTCAAAGACTAAGTAGTCAGTAGACTGTGCCACAAACTGCCGTTCTCCCAGTAGAAAAAAAAAAATGTACACAAGTTCAGCCTTTTTCTCCCAGAGCAAAAATGGCCACTCTGGGGGAAAATAACCTGGGTTAAATTACTCCTAAGAGTCTGAATGTCTATACATATTCCCATGGCTTAACTCCTATTGGGGACCAGGAGGAGTAGAGCTAAGGGAAAGGTTCCTTGCCTTCCCAAGACAGAGGCTCACACCAGCCTGCAGAAGGCATGAAAGGTAGGCCTGTGCAAAGCAACTAGTATTCAATTTGGATTTAGATTCAGCCAATTTGGAGGGACAGTGATTCAATTTGGTGATTCAGGTCACTGTCCCAATTCCATTCGGCTGAACTGGATTCAGAGATTCAACTGCCGAATTGGCCGATTTGGTGATTTGGCCATAGACTATAATGGGGAGTCACTTAAATACCTATAACTTTGTCATTTGTTTGCAGATCTGGATGAAAACAGCAGGGATGGTAGGCCCATCTGAGGGCATGAAGGAGATAGGTGCAGGGACTTCTGTGAAAGTGCACCTCAAACTGGTGAAAGCAAAACTCACGTCACGTGTGTGTGTTAACTGGGTTTCTGCTTGTAGTCATATTGGTCTAAGGAACAGGCAGGAAAAATTCTTTGTGTAGATATGATATCTTTTATTACACCAACTGAATAGTTGGAGAAATATATCTTAGCAAGCTTTCGCATTTAAAAACCCTTTGTCAGGCTGAAGAAGCATCTGCAGTTGGTGTGTGCTCTTCCTGGATGTCTGCGGTGAAGTGCAAAGCTACCTGTGGCCCTGCCTTCCACAGCTCCTCCCTCAAGTAATCCCTGCATGCCTTATACAGGAAGGACCCCACCATCCTCCTAAAGGTGGTTCATGTGGGCACTTGGTTCAAGGGAGCCACAAGCGCCATGAACTGCCTGAACCCTGGATGCTTAACAAAGGAGAAGGGCTGGCCATCCACAGCAAGCCAACTCCCCAATGCTCTGGGTGACCTCGCTTGTCTTGGGAACACCCCCCGTCCTTTTGTCTCTGCCTTTCCCCCACTGGTCCAGGGTGGCCTGCTTCTGCTTTGTGGGAATGGGGGGCTTTGGAGCAAGAGGAGGACTTCTTTTAGGGCACACTCCCACTAGTGCCAGGCTGAGAAGGAACAAAGGCAAGAGGGTGCTGCCCTCTGAGATGCAGCAGCATTGCTGTGGTGGTGAAGTATTTCTTCTCCTTGCCCTGGCTGATCTGCTTTCAGCAGTGCTGGCAGGTAGCATACCTGGGATCATCTGCCACCTCAAAATGATCACACACTAAACTACCCACCCGCTTCTGGGTTGAGGCTGGGTATCCTGCCTTATTCCCTGCCTCAGCAGGCACAGGCACAAGAACAGGAGGAGCTGAGCCACCTGTCTCCACAACCTCCTCTGAAGTGCCTTCCAGAGAAGAAGACCCGCCTCTAGGGGAAATCTGAGTGGTGTGGAGCACAAACTCAGATCCCCCCTCCTTCCCCCGAATTTCCTTCGCTATGGTCCTCAGCTCCCTTGCTTCCAGATCCAGCTCCTCCTCTGGCACTGGAAGGCTCACACTGGGAACTGAAATTGGGGTAGACAATGTCATGCTGCTGCTGGTTGTGGTTACTGGTGTTACTGGTGATGCTGCAGGTGCAGACACAGCTTCCACCTCCTTGCTCCCAATAGTAGCAGAAGACTACTCACTGCCTGGAAAGAGGGTGCATCTATGTTTAGGGGGGGACTTGCAGCTTTCCCTCTGCCTCTGCTCCCTCCCCTGCCAGAAGACCTGGCACCTGCATTTCCAGCACATTTCATGATATTTGGTGTGCTGCAAAATGTGTGTATGTAATATATGTTGTCCTTTCCTGCACAGTGATGACACTGTCAGGGAAAAAACAGATTTATTTGTGGGGGGAGACAGGCTAACAAGAACAAATAAGAGGATTTGGGGGGAAGAATAAGCTGAAAGGAATGGATAACAATAGGGATTTGTAGGCAAGTGTAAATAGGAAAGGATTGGATAGAACTTGGTGGCAAGAGACTACCTGCTGCCAAGCTAGAGCCCTTCAGATGCTGCAGCTGCAAGAGAGACAGCTTACAAAAGGCACACAGATGAATTCACATGCAGCCTTATATGTTGTTTCCATGTCCCTCCCCCAGAGCACTGTGATTGGAAGGCAACTCAGAGAAAGGTCACAGTCACTGGGCAGCTACAGATGTCAGTATCTTCCCCCTCTTCTCCCTTCCTCTTCTCAGTTTCCATTTGCTGCAAGCCTGCCTTCCAAATCTCCAAATCTTTTCTGAACTGATACGGAGGCTTCAATTTGATTCAGAGCTTTTAATGGGTCTCCCGATTAAATTCGGGTTCAGAGATTCAGCCACCTCTGAATTGAATTGGCTACTGAAGCTTTGCACAGCTCTACTGGAAGGTATCTGCTCCCCTTCTCCTGTAGACTGGGAGTTGAGGGGAGCAACAGCCAGCACAACCCACCTCATTCCCAAACTGGGCAGTCCATAATTACGGAAAGAGGCAAGGGACTTTGCAGACTATCACTGACTTTTCCTTTCCACCCCATCTGACCAGCTGAGTGGCAGGGCAGTGATTTAAAATCCAGATGGTTGGAGTGGGGCTCAGGGACCCCGCTTCCAGCTGCCATCTTCTAAATCACCTCTCCACCACTCAGCTGGGTGGCTAGTGGTGAGAGGGAACCAGGAGCCAGGCTGGGGAAAGCCTCTACAAGCCCCATTTTCCTGGCCTCTCCAGTTCTCAATCTGGAGCTTGTGTGCTACCTGTGGTGCTTAGCTGAGTGGTAGGGCGAGTGCAGGGGGACAAGAGGAAGATAAAGGGGTTGGAGCTGAATTTGCAGAGGCTTTCCATAGCCCAGCTTCCAGCCCCTATGCTTCCCCATTCCACCCATGCCACCCAGATGACCCAGAGTAGTGCAGCGTAAGGCAGGCTGCTGTGACATAGGCACAAGGTTTGGGAGCCTTGCTGCCATAGTGAAATGCCCCTTTCTTGCCCCACACTGCACTGGGCCAGGAATTCAATGAGTGAAGCTATTCTTCTGCAGGGAATGGAACCCTCCCTGACTGGCTGTGGCAGGTGCCACTTGAAAACCTGCCCCCTTCCCAGGCAGGGGCTACGCCTGGCTCTTAGTTACTGGGTGGAGGGGAGGACAGGGCCCAAGGAGGATATCTATTGTGCCCCCCACCTGGAGAGCTTGCCTTTGAAGCTCTCCATTCATGGAGCTGGAGGAATGTCATAAATGCAATGGGTCATTTTTCCGTCGGAAGAATTTTTTGGTAGAAATAAATGCCTTTATTCAGCTTGTAGAGAGTCACATTCTGGACTTTGAACAAGATCTGCTCAATTAAGAGCATGTCACTGGTTGAAGACTGGGCTCCTGGAGTTACTCCCTATTATGCTAGTATGACTGAGGTATGGATTTGGTTCACTGATTGTGATACAGTATTTAGCATTATTTCTAACAATGTATGGTTTCTGGGACTACCTTTTCAGGAATGCGTGAGAAAGGTCCATTCAGAGCACCTTCATTAAAAAAAATGTATGCAAAATTGCAACTACATACTTCACTACATGGGGAGAACATAATTGCAACATGGGATGATTAGTTAAATATCTTGAGCCATCTTGATTATTCTACATCTTGAGTGGTATAAATTGGCATAGTTCTGTTGACTACAATGGAGCTTTATTATTTATATCAGCTGATTATCTGGCCCTATTATTTATTATGAGCTAGAGTCTTTGGGGGTGCCATTTGCATCCCTACAGGGCTGGCCCTATCCCAGCGTTGTCTCTTTCCCATTCTCCAGATCCTCAGACTGACGCACACATCCTCCATTTTCCTCAATTCACTCCTAGGCATCTTATCAGGAACGTTCACATCTGGAGAGACCTCTTCCTAGAATGATGAATTCATTTAATAACATTCACACGTATACAAACTGAGCGCCAAAAAAAAAGTGGAAGATATAGATGAAACATTGACTCATATTCTCAAGCTATGCTCCCAGATTCCTGCTTTACGCTGTTTCAAGGATGCAGAAAATAATCCCAAAGGGGAAGCTTAGGCTTCTATTCCAGCCTCTCCTGCACCCCGGTCTGTACAGGGAATGTGTCAGGGGCTTAGGTTGCCTTTCTATTCTGCTCTTCTCTGTCATGCCAAGTATGCCAAGTATAAATTTAGCACATCTGAGGCTCTGGCTCATATGAATGGTAAAAAGGCAAAGCAGCAAACTCATGTGCTACTCAATCTACTATGAGAATCCTACCCAGTTAAATTTCTCAGGTAAGGTAAAGAGAGTCTTAATATAATTTAAAAAGAAAACAGATTTGCCTTGAGACTCACTGATTTATTTTCTAGGGCATATTAAGAAAGTCAGGAAGGATTTAGCTAACTCACATTAAAAAAAGGTTCTGTTATGAGCAGAATTATCTGCCAAAAGTATAATCCTACAAAAGTGGAAATCCCTGGCTCAGCTGAACCTAGCATTTTGGTGCTATAACTTAAGTGAATTAGCTGGCCTCAGAAGAATAACAGTTCTAATGAATAATAAATTAAACATGGTTCAAGATGTACAGACAGCTTTCTTGAAAATCCATGAATAGAAGAAAATGTTGTTTGTCATATCATCTGGGGTACCAACATCATTTTCTTTCAGACAGTTGCAGAAGCAAATGGCTCCAAAACAGTACCATTTATTAAGTTGTTGAAATACTAATACAGATTTAATCTGCCAGAATAAAAACAAGTCATTATAAATGTATTTATGATAGGTAACCATTTAATTGATGACTTTGTTCTACTGGTTTTTGTTTCTCTTTTTCTCCTGTATGCCTACTTAGAAGTATGCACATAATTTGTGAGATTGATGGCCAGCTGGGACCCATTACTTGGAAAGAACAAAATCAATTTTAACTATAGCATCACTCTCTATGCATGTCTCAGTAAAATCAAAATTCAGTGCGAGCATTAAATGTTAAGGTGCACATTTTTTACAATGTGGGTAGTTAACTACTGAAAAAAATCACCAAAGGATGTGATGATTCTTCACGTTCAGAGTCTTTACATCAGGCCAGGATGTCTTACTAAATGATCAATTTACATGTTGTTTGGTGAGAATCTATGGTCCATGTTTTGTAGATAATTAGAATGGTTTAGGTCCCTTTAGGTCTTAAAATGTATAACTCCATGAAAAGTAAATTAGAAAGCAAAAGGTGATAGCAACTACAATGTGCCTGTTGTCTCTATTGGAGAAAGGAAACGCTCCTGCATTCCAAGAGAAAGATCCTCTTGGGGCCAAAGCCTATGATCATGCCATAGAATCACATGGTTAAAGGGAGATCCAGGGGCATCTGGTCCAGTCCCCTGTATGAATGCAGGAATG
>NW_005842075.1:925559-951593 GCF_000455745.1 Alligator sinensis
TTTTGAAAACCTCCAGCCAAACAAATTCTACTACTTCCCTGGGCAGTCTATTCCACTGTCTTACTGTCCCAACAGTAAGGAAGTGTTTCCTGAGAGCTAAACTATTTTGCTGCAATTCAAAACCATTACTTTGCATTCTGCCATTTGGGGAAAGGGAGAACAGCTGTTCTCCCTCTTCTTTATGGCAGCCTTTCAAATATTTAAAAACTGCTGTCATGTCCCCTCTGTATCTCCTTTCTCTAAGCTAAACATATCTAGCTCTCTTAACTATTCCTCGTATGACTTGTCTTCCAACCTCTTTATTGTTTTTTGTCACTGGACTCTCTCTAGCATCTTCACATCTTCCCCAGAATTGCATGCAGTACTCTAGATGAGACCTAACCAGCACTGAGTCAAGTGGTACTTGCCTTATCTTACTTCTCCTGTTGAGGCAGCCTGAAGTTACATTAGCTTTTTTTGCAACTGCAACATATTCCTGACTCATGTTAAGTCCATGATTCACCAAAACTCCAGATCCTTCTCAGCAAAGCTATTAACCTCCCATTCTGCATTGGTTCATTAGGTTATTCTTCCCAAGATATGCAGCACCTTATATTTGTCTGCATTTGAACGTCATTCTGTTAACTCTAGCTCGGCTCTCCAATCTTTCAAGACCATTTTGAATTTTACTTCTGTCTTCCAAAGTGTTGCAATCCTTTCCAGTTTTGTGTAATCTGCATAGTGGTGAAAGGTTCCATGAATACCCCAACTCCTCTTTGAAGTCTGTTGTAATGTAGAATGTTCTTTTTTTTTTCTTTTCCAAATCTGGTTTAGAGAGACCTACCCACCTCCTACTGCTAATTTTCATTCTCTGTAAATTCAAGAAGGGCTCCATAAAACACTGGCAGTACATTAACTTCAGTTGACCTAACTCTTATTATGGAGGTATCAGCAGATAGTGCCCAAGAGGTACTTTAAAGTTGTTCCTGGGTTTCATAGGACCAAGAAAAGTTGTTGCAGTTGTGAACTGAAAATGGTTTTGTTCTTGTGTGCAGCTCTTTGCATGCAACTATAAGTATATATCTTGATCTGTAACCTAGGACCTATCATCAACTGGCTTCACAAGCAAGATGGTGCCATGTGCCCTTTTCAAACCCTCCCAATCTGATGCTGCACCAAAGGAAGACACAGCTGGAAATTTGGGCCTTCATCTATGCCTAGTCAGCGCACATTTCCTCAGCAGCTTCATGAACTCATTTTTCATGTCTCTATTTCTCAAGCCATAGATGATGGGGTTGAAAGTGGAAGGCACAGTAAAATAGACAATGTCAAAAAAGGCACGCACTCGAGCTAGGGCAGGCTCACTGGATGGATCTTTGATTTCTAAGCTTCTTGTAATCAAGAGTAGCCCCACTGTCACACAAAAATGCTGAGCACAGTGCTATGGGTGATGACAGTTTTGAGGGCCTGCTTGGAAGTATTACTAAGGTTCATACAGCAGGATACCTTCAAAATCTTTGTGTAGGAAAAACCAACCAGAGAAAAGGAGGCCATGAAATGAGCAGCCATCATGGTTATCCTATAAAGTTTGGGATACAAGGAAAAGGCCTCAGAACACAGACTGCCTTCTAGGGAAGAAGCTGTAAGAATTTACTAAGCAGCAGGATTTTTGTCCCCAAAAACTAAGCACGTAAATCAGTGGATAAGTCAAAGCAAAGACCCAAGGAACACTCAGAATTTTGATCATCAGCTCATTGGTGACTTTTCTGTTGCATTGAAAAGGATGGAAGATAACATAATACCTGTCAATTGCCATAATGGTGATTGTGAAAACCTGAAAGCAATTGTGGACAATTAAAAAATAATACTGCACTAGACAAAACTGGCTAAGAGTGACCCTGGCAAATATTGCAAAGAAGTATGAACAACTAGTGACTAGCCTGTACAGATCCACAGCACACAGTTCACAAATGAGAAAATTCTTTGGTGTCTGAAGACTTTTTTGCGTGCAGATGATATTGATGATAAGCAGGTTTGCAAGCATGCCAACAAGAAATATCAGAACTAGAAATGTTAAAATAATATGAGTTCTTTCTGCATGAATAAATCCCCATAGAAGAATACCTGTGATGGTACTATTTTCTGGGATGCTGGAAAGATTCAGTGCAGCGCTGTTGTTTTTTACCATTCTTGTCTTTTTCAGAATTTTAAATATTTACTAAAGGAACAAGGGAGAATCAGAATAATATGATCTTATATTTTTGCTGAGCTGTCCATCTGGAAAGTCTAAAGGAATTTAATGGGCTCAAATCAACTGCCTTTGAAGTCAATGGGAAGCATCTCACCAAATTCAAAGACATTTGTAAGGGGCCTTAAAAAAAGAAAATATCAGTGAACTAAGCCTCATCAGAGCTCTATGATGTCAGTAAATATTGTTAGCTTTATTGCTAGCCAGTTTTATGGAAAGCAAAGTTTGAAGTTCAGAGAGGTGACATGGTATGCCTGAAGCCACATAGAAAGTCTGAGGCAAAGTTGGGAATAGAATGCAAATCACTTGACTCCAGACCTTAATCTGAGGACCTTTTCCATTTTCCTGCATAAAAAGAAAAGAAAGCAAAGGGGTGGAAAAATATAGAGCTAGGTCTCCAACTGGTGTGAATCAACATTGTTGAATTGTACTCAGTGGTGGTAAAAGACTTTGCAGCAGCTAATATGATCCACATTTACCTGGTTGCCCATATTCACCTCTCTGCTCTCCATTTTCAGCTGCTCTCAGAAATACTCTGCCAGCAGGACTTCTGATTTCAGACATCATTTTCTCCTAAAATAAAATGTGCATTGGATCACACCTGCAAGTTATCATAGTAGATTAATTTGGAGGTTCCCCAAGTACTGTCTGAAAGCTTTGTATTTCCACTAGATCGTTTTCAGTGTTTCTCTTGTAAGTATTATTGCTCCAAATCCGTGATTTCTCTTATCACAGACAATGTTATTTGTATGCTGACAAGCTTTTTAAAAGCAATATAATGGAATGAATAGCTATGTGATTTATCTGTTGGGAAGGCCCTATCATGAATGAATACCAATGGATTGGCATTGACATGCTATGCACCACACGCACTGCTATCTCTACTATGGCATTGACAGTGGCAAAAGATTAGGGAGGTGGCAGGCAGTAGCAGTGCAAAGTGGGCTACAGCCTTCCTAACAGTCAGCACCAAAACTTTGAAATGCAAGTAAAAAGAGTGTATCCTTGAGAACTGTGACCTGCTAAAGGACTAGCTCGTCTGAGGCCATGGTTACAAGGGGCCCACTCAGGAAAGTACTAATGATATGAAGCAGGGGAAGATCCATGAGGCGGTGGTGCAGGTGTACTACTCTTCCAGTAGCTTAGCTAAGGCAAAGTAAAAAGGGCATTGGTCCTGGGTGCTGATTTAGATGGGGTAGCACCAGCAACCATCACCTGGATGGTCATGTTGGTCCTGGGGCACACTATGAAATGTAGTCTGGAGACTGCCTCTTCAGGACTCTCTCTTCTCCTGCTGTGACTGGCTTCCTGGGGCTGAGTGATGCTCCTGACAGGCAATCAAATGCTCATTCTCATGTGGGCATGGCGAAGGCTCTCAGAGCAGAGAAGGGCCGGTGTGATAGAAAGGGGCTGGTCTGAAGAGTGAGCTGGGTGTTGTGATCTGCCAGGTGGGCATGCATGAGCAGACAAGGAAAAGAGGGGCCAGGCAGTCTGGCTCTCAAAGGATCGGGCCTTCAGCTGACTGACCCTTCTTTCAGAGCTGGGCAGGCACCAGTGGTGCTTACCACTTCCTGCCAATCCTGACCAAACCCTCAGCTTTTCAAAATCTTAGATCTGACCATGATATGAAGTCGAGATTCATTAAATCAAAGCACATTAAACCCTGGTGTAGATGTGCTCTTTCTAGCATAAAATGCCCCAGCTTCACTTTATATTAATCCTTTTTTGAACTAAGTATCAGTTGCCACTCACTGATGATGGGGCTTCTCCTTAAGTTAAACTACAAGGAACAAAGCCCACTTTCTTCCCATATGAAAGCATCCATGTAGGAGGTTGAGAGATTTTAATATATGAGAATTAACTCAATATGTTTAGTTGATTAATCAACTTTCTCTCCCCAGATTGATGAACTTAAAACAAGCACCCATGTATACCCAGACCTATTGGTTTCCCTTAAATATCAAAGCTATTCATCATATATCCTTGCTACTGGTGCAGCATGACCCTTGATTTATATGAACCTGGTAGCCAGTGACCTGGATTCTATTTCTGCCTTTGCTGTTCACTTGCCATGGAACAGAGCAGAAGTCACTGGATATCCTCATGCCTTAATTTCTCCATCTGTAAAATGGGAACAATTGTAATTGTATTTTTTTGGACAGTCATTTGTGCTCTGCATGGAAGAGGGATAGACATAGATAGGAGAAGGATGATCCAGTGGTTATGGCACTATCTTATAATTTGAGAATCTTGACCTCAAGTCCTTATTTGACCTCTTGTGTGACTTTGGGCAAATCACATGGCCTCTCTGTGCCTTTGTTTCCCATTAATAAAAAGGGATTAATCCTTCTTTTTCAGAGATGTTGGGATAATAAATAGATCATAAGGTGCATAGTTACTATGATAATAGGATCCACACACACACACACACACACACACACACACACACACTCACTCTACTTCTGTGCCAGAATAAACTTTTATCTTTAACATGAAATTTTATCAAATTATGATGCAAGAGTTGCTAAATGGTTTTCTAAGTGTTGCATCCGTGTTTCTTCAGAGGGAGAAGTTGTAGCATAACTGCTGTAGTATAACTAAGAAAGGAAGAACAGCTTTATTCCAGTTGCAGTAGCACTGTCCATATGTAAACACTTATTTGGGAAGGAAGTAACCAAGAAGATTAATATGAAAATGACTTTAGATTTTCACATGAATCAAAAGGTCTTTGTCCTTGGGGATATAACGTTACATTAATTTTTAATAAAAGAACAGGAGCAGTGTCTGCTGAGAGTTAATTCAACTATAAAATAGTTAATCTGCAAGATATGAAGATGTGTAAAACAACTTACAATTGCAGAATGGGAATGCAGAATGCAGTGGGAAAAGTCCTGCCCTTCATAAAATAAAGGGGGGCTTAGCCAATGACTGCAGTGGGGTCAGGATTTCATCCTGTAAACATATCCTAGGGAACTGAGGAATGAAAAGCGTCAGAAGCTCCAAGAAAGCTGATCTTTTTAGAGAGACATAATTAAAGTAAAATGTGACAATTCAGAAATGTTTGGGTCAAGAGAGTTACAACTTTAAAAAACTCTTTGTGCTTACAGATTCTGTTCACTGTTACACAGCCTTTTCTTCCTCCTATTTACTGGGTTTCATCTATTGTGTCATGTCTTAAACCAAGATTGTCTGATGTTTAGATCACAGATAGTTTTTACTATGTCTGTGAGCCCCTAGCACAAAGGAGCTTCTAGGCATGCCATTGTAATATAAATATTGATTTTAAATCCTAAATAATGTATGGCTTATATTGTTTTTTATATATTATTATTTGTAATTATTTATATTATATTACTTAACATGCCTACTGTTGAACCACTGTAGAGAGAGGAACAGCTTCTGCCCCCATTGGTGATACCTTCTCATGTGAAAAATTCAATCCCCAGCTTCACTTTTGTATTTGCACTGCCCCCATTGTAGCACCTGACCGCCAGATGTTCTTAATGGGATTACTAGGGTGCAGCCTACATCAAAATTAACATTTAGAAACCACAGGAATGGTTGCATTCCAAGTGTTTATGTACAGCTTAGACAGTCTTTGGACATAATTGTATGTCTATATTTTAGCCATAGTAATTTTATTCTTTCCTTTCTACAACTGAGCATGGAAAGAACTAAATAAAATGAAAATAAATAGGGACAGTTGAAAAAGATACTTGAGTGTCAAATGCAGGCAGTCTGAAACCAAAATCTTTGCTGCTAATCTCATGAATTGTGGGGGGAAAAGCTTGGTCTTTAAATATGTCAGTTAGACCTAGCTCAAGTGCAGACATCAGTTTTCAATTTTTCAAAATAATTTTGGGTAGAGTAGAAAGAATGTCTTGTGTTTTGATTTTTTTAAAGATAAATATATAAAATTACACAGAACAAATCACTGTAGAATTAAGGAAGGTAGACGTCCTGTCTTGGCTATCAGTCTGGGAAAGCACTCAGACATGTGTTTGATTGCTTTCCAGAATCAGGATGTTTCCAGACTGGAGTCTTGGTGGGAGAAATGGACAAGATGATTTAAATTCTTTCCATCTTGCTATTTGATCATAATATCATAGAGTTGGAAGAGACCTCAAGGGTCGTCAGGTTCAACCCAAGTAAGATTTTAATGATTTGCTAGGGCATCACCTTAACCTCTCCAGCCATAACTGGCCAGCATGATAGCAACTAAATGCTATAAATCTGTACAATATTTTGCCAGGTTACTTTATTCTTGTGACCTGCTTAGAGAAACTGAAATGATACTGCACCTTTTTCCCCCCACGCATAGCTGCCTGTTTGTTAAACTTTGATTTGTCCCAAAAGGAAGTTTCCCTAAATATTGCTCTCCCAACTGCCAGTTTTTTGCACACCTTGCTTTATGTCCAAGTGTCACAGCTGTAGCTCTTCTACTATTTTGCTTGGAAGGTTGTGTTTGCCTAGACAAATTCCTTCATGCAGCAGCATGGAAATACATTTTTTATTAGTTTTTTGAAAAGTTATATAATAAAAGAATCAAAACTAAGAAAAAAAAATCCTGACTTATTTGACCTGTAGTGGTCCCCTAGTCTCTAGTATTTAGAGCCCAGGGGTTCAGTAAAAGATATATTTATTGAGCTAAAAACAAGCTTATGTTCTGCTAACTCAGTACTAAATAGGATTTAAATATGCTCTTACAACATATAAGCCCAGAGAAAATATCTCTGACCATATGTTTATTATTCAAAGTACCCCTTATTCAAAGTTTAGCACTTGGGTTTAAAGTGGTCTTCGGACATAAACCATCCTGTATAAAACCCCTGTGAAACCGCTATAATCATCATCCTCGTTTTATGAGTGAAACTGAGGCTGAGCCATGGAAAAATGCATTTCCTCACTACTGTAAAGGGTATTAGCGTTAGAATTTGATTGGAAATCAGCTTTTCTAATAGTTCCCAACCTCCAGTGTGCAGACAAGTAGATCAACACTTCTAATTACTAAAACAGCTATTAAAAAGTAGTCAGTTTCTCAGAGAGAGTTTCCTAAAACTTTTATAGACACCATTTAGAAATACCCAGATAAATATTTTTCTTACCTGAATGGAGTTAGCTCTTTACCATAGAAGATTTATGATGAGTTGTTCCACACCATTCTGCATTTGATTAACTTTTATCAAACAGAACAAAAATCACCTTTCCCAATGCATCATTTATGTGAACTTTATAAATGAGCCATTCTTGTACTGCTGGCATAAGTCACCATGATAAGATGTGAAGTTCCCCGAAGGAATAAGCAATTAACACGAGATATTTTTGTGTGCTATTTTTCCAACAATTTACATATTAACAGCAGGATTATGATTGAATGCTTAGAGAAACCTGGGATTTCAAACAATATATGTGAGCTCTAAGGATGTACATGAAAAAGAATTAGGCATTTTTTTTTATACTTACCTCAGAGTAAACCAAAATACAGGCTGAATTTGGCCATTTTTAACAGCAAAACAAAGTGATAAACATCAAATTCAGGCAGTGGGGATCACCATTTTTCTGGGTAAATGCCTAATAAACTTATGATCATGCTCTTTATCTTAGTATAGCCATCCTGAAATAAATAAAAGGTTCATCATTGCATTGAGCTCTTGCTCCTGATAAGTGGAATTGTTATCTCTTCACTCCGAGAATTCTGCTTTGTATAAAATTACTGGGTCTCATTTCTGGCAAATCCAAAATACATTACACCTCATACGAACATAGCTTTGCATTATATTCTTTTGTCTTTATGTTTTATTAAATATTTATTTGCTTTTTTTATAACCTCCTATTATAAAGTCCTTTTGCAGAAGACAAAAGTGGAAGATCAATAGAAATATATTTTCAAAAACTTGAAAGTAGAGTAAAGTTTGAAAGATGATTAAAAAAAATTAAGTAGATGCATAAAATTTGTATATTTTAGTTATTTTTATTGAGTGGTCCAGTGCATCCAAACATACTGCAGCTTCCCTTTCCTGATGAATTTTAGCATAACAATAAATCCTTTTCGGGGATCACATTACAAAGAAGGATGGCTCAGCATCCTTCTTACATGAACCATCACCTCTGCTTCTTTGACTTCTTCTCCTTAAAGGATAAACAAGCCTGGATTAATTTACTGTGTGCTAGCCATTATTCCTTTCAGCTTTCAGTTACCAAATCAGTAACTTACAGTTGTTGGCTGCATTTTGTTGTCTTTAAAAGCATCCTGGATCTTCTTTAATTGGGTTTTCATCCTTCACACTGACTGGTTTCACCAGGGTTACTAATTATCACTTTCCAGCCAGATCTCATGGCCTGCAGTTCATCCTTATTCTCTATTCCACTGGGTATTATTATCTTCTTCATTCTCCTAACTTTTCATGATTATCTCTTACAACTGTGATAGGTTTTTCAGTGTTGTTTTTGATGGATCTTGCTCTTCCCCCAGTGGGCAGAAGACGAGTGGCATAGTTTAGTTCTGGAGTTGCCTCCACCTGCTCTCTCCCATCCTAACAGTTTGTATGGAAACAAGCATTTGAATCACTCAACTCATGTTAGGTGGCTTACTTTAAACTGCCTAAACCTGAGATGGGTTTTGCCATGCGCAGCTGTTTGCCCAGGCAGCTTCTGTAAGTCAGTCAGAAGGGACTGATGGGATCAGGAGTCTGGTGGGGGAAGTGGTTGGTAGTCAGAGGGTTTACAACATCACAGCTGAGGGGGTAAGGCAAGTGGCTGGGCTTTCCCAGCCTTGGGGCTATCCTCTGAATGTGTGCAGGTGTTCATTAGGCTATATTAATCCTTTTTAGATTGGGTTAGTCCAGGACAATCTACAGTTAGATCACATCAGGATCCTTAAATCATTTTAGGTCAGGCGTGCCATTTTTAGGATGATTTAAGCCTTATGAATGCTTGCACAGCGAGCATTTAAATTGCCCTGGTTAGATTTATCTAAATGTAGTGCTTATGGCTGTGTGTAGATGAAATGAGGGCGTGTATGCATGACACTTTAAAGTGGGCTAAATGCTTTTGCTCCACTTTTAATGGTGTCAGTGTTTGCATGCCTTGGCAGCGTATTGAGCATTAATTCCAGCTGCTATAGGAAATTCAGTGGCGTAATGCACCTTAAATGACTTGGGGCACAGAAAACTAAAACTCCTTCCATCAAGGACTTTTAGTTTGCTGCCCCCACAGCCATGGAGGGAAGCACCAGCCTCTGTATAGCTCTGCAGTTCTGCAGGAAGCCCTGCAGGCAGCCTGGCAGCAGCCCAGGAAGACAGGCTCCACCCAGGAAAGGGGTGAGCCTGATTTCCACCCCCCGCTGAGCCTGCCTGTCTGAGCTGTGTGGGGGCCTGGTACTTCCCTCCACAGCTGTGGTGCTCCCTGGGACCACCTGAGCTGTGTGCCTGTGGGCAGGTGCCACTGCCGTGGAGGGAAGCACCAGCCTCCCCCTGCAGCCCAGGAACTGCTCCGCCTGTCTGCAGCTCCCCTTTCCCTTCCCACCATCAGAGAAGCAGGTAAGTGGGGTGTGTGCATGACAAGGGGGTTTACTTCACCCTAAATTGAAGCAGTGGGTTTAAAAACCCACTGCTTCAATTTAGGGCCCCCGTTTCATCTACCCATGCCCTATATGTACCTATTTAGAGTGTAGTTCTTGCCTCTGTTCAGAAAACTGGCACCTGCTCCTATCTCACTTGCCTCTTCTGCCCAGTATCTCATCTCATCTCAGTCTGTCTGCTTAGCCATTCTTGTCAGATGGCTCCTTCTCCCTCCCTCCTGGGGCAGCCGCTGAAGCAACCAGCAGCTGAGATCGAAGAGGGGGAGGGGGTGGTGAGGGTAGAAAAGCCCCCACCACAGAGGCTCTCCTTCCCCCCACATGCTTTGTAGGGAACCTGAGGGTCTGTTCCCTTGGCCTTGTCCCTATGGGCTGATGGATGCAGGCAGGATGCAAGCTAAAGAGCAGAGGGGTGAGGCAGTCCCTGCGCCACTGGAACAGACAGCATAGCCCAGGGCTGCAAAGCATCCTGGGATGCTGTGGGACTGGGAGTTGACTTGAACCAGGAGGTGATCTGGGGCAGAAGTTTCATAAGCCGGTTTGACCTAAATCAGTTAAGTCTGATACTACATCCAACTAGGTTTATCTTCAACTGGTTTTGGCCATTTTAAAAGCAGTTTATACACACTGAACTTCTGTTCTTTTACAGGTTGAAGCCAGTTTCTGATCTCTTAAACTGGTTCATGTGCAACTTCTGTCCCTAGCCAGTGAGAACAGGTATGACATTCTCTGGTTTAATCAGGAGGGGGAACTGCTGCTAGTTTGGCCTGAAACACACACACATATGATGCCATGCAGTTATGCAGTGAACTTGTTCACTGGTCCCCAGTCACAGTAAGATTTTATGCACAATTGCTAGGAATACTGCATGTACCATACTGTAATTTCATGATAGATACCACTATTATGAAAGTCTTATGAAGCAAATTAGTTCTCACGAGCACTTTTATTATAAGCAAAGACTTAGTGACATCTGCTGAGAAAACACATTACTGGCCCTGTCTTCATATTCATCAGTCACAGACCAGAAGAAATGACAAGTGATGTATTTATAGGATTCAAATCCACATCACTTTGTACTTGCACGCTGCTGAATTTTCATACTAAAGAACACAGTCCAGCATAAAGTATGTGCCAATGGCTCATTTTTAGCAATGTACAATGGTTACAGGAGGAATGGCTTAAAAACTTTCCTGAACCTACTAACTGTGCTTACACAAGGGCTTTAAATGTGATGGAAGCAGTGGTGACACTTGGCTTTGTAGAGATTTTGCAGGTGAGCGGCTTCCTGGGAGATATGCTAAGATAACAGAGCTCCAGGCCAGCCTCTTGTTGGGGTTGCTTGCTTTTGTGATAGAACAGGGATAACGGGCAGCTTGTAAACGATATGTTCCTGCTGCAGATGTACTTCTGCATTCAGCCCAGAATATGAACCAAGGAATGAGGCTTTTTTTTTTAGTTTAATTTAGTTTTTCCTGTACTGAAAAGGCAAAGCCTTCTATGGTACATGATTGCTGCGTTGAGTACCTGGTTAGCAGCTGGAAAATAAACAGGTTCTGAGAGGCTCTGGGAACATCATTTGTGCTGTAGACAGGGAGACAGATATTGGGAAAGCAGCACAGCAAAGCAGGAAGGAAAGATTACTTTTGCTCCTTCAGCATGGGTTCTGTGGGAGGAGGCTATTGTCCCATTTTCCTCTTGCAAACGATAGTCCTGTTTTTCTTCTTTTTGCCTTTGAAATGACCAGTCTCAAGAGAATACTGCACACACAAAGTTTTTTTAGAACCCTCCTACCTGCAGATCTGGCCTTGTGCTAAATTGGGCCTCTGGGAATCATCACTTCCTCTGTGTGCTGGCAAGCACTGTTGTGTCAACCAGATGACCGCTGGAGGTGGAGTAGGTGGCTTGCAGCAGTTCTGAAAGCTTAAGTCCCCTCAGTTGTCCTTCGTGTTAAAATATGAACCCCTGGCTGCTGTTTTTTCCCTCTTGCCAGCCCAAAGAAAGCAGCTGTAGGACAGGTCAGGATGCTTTTAGGAACTTGTGGGCATCTTAGATGCAGGCATGGGTAGTGCAACTAAGGCCATTATTAGTGTTTGATTTATTGTTATTGGTAATTGTGAATTAAGTAGTTTGAGTCTAATTGAAAAGGTGGCTTACTATTTTTGCCCCATTTTAGAGATGGGCAAACTGAGCTTGTAAACCAGCCTGCAGCTTTTTTTTGGCTTGGCTTGTATACCTTGCTCAGAAATCAGCAGGAGTTTTAGGTTATATTTGTTGTGTGAATATCTGCTTATATTTTGGAGCAGGGTACACCTCAGCTGGGTGGACATCTAGAAGAATTTTCAGAAATCGATATGCAGTTGTGCTGCTTGGCTCAGGTTGTTCTCCTTGCCCAGGAGTGGAGCAAGTGTATCTAAACTTGTGATTAGAAGTTGCAGCTAGTAGTGTGGGACCAGATCCATAGTAGTGAAAATGTGCATACATCCATTGAAATCATAGAAGTCACATTGAGGCAGAAGTACCACACCTAAGAACACAGCT
This sequence comes from Alligator sinensis, assembly GCF_000455745.1. Classification (NCBI taxonomy): domain Eukaryota; kingdom Metazoa; phylum Chordata; order Crocodylia; family Alligatoridae; genus Alligator; species Alligator sinensis. The sequence continues at coordinate 937,904 of NW_005842075.1, forward strand.
CCTGTGTTTACACCAAAAACCCAGATGTCCTTTAAAAAGAAAAAAAGTAAATAGCATCTTTAAATAGAGCATTTTCTCCACTGCACAGATGCAGTGCACCTTCTATTATTAATCTTCTCATGCAGCCATGCCATCCCTCATTCACTTGTCCCTTTCCTCCTAGTACCTTGCTTTGGAAATAAATGCTGCATATTACAGAGCATAATGTGGATAGAGCAATGTGGCGTCAAGAGCTCTGCATATAGTGTACATAACATTGGTGCAAAGGCTGGTTTGTAGGAGGACTGATATGAAACATAATAATCACAGCATCCACCTGGAGCAGTTTGTACCTGTTGGAGATAAAGTTTTCCTCTCTTCACATCCAGATATAGCTGATTTTCCTTTTCCTCTTATAAGTAACATATAACTTGAGACAAAGACATTTCAGGAGGGGAAAACAGGTGAGTTATGAGAGATTGAAGTTTCATTAGCATATCTTTTGAAACCTACTTTCATAACAGTAAACAAAGAATCTAATATAGATTAAGACCTTGTTTCATTATTCATCTGCCATGGATGTAGTTGTCTGATAGACCACATGTTGTGGAAGCAGGAGGAACCTCCTATAGCATGTGCTGCCATGGACTATGATAATGCTGAAAGGAAATTTTTAATGAAAATTTATCTTGTGCTAAAGATGGAGGATTATGTTTAAAAAAAAAAAAAAAGCAGCCATGTGCATGTGCTGCCTTTAGAAATCTTGGGCCAAATTTTCAGTTGAAATTCTGAGCAGATGGAAATTGTAACAGCACCAGGCAAGTCAATGACACTGTGCTGGTTCACACCAGCAGTGAATTTGGTTACATAAATATGAAAGGTTTATGTTCATCTTAGATTTGCAGAGAAATGGTTGGAGATGGTTATTTGTAACATTTGTGAATGGTACTGTGCAGATGGGCCTTTGTTCACACAAGTCTTAGCTAACAAACATCTCTATAAACAGTCCTTTATTATTTCTCTACAGTGGATATTAATACCAGCTACATGCAGAAAATATGGACCTCCAAACACTGTTGCTACAAGCATCCAGAATGCGTTTTGTTTTTTTTTTATCATAAGACCAGGCTCTAAATGATGCACTGACATGCGATGCCATCTTGCCTCCTTTTAACAAAGATAAAATAACCATTTTGTTTTACCTAGATCATAGAATAGAAAGGCAAAATTAAAATAAAAAATAGTTCAAGCTGGAATAACACAAAGACCATTCCAATGTGAATTTGGGAAATCTGTCATAAACGTGAATGAATGAAGATGAAGTTTAATAGGGTTGATTAATTAGTAAAGAATCCTTACATGTGGTACTTTGGTTATTTGTTACAAATTCTGGATACATGCATTTAAACCCATTTCAGTTGCCATAACAACCTGATACCACTATCATACTATTTTATCACATCTTTCTTGGATATGATTGCATTATTTTACAACTTAGGTTGCTAAGAGAGCACAGTACCTTTTTCATGTGTTTCAGGTAATTCTCACTTTGTGGAGACATTTGTTTCTTTTTGCCCTCTGAAGCAGTGTACAGAATGATTAACCAAATAAAAACCTAATTATAAATATTGGAGCAGAATAAACTGGATAAAGATGCATGAATCAAAATGGTTGGGATTATCTGCAGGCCCACCATCTTTGTAGGTTGTTCTTGAAGGAGAAGCTGCTGGGGAGCCAGAGTACAGAAGGCCCTGGATGGAAATTAGAGACCACTGATTCTCAACCAGGGTACTGGGGTAGCTTAGGGTACTGCAAGAACCTTTGAAGGGTGCTGAAGGAAGTGTTAAGAGGGCAGGCTCAGGCTCTCCTTGCCTGTCTCTTCTCCCATCCCCATTGCCTGGCCTCTCTGAAAGGACGTTAGCACTGCAATAAATAAATTAGTTTTTGCAATGAGTGCTGCTCAATTCACAAAAGTTCTGGAGGATGCCTTGAGTCTAATGAGGGGTGCTTTGAGTCTAAAAATGTTGAGAACCTCTGTCCTAGAGGACATGGTTTATATTGCAGTCTTGCTTTGAATTACCAGCAAGGCCAAAAGAGGTGGAATTTGGATATTATCCCAGAGTTTGGGGCCGATTAGGTACTCAAACCATTTGCAGGACCTTTTTAAAAAAAACCATGAACTGGGCTTCACTGGCCAGACGCATTTCTTGCAAGTTTTGATAAATGTTGATGTAATGTAACAGCTATTTTGATGTGCAAAGGGAACATGTGCTGATCCCTAAACACTGGCCAAGGTGATAGCCACATGATAAGAGCCAACAGTAGAGTGATTAGATACACTGTGGGATAAGCGAAGGACCATCTTTTTAGAGCATGACATTTCAGCAGTCTATAGTTAGTCTATAAAGGTACATAACCACACTGCCTTTTCCTTGCATGAGAGAACAACCTGCTATTTAAGCAGGACTGATGGATATCAGGATAGTTCTTGCGGTTCAACAACCATCCACGAAGCAAAGGCAGCTCGGGGGTCAGTGTGCTAAAGAAAGACCTGCATGAGGCCCAGAAGGTGCTGCATTGATAGGAACTGGGTCCTAGAGATACATTTTAGACATGGTACCAGCTGTGATAATGATACTACTAGAAAAGGGCAATAAACAGAGAAAGGGAAACCTGAGAAGGCATGATTGGCCATAGACCAACTAAGAATGTCTTATTGAGGTTGCAGAGACGAGACAAACTGCTGTCCCCTGTTCTGATTCCTCTAGTTTAGCCTTCAGGATAGACAGAGATGTACCTCTGACTGATGCTGGAACATAGTCCTGGTAGAGGTAGAGCTGTGTGTGTGTGTGTGTGTGTGTGTGTCCTAACTTCTTATGCTAGTAATTATTTTAGTATTCTATACCAGATTTCATAGAATCATAAAAAATTAGGGTTGGAAGGAACCTCAGGAGGTCATCTAGTCCAACCCACTGCTAAAAGCAGGCCCATCCCCAACTATCTTATCCTAGCCAAGGCTTGGTCTGCTTGGGTCTTAAAAACCTCTAAGGATGGAATTTCCACATCCTCTCTGGGTAGCCTGTTCAAGTGCTTTACTCCCTTCCTAGTGAGAGTTTTTCCTGATGGTGTATGTGTTGGTTGGTGGGGAAGCAAAGAGGGAGGTGCTGGATGCTTATTAAATCCCCAAAGGAGATCCCGCACCTTATGCCCACTTCAGATTTCCTAAGATTTAAATCCTCACTTCCTCTGCCTCTCTTACCCCTTTACCCTGTTTCAACAATCATTCTGTTTTCTGTTTTTGAAAATGGCTCATGGGTGACAGAAACTAAATAAAACCTTTTAACCATTGAAACTGCAAAATGTTTCCTTATAAGCTTTTGAAAATTCTGGTCTTGACCTCCCTCTGCCTCAGTTTTGCAACATGGAAAATGGGAATAATAATATTTACTGACCTTTATGAAGTACTTTTGCACCCCAGATGAAAAAAAAATCATATACCTCTAAGTGCTAAGGTATGCTAAGCTTATTAGATGAAGGTCTAAGCGAAACAAAAGGGAAAAATAAATATTAGATTATTTTTTGAAAAGCTGTTAGTGGTGTATGTGTAGGTACAGCTTTTTTCCCCTATGTGTCTATATAGCCAGATTATCTGCTGGAAAGATTTTGTTTTGAAACCACACCCAATAGTGTGAAATGGAGGGAAAGAAAAACACGTTTTTCTTTGGCCGTCTTCCCTTCCGTGCCTTGGGCAATTGCAGTTGAGATTGTAATTAAAAATGGCACAAGAGACTAAAGAGGCAAAAGGGAAATTCATGGGACATCCTAAAAATCAGTCACTTTTGTCTTTCTCTAGTCATTGCATTTGAGAATTAAAATGATTGGACAATAACAACAGCAAGGGCAGGCAATGAATTTGAATAACAATGTGCACATCTTAAAATAAAAACAAAGGGTGCATTACTTCCATGTTTTCATGACTGATGTGTATATTTTAAGAGATGTGGAGGACTGAAGATTATCAACACAGACCCATAGGGAAAGAGATTTGAGTTCACAAAACCATGTTCTGCTTGAGAAAATTACAGAACTTCATTTCTCAGTGGTACAAGACCATCCTTTTTCCACTACTAAATGTCAGGTTTCAGCATCAACCGAGTTGCTCCTTGTTTCTTTTAAATGACAGTCTGACTCTCCAAAGTGTCACTCGTAATCCAGTCTCCAATTAGCTGTGCAGGTTTGTAAGTTTTTGACACTATTCTCAAAGCCTCTGCGGGCTGCTACAGCCTACAAACCAAGGATCATTTCTGCTCTGCAACATTCAAAGAAGAGAAGGCTGGAAAGGAAAAGCTATAGTTTTATTAGTCCATGCTAGAAGGATAACAGAATACTTTTCCTTTAATACTAAAATGTGTCATTTGAGAAAAATTCTACTGCCTGATCAAGCTTTCTGTTACTTATTTCTGCAAATGCATGCACAAATCCAGCAGCTAAGCCCACAGTGCTGCTGAATATTGGTACCCAAAACATACTGCAGGGTATTCTAAAGAATAGCAATTTAGAGGTTGTGGGTGGTTTGTGGGTGTAATAAAAAAGACTAATTCTGATGCCTCAGTATGCAGAGTTCTTTTTGGATTGCTCACATTCTGTGTTAGATTATTAAGAACCTGGTTCTCCAACCCTTATTCTCACTAAGTAACATTTACTTATGTGAGTAGTCCTATTAAACTGCTCTTCAGCATAGGTAATGCTTCTGGAATTGCACCTCAACGCAGAAGCTGAGCAATCATTTACTCATTTATTTAGTACTTATATTAACAGGTACTAAATAAATGCACAGTAACCAGAGTTACTCTGCAGTAGCACTGGCGAATGTCTTTTAGGTGGCACTACTGCACAGTAGCCTCATAATTCTGCACAGTAGTGTATTCGCACTGCCCATGCTGTGACATGCTACTGTGCAGTATTTTTCGGCTACTGCACAGTCAGTGTCTCATGTAAATGCACTTAAAAATGGTGGTGGGAGCGCTTGAACTAAAACTTGTTCGATGAACTTTAGTTCAAGTGCCCCTGCCACAATTTTTGGCACGGAGACACTGATTCTCGAAACACAGGAGGCTGCAGGAGCACAGTTATTGCCATGCTCCAGCAGTCTCGATTAATTGAATCTCCTCTGATACGCTGGAATGCTAGCATCTCAGATCAGCCTTCACACTCATGTCTAGGCACCCAATGGGCCAAGGTCTACTTCCCCAGGCACTGTGCTGCAGCCCTGTACTCCCTCCCTCCCTCTCCCCCATATACCCTGTTCCTTAAACAGAATGTCAGACCAACTTTTCTGGAATCTTGACCAATTTTGTAGGCCTACCATGGGACTTGCTGCCTTTCCTATAACTTTACTTAGCACTTTCTCTAAAGACTCTTTTCTGGCTTTTCTTCGAGTTCCCCTGTCAAGAGAGGTTTCCAAGGCCTTCTCCTTCTGCCTTGGGTTTCCTGCCTACCCTGCTGACCTGAAATAATTCCTTCATTAGTTACACATTGTTCATTGCTAGCATCCCTCCAGGTGCAGTTAGGTGCATTAAATGCACTCGAGCTCCAATTAACTTTTCTGATTTTGTGCATGGGTATGTATCGCCTAGCAAAAGGAGGATCCTTATCCCAAGAGAGCACTGGGAAATTTCCTGACCCAGGGAGGCAAACTGTTCCTCCAATGTCTGGGAATACAGAAATTGTTCATCCCACTGCACAGCCAATCCACTCCACCAGCCAGAGTATTGAGGGTGCACCAATAAAGATTTTTTGGCCTGATACCAATGGCCGATTATTAATGAGCCATATTGGCAATCAGATTGGTATCGGCCAATATGCAGCCCAGCAGCTTGGAGAGCAGTGTCTGGCTGGTAAGTCTGTTGGAGGCAAGGGGTGTAGAGGAGGGAAGGGGCAGATTGAGGCCCCCATGGTAAGGGAGGGAGTGGGACAGGGGCAGGCACTGCCTGAGGGGGTGTGGAACCAAGCCATGAGCAGCTCTTCCAGGGGATGTTGGGAAGCAGGGAGGCAGCTCCTACCACTGTGCACAACCCCAGGAAAGGCACAAGGGGCATGTGCCCCCTAGATCTGTATGCAGGGTGAGGGTGGGCTGCCACTGTGGGCTGGGGTGGTGCTGGGCTCTTCCCGGTGGGGGTTGAGGTGTGGAGGTTGGGCTGGGGCTGTGCTCAGTGTAGGTATGGGTGGTAATGAGATGGAGGGCTTAGGGGGGGCTATGGCAAATGCTGGGGTGACCACAGCCCACCCCATAGTCCCCCCCTCCTAGCACCACCACTTCCCTGAGCACAACCCCCCCTAACTGCCCCCCCAGGGAAAGCCAGGCACCACCCCCAGCCCCCAGTGCACAGAGGTAGCCTGCCCTTGACCCACACACAGATTTCAAGGTCACATACCCTGGGGGTGAGCACATTGGTGAGAGCTGTCCCCCTCCCCTGCTCCCCCCAGATGAGCCACTTGTGGCTCAGTCCCATGCCTGCCTCTGCCCCAGTGCAGGAGTGCAGCCCTGGTTCTCCCCTGTCTCCCACCACCTTGCTGCTGGCTGCTTTGAAACTCGAAACATTTCAAAACTTTTGAAATGTTTCGACTAGCCTCGTTTTGTTTTGAGGCTGTTTTGAAGCCCTTCGTTTCGATTTGATTTTGCTGTTTCAAGCTTGAAATTAGTCAAAATAGTGTCAAATCGAAACAGCCGGTAAAATTTCGCACATCCCTACACAGCAGCACTTCCAGTTTGCTGCCAGTGGGTGATTGGCTGCTGGGGGACCTCTCCCTCTGGTTGGGGATCAGCCACTGGTGCCCCCCAGGATCAGAAGGCACCAGTCGCCCATGTGTAGCCATAATTCATACTGCTATTTTTACAGTACATAAAGTAGATTCCATAGGTTCTTTATAGCTGTTACTTCAATAATGGAAAGTTAATCGTTGACTTCAGTCTATGCAAAAATGTTAAAGGAAAAGATCACAGGAGAACTTTAACATATGTCTCTCATTTACTTCTGTGAGTTTCAATTTTAAGTAGCTTAAGGCAAAAAATATCTGCACATTTCAGCATGTAGTAGATATTTACTACTTTGGAGTAGGTTAGGTTTAAAAAATGTGTAAGGTGCTGTTTATGTTGTACACTGCAAAACAGAACGACCAAAAATCATGGCTTCCTGAAATATAGTTTTAATAGAACAGTACTAGAACTGTATAGCAGTAGCACTTATAGCTTTCATCCCAGGACTTCAAAGTATTTAAAAAATATTATTTGATCTAAAACAAACTTTTCCCAACTTTTTGATTGACACAAAATATATGAAGATTTGTCATTTTAGGTTGAGCAGAAAGGATTTTTGTTGTTTTTTAAATTTTGGTTCTATCAATGAACTGAAAAAATCAGTTATTTTCATCTCTCTTATATTCAACAGGATAATTTTTGTGTCAAAATAAAAATATTTTAACTGGGTCTGCTGACTTCCTTGAAGTTTAGTGTAGAAGCAGAGAATGAGGACAAGATGGAGTGGGAGGACCTGAATGGACCTGAGCAGAAGGTGGTTGCTTCAGGCTCTAGACTGTGCTGCAAGTGAAACTTCTCTGGTTCATCTGTGCAACAGGTTTGAGACCCTTGCACTACCGGTGGAGGAAGGGACCATAGGCACTTGCTTCAGAGGAGGAAAGGAGTCAAGCTCTTATCCAGAAGAGGCGATGTAGGGTAGTGGTAGGTGGTGATTTGCTTCTGAAGGGGATGGAGGGTGCCATCTACCAGCTGGATCCCTTTGCATGGGAGTTCTGCTGCCTTCTGGGAGCCCATATCTGAGATGTGATGGAAAGGATAGCAAAACTTATCTGGCTCTCCATCACTACCCCTTGCTGCTTATCCATGTAAGCCTGAATGTCACGGCCAAGAACAACCCTGGGTGGGTCATGAGTGACTATAGGGCTCTGGGGGCTGGGCTCAAGGGGTTGGGGGCACAGGTGCCCTCCAAGTCAAGGGTCAGGGCCACTGGAGGGACAGTTGTATTGAGGAGGTCAATTGGATGCTAAGGAGATGGTGCCGCAGGGAGAGTTTGGGATTTTATGATCACGGAATGCTGTTGTGGGACAGATGTTTGTTGGGAAGAGATGGCATCCACCTCACACCTAGGGGGAAGAAACTGTTTTCTTCCAGGATGGCTGACTTGCTGGAGAGGGATTTAAACTAGGTGCATTGCGTGATGGGTATACAGACAAGAATGCAAGCCAGGGAACAGCCAAGCAGGAAGGACATAGAAAGGGCAGTTAGGGAGGTGTTGAGAGGCTGGAATGACATCAGGGCAGCGGAGAACTGGGGGTTACCAATGGGGGAATCAAGTGTCTATACACAAATGCTAGGAGTATGGGGAATAAGCAGGAGGAACTAGCACTCCTAGCAAATAGGGAATATGATCCCCATGGTGTGCATCCCCCACAGGCAGTGGCAGGGCTGCAGCAGCAGGTTGGGGAGCTTGGGGCACTTGTGCCTGGCACGCATCTCCGACTAGTGCTGCACATTGTGGTGAGGAGCACAACCCAGCCAGGCTGCCTCTATTGCTTGGGCTCTCCGCCATGCAAGTGCAGTTCCTACACTCATGTGCCATGGGAGGGAAGCTCCATGTGCTGGAGCTGGCTGCCTTCCTCTCCTCCTGCCATGCAGGAACCAGGACTCCACAGGGAAGCAGGGCCTAGGGCTCCCCTCCACTTCTTGTGGAGCCCTGAGACCTGCGCATTGGGGATGGGGTGGGGCAGGGGGAGGGAAGCAGCTGGCTCCCACTGGATCTTCCCTCTGGTGGTTATTCCAGGAAAAAACTCCTTCACAATCAGGGTGTCCAGACTGTGGCATAAACTCCCTCCAGTGGTGGTGCAGTCACCTACCCTGGAAATCTTCAAAAGGAGACTGGACAATCACTTCATTGGGGTCACTTGACCCCAGTTGTTTTTTCCTGCCTAGTGCAGGGGGACTGGATCCAATGATCTACAAGGTCCCTTACAACCCCTAACAATCTATGAATAAGTGTGGGAGTTGCACATGCACAGCAGGAAGCCCCAGTGATAGAGGCGGCCTGGCTGGGCTGCGCTCCTTGCCTTGGTGTGCACTCACTGCTGGCAGGAACTGTGCGCTGCTGGGCACCAGTGCCTATGCTGAGCACAAGCACCCTGAGCTCCCCTGCCTGGTGCTGCTGCTGCCACCTGTGAGTGCTGAGCATCATGTGGGGGACTGTAGGGGGTCCCCAAACCCCACACCCTCCCTCACACCCACACTCTGCCCACCCAAGCTCTGCATTGCCACCACCCCGCTGGGGCACTGGCTCTGCACTGCTGCCCAGCTGCAGCTCCCCCTGCCCTCACCCCTGCTGCTTCCCTACCTGGTGCCCAGAGTGAGTGGGATGCCAGGAAAGCCCAGCAGGTCTTCTGGCTCCTGCAGCAGTGGCAGACACAGCCCTGTCCAGAAGCTGCATGCTGGCCAGGTCAGGCCCTTCCACCCATGAGAGTGGGAGTGAGGCACAATAGGGTATTTGGTGGGGGTGGGGGAAAGGGGGAATGTATACATGGGTGCCTCACTTCCACCCTTGTGAGTGGAAGGGCTGGGTGGGCTACAATTCATTGGTGGGTGCCCATGGGCCGGATGAAAGTGCGTAGCAGGTGGGATTTGGCCCACAGGCTTGATTTTGCCCAACCCTGCCATGGACCATCCTCCCTTCTTATGTGCCTGATTTTGCTGTCATTGAACTCAGTGTGTCATTTGCCATTGACTTGAAGGAGAAGTCAACACACTTCAGTATAAAAGTTCTTTGGGCCAAGGGATTTGTTTTTGTATTAGTATATGTATTTATTGAAGAGTACTTTGTGCTATATTTATGTGCTTACTGTGCCAATAGGTGCCTGGGGTGTGTGCCAAAAGTGAGTAGGCATCTATTTGTATGTTTGGGATATGAAATTCCTTTAAAAATCCATCTTTCCATGCACACGGCCAGAGATGTGGGTTTTCCGGAAAAGTTTGAAGTGGAAAATTTTCCAGAAAAAAATTTCCAATGCCCTAAATGGAGTATGATCTGATGTAGCACGTTTATTTGACTTTTATTTAGTGAACAAAGCTAAAAAAGTACCCCCATGTTAAATTTATGTCCTGATAGCCACAAGCATTTGAACTGAAATATTTGATTAGGAAAAAAGTTAAATACAGCACACTTAATGTGGTTTAAATGTTATATTCAAACAAATTCAAAGCTTTATGTGGAAATAAATTATTTTTATTGGAATACTTTACACATGCTACTTTACACAAGCTATTACACATGCTTTACACATGTTACACATGCTTTATTTTTATTGGAATACTTTATACATGCTATTGTGTAAAGACAATACACAATAGCGTGTACTTCCCTTACATAGTTTATTTACATTTAAGAAAAAAAACAAATGTGCTGAAAACTGTTGATACTAATTTTAGCACACCCAAAGAACTGTGCATGATATGCCATAGTTGTCCACTCATCTACTTCAACAGAGTTTAACTCTCTTGCACTGAGGTCATTGTGGCACCTCCAGTTTCACTGTCACTAGCTGGAGAATCACTTGCACTACTTATTCGTTCCATTTGAGAATCAGATTGAGGCAAATCTGATTCAGAACGACTTGAAACACATTCTCTTTTGCTAAAGGATGGTTTTACCAGTGAGTCTATGGGCAAGGGCAACTTATCATCACATTGCATCTTCAGTAATTGTGTTTCTGACTGATACTCCAGAAATAAGAGATTTTGAGAAATAGAAACAAGCCTAGCGGTGCATTCGTTTGGTAGTCTATTCCTCTTTTTTGTCTTGATTGAACTGAAAGCCATCCAGTTCTGTTCACAAGAAGCTGCTGTTAGTGGAGTGCTTAGGATCCTCAGAGCCACCCTGGACATCAGTCTAGTGTTACAGTATGTGTAACACCATGTGAGAGGAGATGTATTCCCTGACACCTGCCAAATGTTGTCTTTGCTCCAAGGTTTTTCTTTTGCGTGGTACTCTGTGATGTCTGTCATTGTGGCTATTTCGACAATGTTGGGGACATCCGTAGCTATTTCCATAATTGTATCGAGAGCAGTAGATAATTCATCTTTTGATAAATGTTGTCCTTTGTGTTGAGGGTCCAAAAGGTTTGCTGCCAGATGAACTGGATGAGAGCAAAACCCAGATCTCTTAGTAAACATTTGTTTTACTATTGTTACTTCTTTTTTTGGATAGAGGTGAAGAAGGAAAAAAGCTCAATTAAATTTTAATTCAGTTGTCTGAATATCTCTGGAGTATGTGAAAGGCTTGGTGCATCTCCTTCAAGTTTCTTGATAGCCACTGAACCTGGTAGTAGCAAACTGAATGCTCCTTGAGCTCAAACCTGGAACGCATCGTTATCGAGAATCTGCTTCCGAATGTTCATGGGAATAATCTGGAATACTGTATCATCTATTGAAACACACTGCAAACAGTTCTTTGTGTGCAGCAAACTATGTAAACACATTGTGGCCAAGCCACATCTAGTTTCTCCGAGCAATAAAAGTGCACTTTCCTTCCCCTGCTTCTCCTTCTATAATTTCTTCAAACTCTGATTAGCAGCATGATGATTGTTGAATAACTTCACAGTCGCTTTGTTGTTTGCCAATATTGTCTTAATTGTATTCATATTTACTGTGTCCTTTGCCAGAAGATTCAACCCATGAGCAAGGCAGTCAAATAATATTAAATGAGGATACTTTGCCTTTAATATTTGCCATGCAGCTTTCATGTTACCCACATTACCAGTCATGAGGGCTTGTACCCTGGAGGGACCTGCACTTTCAATCTCTTTACTCAGTAATTTGTCTATGTATTCACCTGTATAATGAGAAGATTTGATATCATTTACTTTCAGGATTATTGGTTCAGGTGTTGCTAACATAATGTTCAATAAAGGATTTCCTTGTATCTTAGTCCATCCATCTGACATCAAAGTCAGTAAAGCTGCTTGACCAATCCTTAGAATAACCATTGTTTGAACTCTGTCATACTCTCTATCTAAGAGAGAATGTGATAAGCGATAATGTGATGGTAATTTATATGATGGATGAATTAGTTTGTAATGTTCCTTCCAGTATTGATTTTCAGTTATGGAAAGAGATGTACTACTTACAAGTATAGCTTGAGCTAATGTCTCATCTGCTTTTTCTTGATCTTCTTTTGACATTTTGTCCACAAAGCTTGATAAAAATCTTGAGTGCCTTGAACAGCTATGGTGGATTGCATATGTAGTGACAGTAATCTTGAAACTGAGGATCCTGCTTCTTCTTCCCCCAGACCTGGCAGCTCAACGTTTTCATTTTCCAGTTTTTACAAATTTGCTATTTCCCTTGATCTACCAAGTTCCTTCAACAAAAGGGGGAAAAGATTTTTATTGTAGCCTATTCTAGTCTGGCCTCATCCATCAGAAGGAGAAGAAGCGGCAGGGAGCTTGCTTCCCCCCTCCCTGCCAGAAAGAATAATTTGCTGCTCAGTTGCCCTAGGACAGCAGAGTCAGAGGAAAGTATAGTCTGGCCTCTGCCATTGGCCAGAGGACTAAGTTTGCTCTGCTGGGTTGAAATAGTTAACTATTTATCTATTATGTAATTAAAAAAAATATATTGTTAAGCCTAAGCCACTTTGGGTGCCTCGTGCAAGCAGAAAAACAGGATACAAATATTTTAAATGAATAAATAAATAGTCCAGAGTTGCATTAACAACTTCTAAAATTATAATGTTTTAAAACAATATAGATACTAGTCTATACTGTGTGTTGTTTAACTTATTAATTTGTTTGCTTGCATAGGATTCCTGAAGTAGACTTTTCTCAGATCATGTTGTTCCACAACTTGGTTGTATTAACTTTCTGCATATGGCTTGTACTCTTTCAGGACAGTTTCTACACGCTATTAAATATTTCTTCTTTCTTGTTGCATTGTTAGCATACTCCTGTCTACAATATTTACATCTACAAACTTTCTTTCTTCCTTCCTTCAGTGGCTTGAACTTCACTATAATGATGCCACACACTAGTTTTTTTCCTGATTGGGCATTATTATGACTGCTTCATAGATTTCATAGACATTAGGGCTGGAAGGGACCTCAGAAGATCATTGAGTCCAGCCCCCTGCCCAAAGGGGCAGGAAGTCAGCTGGGATCATAGGATCCCAGCAAGAAAAACATCTAGGTTTCTCTTGAAGGTGTTCAAAGTAGGTGGTTGAACCACCTCCGGCGGCAGGCCATTCCAGACCTTGGGGGCTTGGACAGTAAAGAAGTTCTTCGTTATGTCCAGCCTGAAATGGTCTTGCAGGAGTTTATAACCATTTGACCTTGTAATCCCTTGGGGAGCTCTGGTGAACAAACATACCCCTAGGTCCTGGTGAACACCCCTGATAAACTTATAGGTGGCCATCAGGTCGCCCCTGAGCCTGCACTTTTCCAGGCTGAAGAGTCCCATGGCTCTCACCTCTCGTCATAAGGTCTGTTTTCCTGCCCTCTGATCATGTGTGTGACTCTCCTGTGCACTCTCTCAAGCTTCTGCACATCCTTTTTGAATTGTGGAGCCCAAAACTGGACACAGTACTCCAGCTGCGGCCTCACCAAGGCCAAGTACAATGGGAGAATGACATCCTGGGATTTGCTTGAGAAGCATCTATGGA
>NW_005842075.1:952731-957269 GCF_000455745.1 Alligator sinensis
GCATTCCTGGTTTCCATTCTGCAGGTCGGGACTAGTGCAGAATATTTCTCCTTGGAGGTGGATCCCATCCTCCATCCTTTGTAAGTCTGTCTTTTTTGATGCAGGAGCACTGCTAGTTCCCTGGAGAGCCAAGGGGGCTGCTGTGCCCTCTTCCTGCCTTTCCTCCGAGATGGAATAGCCTTAGCTTGTGCATCTAGGGTCGCTCCCTTGAGGAGCAATCACTCTTCCTGGACTCCCCTCCCTTTGGGGTCATGGTACCTTACGGCCTCACCAACAAGTCTCCTGAGCTTGTCAAAGTCAGCCCTCCTGAAGTCGAGGACTTCTGTACTGCTGACTGACTTGACAGCTTTTCCGCAGATGGTGAAGGTGATCAGCTCACGGTCACTGTCACCCAGCTTCCCTTCGATCGTTAGGTCGCTGATTAGGTTGTCCCCAGTTGCCAGTACCAGGTCAAGCAGCGCTTTGCCTCTTGTTGGCCCGTAGACTTCTTGAGACAGATAGGGCTCATCCACGCATGTGAGAGAGCTTTGTGACTGTTTGGGTTTGCCTGAGCGCTCTTCCCATGAGATGTCTGGGTAGTTGAAGTCCCCCATGACAACCATGGACCGGAAGCGTGCAGCCTCAGCCAATTCCCTGGTGAACTCCTGGTCAATCTCTTGATTCTGGGAGGGAGCTCTGTAGTAGACTCCCACCATTGTATCTCCTGTGCCGTGTTCCCCACGGATTTTAACCCAGAGGGTCTCTAGTCATCCACCCTGCGTGCCAATGTCGGCTTGTAGGGATGCGTAGATCTCCTTGAAATAGAGAGCTACACCTCCGCCCCTTTTGTCCATTCGATCCCTCCTGTACAGGGTATAGCCATCCATACCCATGGTCCAGTCATGGGTGGAGTCCCACCAGATCTCCGTTATCCTTATGACATAGTAAATATTTGTGTTTTGCAGGAGGACAAGTTCTTCCTGTTTACTCCCCAAGCTCCTGGCATTGGTATACAGGCATGCAAGTGTCCCCTTGGGGGGGTCTTGCCTTGCCCGCAGCTTGCTCTAGGGCTTAGGCAGGGGTGGGCTCCCTTAAGTGCCTTGGACAGCAGGCCAGCAGTGGTGGTAGTCCCCCTGTCCCCCAGTGGGCTTAGTCTAAAGCCCGGTGGAGCAGGTCAACCAGTCTGGCTGAGAAGAGCCTCCTCCCCAGTGCAGAGAGATGGAGGCCATCCCTTCCCAGCAGCTCACTGCCTCTCTCACCAAAGAGCGGACTGTGGTCATGGAAGCCGAAGCCTTCCCAATGACACCAGTGCCGCAGCCTGTTTCACTACTTGGATCCTCCTCTCCCTCCTCAGCCTGTAGCCTGAAACTGGAAGGATTGAGGAAAACACCACCTGCACCCCCTAACCCTTAAGCCCCACTTCCAAATCCCTATAGCACCTCATGACCTGGCTGGGAGGGTTCTGAGCTGTGTCATTGGTGCCCATATGGATGAGGAGCATAGGGTAGTGGTCAGTGGGCTAGAGGAGGTTGGGGATGCTTCAAACCAAAAGCACTAAAAAAGTAACAGATCTTACGCAAACACTTCCAACTTCCCCAGCTCAAGAAAAGAAATGAGACACTGCTCTGTTTGCTGAACTGAAAGTGAAACAAAAATTACTCAGTTTTGGTTTTGCTTTCACTTGCAGTCTTGAGATGGAATAGGAATTTTAGCTTTGGTTTTGATTTGACCTGCACAGGCAATTAGGTGAATTCATATTTGATTTTTGGTTTGGATTATTATATGAGTGTATTTACCCTCCTGTTTACAAATCAATAAAACATATATGTACTTTCTTGCACGCTTCCTAGGGATAATCACCTGAAAAACATTCATTACAACTTTGAAGCTGCTAATCTTGACTAATATTGTATTGGCATCCGTTCATTGTTACTAATGAATTTTATGAAACAATGAATTTTTAGAAATGGAAAATTTCCCACGGAAAAATAAAGCACCCCCAATAAAATTTTCCACCCCATATCCCTGAACACAGCTAATTCAGGCAAGCCTAATACATTCTGCAGACATATCCAGTTTTGAATTGTGAGTATGTGTGAACTGTTGGGGCCAGTATTTAAGAAAAAATATTACATAAAGTTAGGTCTATATTTAAACGTCTGAATAAGTAGCCTAATTTTCAGAGCTATGGGATGCATCTATACATTCATTAATTTGCAGTGGTTGTAGCACATTCAATTTACTACTTGTATAATCAAGTACAAATTAAATGCACAGTGACTGGAGTTACTGCGCAGTAGTGCCAGGAAACACCTTTTAAGTGATGCTGTTGTGCAGTAGCCTAATAATACTGCACAATAATGCATTAGCACTGTTTGTTCTGTGATGCGCTACTGCGCAGTATTATTAGGCTACTGTGCAGTTACTGCATCTCATGTAGACATGCCCACTGAGCACCCAACAGTACCCAATGAAGTCAATAGTAGTTGCTTGTTTCTCAATGCTTTTCTCTATCAAAAAGATGTTTTCTAGGGCAGGAGGTCAACAGCAAACTAAAATAACAAAAAAATCTTCTGGTGACCCTTTAAAACTACTAGATGCAGTATGTATAAACACTACATGTCTGTTGATATTGTATCCTAGAAATTTTCTTAAAATATATATAATCTTGCAACCTACCCAGAAAAAAATGGGATCTTTGTACGTGGGAAACTTTGACTAGTAGTAGTGTAGCTGTGTTCTTCAAAAAGCAGCATCCTACAGGAATACATTCCACAGAACAGTGAAGACTAGCTTTTTATCCCCCAGTTTTTGGACCATGAAAAATAAATATGTAAAGAAGAAGCCATACTAAGGACTCATTTACAGGTGAAGTCTAGGGAATGAAACTTGTGAACGGGGTCTCTATATATGTCATTGATGGGACAGAATACTTTTCACAACATGAGAAATTTCCTTCACTGTTTGTCTCAGATTATTATTGCAATCTGTAAATTGCTGTAATATCAGTATATGACTATAAATACAAATAAATTAATTTTGACAGAAAAAGATAGGCACAGTCTAATGGCCTCACTTTACCATGCCTTAGATTCTGGATTTCAGTGTGTTGTGACCCATGACTTTTTAGAAAAACATACTTCTGCTTTTCTGTACTTGAGTTTGTTTTCTTTATTGCTTTCATTTTAGTGTAAATTATATTGATTTCCAATAATATGTGTGCATACAACTTTAATGAGGCCAGAGCAGCATGGTGAATGCAAACAGCAGGGTATAGAATATGTTTCTGCTATATATGGATTTATTTTATTGCATTATGAAAGCTCCCATCAAAATACATAATTGTATATGCTGAATACATTTTAAGATCCTAATAAAAATAAGTCTGATCACAATGGGCAGGAGATAGACACATTAAAAAAAGCAAACTGAAAATAATAGTGTAAACATTAAACAGTAACATTCTTCTTCTTACTACTGTCCTATTGTTTTTCAGATGAGTCATTCCAAGTGTTCTGCCAGCTGGAGTCATATTTTCTCCCTGGATTTTGTAATGATCTTCCTAGAAAACACCCCCAAAGAAACAGGTAACAACATGCTTCTTTTTAGGAAGACTTTTTCTTACTAAGCTTTGGGCACCCTCGCTGCCGGGAGATGATCTTCCAGTTTCTCTTACACAGATATTACAGCTTCAGCTATGTGAAGAACAAGGAGCCTGATATCTATTTTCTGCTATGCAATGTGGCATGGTTTACTTGTTCGAAAGTCAATGTAAACCAATAAAAATTTTTGCTTTTGGCAAAAATTCGAAATGTCCATACACAGTGCATGCCTGGTTCTTTCCTATTAGGCAATCAGAAAGTGGGGTGTACTTTTTGTGTGGGTTCTTGCAACTGTCTCCAGAAAACTCCAGTATCTTTTTGTAAAATATCTTATGTCCAGACTTGCCCTGAAACACTGCTCCAGCCTGCGCCTGACAGCCCAGCCCCAGCCAGTGTGCACAGTTTACCAGTAGGGCTGCTCCCAGTGCAGTTGCTGCTCAGCTCCCCTCATGTCCAGTGGTGTCTCTTCTTCCAGCTGCACTGCTCTGGGCTGGGAGGAAGCTTCAGCTGGGTGGCTCCAGCTCCCAGCTGCCCTCCACCAAATCTGCCCACCCAGTACAGGCAGCTGAGTGGGTGGAAGGAAGCCGGGAACTGGAGCCAGAGCCCCGCTCACTGGGGTGCCTGGCTGAAGCTTTCTCCCGGCCTAGAGTGGCACAGCATGGGCAGGAGGAGGAGCTGCTGCTGGAGGCAAGGGAGCCCGAGTAGCAGCCACACTGAGAGCAGCCCCAGCAGTAAGCTGTGCACACTGGCCAGAGCCTGGCACAAGCTGTCTTGGTGGTGCTCAGCCCCATGCAGAGTGCCATGGTGGAAGCCATGGGCCAGATCCAATCAACTGGTGGGCCAAATCTTGCCCAACCTTAATCATAGATTCATAGATTCAAAGATTCATAGATGCTAGGGTCGGAAGGGACCTCAATAGATCATCGAGTCCGACCCCCTGCATAGGCAGGAAAGAGT
>NW_005842075.1:957868-1072758 GCF_000455745.1 Alligator sinensis
GCCCATATGTCCAACCTGTCCAGGTCTGCTTGTAGTTGTTCCCTGCCCTCCGCTGTGTCCACTTCTCCCCACAGTTTTATGTCATCTGCAAACTTGGACAGAGTGCACTTCACTCCTTGTCCAAGTTGCTGATGAAGGTATTGAAGAGTATCGGTCCAAGGACTGAGCCCTGCGGGACCCCACTGCCCACACCCTTCCAGGTCAATACCGACCCATCCACTACGACTCTCTGGGTGCGACCCTCTAGCCAATTCACCACCCACCGGACTGTGTGGTCATCCAAGTCACAGCCTCTTAACTTGTTTACCAGTTTGGTGTGGGATACCGTATCGAAGGCCTTCCTGAAGTCTAAGTATATGACATCAACCCCTACTCTTGTGTCCAGGCGTTTTGTAACCTGGTCATAAAAAGAGACTAATTAGTCAGGCATGATCTACCTGCTACGAACCCGTGCTGGTTTCCCCTCAGCATAATTTGTCCTGCCGGGCTCTCGCAAATGTGAGCCTTGATAATTTTTTCAAAGACTTTGCCTAGGATGGAGGTGAGACTGACTGGCCTATAGTTGCCTGGGTCCTCCTTCCTCCCCTTCTTGAAAATGGGGACTACATTGGCCCTTTTCCAGTCCTCCGGGACCTGGCCCGTGCGCCACAAGTGTTCAAATATAACCACCAGTGGCTGTGCAATGACGTCAGCCAGTGCCTTCAGTACCCTCGGATGGAACTCATCCGGGCCTGCCAACTTAAAGGCATCCAGTTCCTCCAAGTGACTCTGCACCATCTCAGGGTCTACGCATGGCAGTCTGGTGCCTTACTGCTGCCTCTCTACTAATCCCTTGGATTAGGCCATATTGGTTCATACAAAATATCATTGGTCATAGACTGAACATCTTTCAGCTTAGCTTCAGTCAACTGCTAACTCCTTTAAGTTGCAGCTAGTGGTCCCATCTGCAATATGATCCTTCGGCCACCTTTTCACAGCAAGCTGCTCTTTCCTCTGGGAAGGTTTAGGCAGGTATTCCAGCAAGCCGTTTGTGTGATGGCTGCAAACAGAGATAGCTTGCAACCCCAGACTGCACAATTCTATTGTTCTATGAAAATATAACATGCACTACTTCATATTAGACACCAGAGCTGCTGTTTATGATATGTAAACTAGTGACACCTGAAAATACTGACCATATAATCAGCATTATATTGTGTTATTTACCATTGGCCTCATATATCCATACTTGCAATAGTACAGAGAAGTTAGGTGATGTTGGTACAACTATGCTAGAAAGTTTAGATACACTTCTAGATAATGAAGTGATAACTACAAGATGTTATCTAATGGAGAGTCATAAATCATCTCTCAGGTTCATCTCTCAGGTACATACTTAGTTATAATAGTACTTTTACAGTTCCTTTACATATTCTTTGGCACTAAAAGGAGAGGAGCATAACGTGTCTAAGGTTTGTTATAGGTCTTGGTTGGAATCTGTTTAATTAGCTTGTTAGCCATCTAGTTTCCCTTATTATCTTTTGTATTTCAGAAGCCTGTATAACCCTGTCAGACCAATATGTCTATACCTAGGCCTTATATGTTATGTATGCCTAGAAACACAACTATTCAGACCCTTGTTGCACCTGTGTCGGTTTTTCATATTACATATGCTGTGTAAAGAGCAAAGGGCATAATGAAACTTTGGTTTAAAGTAGAAACTGATGTCTACTTTATAGGTCTTTATGAATGTTCAATAACTGAGCCAGTCTTAAGAATGTAAGAAGTGCAATACTTGGTCAGAGGAATGGTTCATCTAGCCCAGTATCCTGTCGCTGATAGTGGCAGGAGTGGATGCTTTATAGTGAGAGCACTGAACAGGTATATTGGAGTGATCTATCCCCTGTTCATTACCTTTCCTGGTATCCAGTAGGATACATCTTTTGAGATTTCTCCCACTCGTTTTTAGTATGAGTAGTAAACTGCATGTAGCAGAGGTGTAACTAAGAGGGTCTGCATCCTGGATGGTGGTGGCATTGGGGGCAGAGCCAGGGACTAGGGCTGTGTGAAATTTTACCGGGTGTTTCATTTTAATGCTGTTTCAACTCATTTTGAGCTCAAAACAGCAAAATTGAAATGAAATGAAAGGCTTTGAAACAGCCTTGAAATAAAACGAGGGCAGTTGAAATGTTTTGGATATTCTGAACTTTTCGAGTTTTGAAGCTGGGCTTGCTTGCAGCTAAAGAGAAACTAAGGAGAGAGGGGGAAGGACTGCTCCGATATTGACTGTGTAGCCGGCCGCTGACTGTGATCCTTCCCTGAGGTCCCTTCTAATCCCAGTGCTCTGGGGGAGGGATGGAAAAACAGCATAAATAGCATTGTTTGAACTGAGCTTTCTCTGTGCTCTCACACAAGTTTTTCTATGAATAATTTGAGGTGCAGTTTCCCAGAAACCTCTGCACCTATCTCCTTGAACCTTGGCAGGCTTCATGGCCTCAGAAGGGGCTACCATCCCTGCAAGTTTCGTATGAATCAGGCAATGACAAAGTTATAGGCAGTTTTGTGCTTCCTCATTATAGCCAGGGACTGCTGTAACTGTGGCTGCCATTCTTGTGTCCCCTCTAGCAGGGGCTCTAGGGCTCATGCCCCAGCTGCCAGTGCCGTGGAGTACCTCAGTAGAGTCCAAATAAAAGCATTCATTTTGGACACACCCTGGTAGAGGAGGAAGCATTAACCAATCCAAGTATGTTAGGAGCAAGTCAGAAGAGATGGAATTCCATTGTAGAGAATGAGCACAATAGGGATGTTTTTGTCCTAAACTGCTTGCTGTACCTCTTGCAGCTGAAGTCCAGAGCTGCCTCATCTGAGCTGGCATCCACAGAATTGTACTTTTTAGTTCAAGGAGTTGGCTACACTCAGGCTGTCCTCTGTGTGTTGTGTGTGGGTTGATAAAGGGATTCTTGGAACAATTGACAATGAAATGCATCATTGATCTGACCCCAAATGTTGACAAATGATTAGCTAATGTTTATTTACAGCCTCCTAATTTTGACTTTAAATTGGCTTTTTTCTTTTCTTTTGTTGTAGAGTGCCAGTTTCAAGATACAGGTGATGCATTTACATTTTGAGCTCAGTTTTGTTCTAATCGCATAATTGCATCTCAGAGGAAACAAACAGAAACACTGAGCTTATTAAAAGGCAAATGTCAGGTTCTGAACAATCATTTTTTCAGGTGTCTCTTAAGCTTCATGATGCAAAGGGCAGTATGGATTCTGAGGGTGTTTAGTAATCCAGAGAATATCTGTAAAATATATTTGAATCCCATGGGGCTTGAAAGAGATCCTCTTTATTCAGTCACAGAGTTCCAAATGCCCCTCCTTAAAAGAATGTCTGCTTGTGCATAGCCCCTCTTTCAGACCCTATTTTTTTGCAAATATAAATAGCTTTTTTAGTGTCCCCAAGTCTGCCACAATAAGTGGATGTACATCCCAGAGTAGAGCTGAGAAGCGATGGCTCCTTTTTCTCCTTCACAATCAATAGAAAGTATAACATAGCTAGGATAGGGAGTGTCATGGTTTGTTATAAGTACAGACTAGCAACAAAGGATTATCCTCTCCAGTATCAGAACAGGGAGGAAAGGGAGGGAAGTTAGGAGTGTTTTGTGCCACAAATACAGATGCAGTTGGCACATCTACACATACATTATGTCCTTTACCTAGGTGCATTAAATTTAGTACCTGCAGGTACTTTTACACATGATCTGGAAGGAGCTGCTCTAATTTAAGCTCTGCCACATCTCATATATCAGTGTCCCTGCACTGAAAATGGAGGCAGAGGCACTTTAACTAAAGCTCATTCATTGAGCTTTATTTAAAGTGCCCCTGCCACCATTTTTCATGGTGGGGACATTGATACATGAGATGCAGGAGGATGCTAGAGCTCAGACTTAATTAATTGAGTCTGCTCCAATGCTCTGGAATGCCAGTGCATCAGACTAGCCACACTGCTTGTGTATAGGCACCCTCCAATGTGAGGTACTAAATTAATGTGCATTAGACTGTTCTAATGCACAGCAGTGCAAGTGCATGGTTTTTAGGTGACGCTTAATGTGCAGTAGGCTATATTACTGTTCATCAGTATAATAGCATGGCTTCTTACACACCACTTTAATGCACAGTAAAATAGGCTACTGTGCATTAAGGCACACACGTAAACATGCTCACAGTTTTCCAGGGTTATTCATGGGGTCATGCAGCTTATGGTCTTTGCTTTGGGTTGTATCCAAAGGCATCACTGAATCCCTAATTACAAGACAGCAGTCTTGGAAAGCAGCCTTGGAAAAACCAACCAGACTGGATGTTAGAGCTTGAGAAATATGACCAGTGCTTTTTTGTGAACACTTGTTCAAAAATTTCAGGGCCTGACTGCTTATGGGTGAGCTGAGCTCCTAATGAGTTCAAGTCCTAACTCTAGCTTATGTCTGAGTTTCCTTCTAAAACAGGGCACTGGGATATATGACCTACTTTATGACAGCAAGGCTACTTAAGGCTCCCAGCAAGTCAATCAAAAATACATTCTAAAGTTGTGATTTACAACTAAGGCATCATGGGCACCTTGGGGCACCTTAAGATGCTTTCAAGGGTGCCACAAGGTGCCATGCAGCACTTGCACGGTTAGGTGCACAAACATGATTCACAAAATAAATCTAGAGATTTGAAATAGTGTTAAAACCATTCTGCCCTGTTGCAGTCTTTCTGAGTTCTTTGCAACCAAAGAATTGTTCTGCTATTCTTCTGTAGTCAAATAATGAGCGAAAACCAAAAGCTGGCATTTTTGAGGGGTGCCTTGAGCCTAACAAGGAGTTCTTTGCATTAAATGCTGGGGTGACTAGAGTTTACAAAGTTGAGAACCACTGTTCGCAAGGAATAGACTGTGTTGGAAAATTTTCTATAGAGTTGTCCAGAGAAGAAGCCTGGAATGGTGATCTGTGGCAGCGGCTTGGTCTGGAGCTAGCCAAGAGCCAAAAGATTCAAGATGCAGAGCATCTAACCCAGGAAATGTTGAAGAATGAGGAGCCAGGAACAAGGCATTTGATGATTCTCTGGCTGATTGGGAACAAGGGAGGAGACTGAGTGGGGAGGAGGGAGGGAACAAGGGAGGAGATTGAAAGAAATCTTTTTGAAGAGTCCAGCAAGAAAACTGGCTTGGGGACACCATAAGCAGGGTGTGGCACTGGGTAGAGAGATCTTGGAGCTGCTCATGCCAGAGAGGACCAAGACCAGACACGTGGTCTCCTTACTCTACCACCTAGTGAGATAGTATACTTTTCAAATACTGTGTGCCTGGGGATACCAGGTGAAGGATATAAAGCAACTATTTATAGAGCTGTTGCAATTGCAGCTGACTATTCCTAGCCAGAAATAAACAAACTCTCTTTCTGGTACCTCCTTCCTACTATTCTCCACACTCCAGGTTTCATATAAATTGCTACCATGTGGAAACTCCATGCATCATTTTATAAAAGGATTTTTAAGAATGCAGGGAGGATAACAGACTAATGAACAACCACTATGAGATGAAGGGATGGATTTTGAATTTTGTCTTCTCTTTGAACTTTCCTTTTGCCTGTGGGGATAGGGTTTGCTTTGGCCAGAGAGAGAGCGGGAATGTTAATCCACATTCTACTCCTTCAGCCAGAGGGAAACTAAGGTATGGCAGCATCAGAGCTTCAGGCAGTGAAGTGTGGCCTTTAAGAGTCCAAAATAAATTTGCATCAAACATGTGGCCCCTGTTTTGCATTTACCTTACAGGATTACTCATGGGATCAAGGGTTCATGGACTTGACACTCACAGAAAGTGCGTTTTCAAGTCTTCTAACCTGTTTTTTCTTGCTAACATTGAATTTTATATCTGTTATCACCTCAGGTGTTAGTTGTAAGCTTATCAAATAAAGGACAGGACTGTATGATTTATTTGACAAATCAACGCTAGCCAATATGACAGAAATAGCAAATACTAAGCAGTAAACTGTTGGCATCCAGTTAAAAGAGTAATTTCTTTAAAAAACTGGCAAATTCAAATAGCAAGAAAAAGTGCAAAATAAATTGTACTATTTGTTTTACTGCTTTAATAGGGTTACCAGTATATTAGATAGCCATCCAGAATGGAAAGTCAATATAAGTCTGGGCTCTCTACTTCAAAGAAGTTTGAGATGGCTCACTTATTTAAACTGATTCTATTATCCTGTAGTCTGTGCTATTTTTAAAACATTGAAGCATTAAACTCTATAAACGGTAGATGTGATTGACATTCTAACTAGTCGATGTGTTTGTGTTAGCATGTGTTGGGGACCATTTATCCGTATTTTTCTTTTCTAGAAAAAAAAAAATCACCAGTATCAAAACATGCAAGCTGTTTGTTTATTGAAGGTTAACTTCATCACCCTGAGGGCTAATAGCTAACTAGTTTTGGTTTTTTTATGAAGGCTTTGTTTAGCCTTGCAATTTGGAGATGCCCAAAAATCATGGTACCTGCATCCCTGAGCTTTGTAAGCAGAAAACACCAACTTTTCTGGCAATAGGGAGATATTCTATGGAGTTTTGAATTTCTAGCGAGGTGCTGGTTTCAGAATACAAGTGCACACACTACTGTGGAACTTAAGTCATGGTATTTAGCACTGCCACTGACTATGGCAGCTCCAGCTTTTTTCTTCTTTCAGCAAAGTAACCTACAAGTGATACTTTCATCTTACTTTGCTTTCCAATATCTCTCCCCAGAATAACAAACAGCATGTATTTGAAGTGTTCGTTTTGGTTTAGCAGTTGCTTCATTCTGACTGGTCAGGAGGAAAATGGGAAAAACTTCTTGAAATTATTTGAGCAGCAGACAGCTTTGTCCTTGATTCCTCAAGGTACTCCAGTTGAAGCTGATAAAGCTGCCCATCTATGTTAATCCTTAACTAAGAGCATAAAAACTCATTAATGAATCAAAGCTGCAAGAATCAGTTATTCCTGAATTTAGGTCACTTACTCTATTTTAAGTTAACAGGCTTTTGTACTGATATAAAGGTCCATGTTTGGGGTGTGGGAGGTAGGAACGACAGAGAAATATGTTTGCCTGTTCAGTTGGGCCAAGCCTCTCAGTTCTTCTTGATCATTTTCCCAGAAATACAAAAATATTGCCATTACACATTTTCTACCAGGTCCTCTACTTATGTCCTATGTTTCCTGATGTTTTGCACTAATGTTCTCATTATTTAAAAGTGACAAAAGAATACATTTTATTTGCAGGAGAGCAACAGCCTTAATTTCTAAACATGTTTAGCTCGCATGGGAGTTATTGCTAATGTAGTGCTGTTAAAACTGCACAGATTTATACCCAAAGTGGTACATGAGAGGCTTAAAGTGTATACTATATTTGTTTCTTTTGGTAAATAATGCTGATCAGCCAGTAGATAAGTCATATTACAATAGCACTGGCTGTTGTACACTCAAAGCGCTATCCTCTTCTATTAGAATCCCTGCTTTATCTGTGCATGGCATCCCCTCATACTGCTAAATCTAATAAAATTTAGCTTGACTGATGGACCTTTGCTTTTATGGCCTATTTCAAAGTTCACCGAAGGCAAATGGGAGTGTTTCCCTTCCCTTCGCTAGATTTTAATTAGTTTAAAGAAGGATCTGGATTGCACCCCATTGCTACCACCCCATTCTTTATGGGCCTTCTGTGCAGCATGGTGACAATCATAATAAAAACTCTAAGTTTGCCACTATATGAAGTATTCCCAGCCTAGTTGCATGCTTTAGGAAGGCTGATCATTGTATTAGGCTGAAACAGGAAGGCATTCAGAGCACCCTCTGAGGTCCTGATTGCCCTCCACTCCAAATGACTTCAGCATTCCTCTTGCCTTCAGCACTTCTAGAAGAACTATTATTATGGCTTCTGCCACCTCACATTTGGCCATAAGAAATGCTGGTTGCTTTTTCTAGCCAAACAATACAAATTTCTACCCCAGGTCTATGAACTTCCTCAGTCAGCCTCTTATAGAAATAACAGAAAATTAGGGTTGGAAGGGACCTCAGGAGGTCATTTAGTCCAACCCCCTGCAGGACCATCCCCAACTAGACCCTTCCAGTCAAAGCTTTGTCTAGCCGGGTCTTAAAAACCTCCAAGGATGGAGCTTCCACCACCGAGGTAAACTCTTCCAGTGTTTTATTACCCTCCTAGTAATAAAATCCTTCCTAATATCTCACCTAAACTTTCCTTGTTGCAACTTGAGATTTTTGCTCCTTGTTCTGTCACCTGCCATCCCTGAGAACAGTTTAGCTCCATCCTCTTTCGAATCCACCCCCCCCATTACAATTTGGGTGCATCTACACATGGGTGACTGATGCCACCTTAGTCGGGGGGTGGCATGTGCCCCCCCCACAGTGACTGGGGGGCAGGGGGTCCCCTGGTGGCAAAACTCACTGACTGGGAAGCAGCTGCTTCTGGAAGTGGCCACAGCGCTACATCCAGCACTCCCACTCCCCGGCCAGTGCTCACAAGGGGGGGCACCAGTGCTCCCCCTCCCCACCCCACCCCCCAGCCCATCGCCTAAGTGACCCCAAGCAGGAGGAAATACTAAAGCATGGCACAGTAACAATGTCACTGTGGGGCAACGTATAGATGCACCCTTTGTGTAACTTCTATGCTGCCATCACTGTTATGACAGCAATTTCTGTAGACTTGCCCAAACTCTCTCAAAATCTTTCAATTCCCCACCTTGGATATTGGTACCAGTTTAGATATAGCAGCAACATGGAACTCAGTGAAGGCTATCTCCCTGGCTATAAACTCAATGGAATATTTTAACCATGCTGATTTCTACGGTACCTTCTAGAGGTAAACAGTACAGCTAGCAGTCCTGAAGTATCAGTTGGAAACTAGCTCAGGTATATCTATATAAGTTGCAGCCATTTCAGTGAGTAGAGCATAGACAAATCTTGTAAATGAGAATGCATGCAAGCAGTTTGTGCAAAAGAGGTTGCAGTTATTTTATTCAGATGTCATAGGCGCACTGTAAATTGCAATCTGGCTCCTCTGCAAAGCCCATAGAGCACAAGGCCTCACACCAATGGACAATGTTCTCTCGGGCTGTAGAATGAAATGTACATTAGCAAGTTACACAGAAGCAAGAAGTATTCATTTCTGACCATCACTTTTATGCAGTTTATAAATGCCTCTTAGTGTCCTGAATTTTGGCTTGCAAGCACATTTCTACTTCAGAGCAAAATCTGTGACAGAAAATTGGATTTCATTGAAGTATGAGGTGTTCAAAACACTCATTGCTTCTGTCTTGCTTGAAAAACAGCTCCCTCACAGCCCCAAGATATATTAATAACCTTCCCCTGTCACTTCTTTGGAGTTCAACTACAACAGGAATAAAATTCAGTGAAAGTAGCAAGTACCAAAAAGTCTTTGTCATGAGATGGTAACAAATCATTGTGGAACAAGTTATATTTAATTAGCATTTTTCAAAGACTCGGTAATTTGTTTCATTCTTTCAAAATGGTCACCAACAAAAGTGTCTGCTCAGAGCTCTGAGAGCTTCTCCCTGTTTTGTGAGCCTCTCTCCTTCTCTTGTTTTGTTTCCCCTCCCCCAGACAGTCTGACCCCTTTCCCACTGTAGTCCCTCACTTTTCATTACTTTTCCCTGCCTTTTTTCTCCTTTCACAGTCCTTTCTCCTGCAGTCACCCTCTCCCCCTCCCTTCCCCTTCTCTCAGGTTTTTCCCCCACCTCCCTCTTCCTGCAGCTTTTCTGCTGCTGTTTATTGTTATTCCTTCCCTTCCCTGCCACATTGCTTACCTTTCTCCTTTCCCCCGTGGTTAGTTAGTTTGTTTGTTTCCAGTTTTTTTGTTGCCTGCCAGGCTGCCTGTTAGGGTGACAGTATTTAGATCTTGGGAAGCACTGGATTTGCAGCTGAATAGAAGTCTATAACCTGTGTCCTAGCAAGCTGCTAACCACAAGGCAGAATGGTATGTCAAAGGTAACATTGCAAAACGCTTAGGCAAGCATTTTCCTAACAATATAGTACTGTTGTAAGATATATAGCTCATTGTGTAAAAAGGATAGGATGCAGCCCACCAGCTATCGTTAGGAAGTAAAGCAGAAGCAAGACCTTGGAGATGGTGAAGGAATCAGCAAGAAGCTGCAGGTGACCGAAAGAAGCTGGGGTCAGCGCCTTAAGCATGCGCTCATAGCAAAAATATATGTAAATAAGTGAAATGCATAGGCAATCCCATGCTAATGAAGTAAGCAGTAAACAGAGGCGGAGCTTAAGATAGGAGGGAATATGGGTGGGACAAAGGTGAAGTAAATGCTAATAAGCATAAACTAAGGTGTATAAATATGGAAAGAACTAATGTTTGGCATGGTTCCCTGGTTTGTTGGACCTAGTCCAAAGTTGTCTCCATTTTGAATAAAGCTGTTGATGAGCAATGTGTGCAGGTGAAGCATGATGGCATTGATCCATTGTCTCTCTAGTTGTTGAGCATCGCATGGAGTCAAGATCTAACACCACCCATCCCCCACCCCTCTGGTTCCTTGCAGGGTTAATCCTTTTTTCACTGGAATGGCTGGAGGCAGCTCTCAGTGCTTCACTAATGGGGCTTCAGCCCCTCTGGACCAAAGCTTTCGTCTCTGGCTTCATGCCCCTTCCTCCATTGGAGTGGAGGAGCGTGCTGCTTCTGTGGGGGTGTTCACAGGCTGCAAGCATGTCCTCTATGCTGCCCAGGTGAGTTCAGTCCCCATCATCTTCCTCAGCTCCCCTGCTTTAGTGAATGAGGTTGTGGTAGCAGGTTTGTCGGTCAGGGGGTCTTTTTTGCCTCTCAATGCCTCTAGACGTACTGGCTGTTTGTGTGGTAGCCTCGACCATGCCTCCATTTCTCTCAGATGATGACCTCACTAACTGCCTGCACCCTCATGGCATGGTTACAGGGCCAGTCCATAGACTGCTACTTGTCAGCAAGGTGCCTGAGCTCTGGTACGTCCTGTCCTTTGAAAGGCAGCTGTTTATGCTGCTTAACATGGAGGGTCGAGGTTTGCCTCAATCCATGTCCTTCATGATTGACGGACAGTGGTACAATGTCTACCTCACCATTGGGGTAACCTCATGTTTTTGCTGTAGTAGCAGGTCCCATCTGGTTACCCAGTGCCCGAAGATGTTGGATGCAGCGGAGCATCCTGTGGCTGCACCCAATGGTGGCTCATCTACCTCTGGTGTGACAGCTCCATCAGCTGGTGGGGAAGGGCATTCCTCCCAGTCACCCCCTGTTTCATCGGAGTCAGCTGGCTCTGTGCTGGTGGACTGGCCCCTCCTTTCCTTCCCCCCTCGGGAAAGGATTTGGCCCCTCCTGCTGGGAAGGGCAAGTCCCAGAGGCCTCCCCACCACTTCAAGGGGAGATGAGGTTAGTGAGCAGGGTCCCCCCTCTCTGCCTGCTTCCTCAGCATCCCCCCCCCAGACCTTGTGGTTCTCAGGGGTGACCTGGAGCTAGGGGAAGTG
Source organism: Alligator sinensis (assembly GCF_000455745.1). Taxonomy (NCBI): domain Eukaryota; kingdom Metazoa; phylum Chordata; order Crocodylia; family Alligatoridae; genus Alligator; species Alligator sinensis. The sequence goes on from NW_005842075.1 coordinate 969,391, forward strand.
GTGGTGGGGTCTGACAGCCCCTCCCCCCCCACCTCTTAGCTCCTTGAGGATGATGAGGTTGATATGGAGGTTGGACCCTCTGGGAGCCGCAAGTGGCTCAAGGAGGAATAGTGCCTGACTCATGAAAGCGCTCTACCCAAGAGATCAGGGACTGATGTTCCCCCTCAGGGAGGATGCTGCTCCCACGGGGTCTGATGCTGAGGATTCTGGTGAAGGGACAAGTGCTCCTTCCGTGACTTGGAGGCTCTCAGTGCCTGATGTGTACAACTTCTGATCCTCAGAGTCGGATTTTGACTCTGCCTCTGAGGACGAGTTTACAGAAGTCCTGCCTCAGGAGGTGGCATCCTCTGATTTAGCTAAGGTGCCCCCCTCAACAGGGAGCATCCCCATCCCAGAGGCAAAACCTGTTCCTGCTTCTGAGGAACCTCCCTGTGTCAATTACTCAGTTGAAAGCCTTATTAAGTTTCTTGACCAGACAAAGCACCACCAGAGGGTTGCACAACATATACAGAAATGGTCCCCAGAACCAGAGACATGTGTGGTGTCTGCTAAGGCCACAGCAGTGGTGCTGCACTCCACTGTGGGGTTGCAGCGATATAGTTTTCACTTAAGCAAGCTTGCGGGTGATGTTGGGCGCTTGCTGACAGCAGCACTAGCTGGCAAGCTGTAGACCTGTTGTTTTTCCCCTGTCCTGCATATTTGTTCCTCTCTGTTGTTCCTCTCTGTTCCCTTGGATTTGCCTGTCCCCACTTTTCTACACCCCTCACGCGTGGCTGCCACAACCTTTGTTTCACTCAATGCCAACAGCTGCAGAGACCACGTGGAGTGGAAGGCATTGTTTTATTTCCTGCATCAAAAAAAGCTGGATGTCACCTTGTTGCAAGAAACCCATACTGATGCAGCTAGTCAAGCTGACTGGCATGCTGCCTGGAAGGGCCATACATTCCTCAGCCATGGCACCTCTCTCAGCACAGGAGTTGCAATCCTCTTATCACCACAGCTGATGCCTGACTCAGCAGTAACCCAAGAGGTCATCCCTGGCCACCTGCTAACTGCTCATATCGTATTGCCACAACATCGCCTCCTCCTAATTAACATTTATGCGTCCACTGTTGGGTGAGAGTGGACAGCCTTTTTTGAGACCCTGGCTGACTTTTTGAGGAGTGCAGCTGATGATGATGACCTTCTCCTCCTGGGTGTGGACTTTAATTGCATGGTCAATGAATGGCATGGCTGGAACAGCCCAGAACCCCATCCATCCTCAGCCCAGTGGCTGCAGACAGCTTTGGAGGCAGGGGATCTTGTTGGATGCCTGGCACCATTTCTACACTGATGCCAAGCAGGACACCTGGATAAAGGCAACTGCTGACAGGATTGCCATGGCATGCCTTGACCACTTCTACGTCACCAGGCATTACTTGCCAGTCCTGCGTGGCAGCTGCATTATTCCATGCAGATGCTCAGATCACAGTCTTATTTTCTGTGAGCTGAGTCTCCTTGACAGAGTGTGTTCCCGGGCACCCTGCTGGTGCTTAACACCAGCTTGCTGCAAAATGCTCACTTCTGTGAATGCTTTGCCTATTTCTGGCAGATATGGGAGACTGCGAGAACCACATATTCCTCTCGGAAGCAATGGTGGAATGTGGGGAAGGCACAGATCAGAGCTTTCTGCCAGCAATACACACAGCTGGCAATGAGCGAGCTCCACCGCCATGTCCAGCGGTTGGAGGAGGATGTAGCAAAGCTCGAGGTGGTCCTACATGATGCTGGCAGAGACACAGGACTGCTTGAGAGCCTTAAGCTTCAGAAGAAGCACCTGTGGGAGCTGACGGAGGGTGCAGCCTGAGGCACGAGGATTCGTGTCCGCTGCCAAAAGCTGGCAGAGGCTGATGCCCCAACCTGATTCTTTTTCAACTTGGAAAAGCAACGGGCCCTGCAGAAAATCCTTGACCATCTCAAGATTCTGGCTGGCTGGCTGGCTACTCACAGATCCTGTTGAGATCCGCTATTATGCCAAAGCCTTCTACCAAGACCTGTATGTGGTTGAACCTCTCTGCCCAGAGTCCCCTTGGCCTTCCCAAGCTGTTCCCAGTGGTGGCTGAAGAACTTGAATGAGAGTTTTCCCTGGAGGAACTCACAATTGCGGTAGGGAGCCTCACCAGGGGCAAAGTCCCAGGGCTTGACGGGTTGCTTGCCGAGGTTTATAAGATCTTCTGGCCTCTCCTTGGCCCCTGCCTCTTGCACGTGTTTCATAAGAGCTTCGCTGATAAAATCCTGCCTGTCAGCTGTTGCTGGGCAGTTCTCCCCCTGCTACCAAAGATAGGGGACCTCGGCTGCATTAAGCACTAGTGGCCAGTATCCCTTCTGTGTGACAACTACAAGATTCTGGCAAAAGCCTTAGCCAATTGACTGTGTACTGTCATAGCCTCAGTCATCAGTCCTGAACAGAGCTACTGCATGCCGGGCAGGACCATCCAAGATAATCTGTTTCTGCTTGGTGACCTGGTGACAGCTGCAGACCTCTTTGGAATGAATGTTGGGCTCATCTCCTTGGACCAGGAGAAAGCCTTTGATAGGGTCAGCCACAACTACCTTTTTCAGACCCTGGAGGCCTTCTGTTTTGGACCGGTCTTCACATACACCCTCCAGGTACTGTACCAAGACATCTCCAATCTTTTGAAAGTGAACGGCATGCTCTGTGCTCCATTCCTGGCTCACAAGGGCATCTGCCAGGGCTTCCCCTTCACAGGAATGCTGTACACTCTGGCCATCGAGCCCCTGCTTCACATGCTGTGATAGTGCCTGACCGGCCTCTTTCTTCCATTGACCTCTGGTTTGGTTGGAGGCCCACCGGTTAGGCTGATGGTATATGCAGACTATCTGACCATTCTCCTCAGCACTCAGAGTGACGTCCAGTCGCTGGTGGACTTTCCACATGCTTATGAGCATGCTTCTTCAGCTCAAATTAACTGGCCTAAGAGTAACGTCCTAATCTTTGGTGTGTGGACCAATCATCCCCACCCCCGCAGACCTGCCCGGAGGTCTCACCTGGCAGCACAAGGGCCTTAAAGCTCTGGGGATGTTCCTCGGCCCATCAGTCTTCCCAGCCCAGAATTGGGAAGGCCTTAGTGAGGAGGTGGAGGTGCGCCTATAGCGGTGGTGCTGGCACTTGTCTAGCCTCTCTTACCATCAGCAAGTTCTCATTGTGAACAATTTGGCAGCTGCAACATTATAACACCAGTGTGCTGTGTTGGTCTCAGGTAGGGAACCTCGGGTTTGACTGAGAACACTTTCTCCTGAATCCTGCCCTCCTGGACTGGGGCGCCCTCCTGCCCTTCTACTTTTTGATCTGGACTGGTCAGACTGGCCGTCAGTTGAGGCTCTGGCTGCCCGGTTGGGCATACATTCAGTCCGCTGCACTGCCCGTCTCTTGAGGGACATGTGTGCCACCCTCCCAGCAGAGGCGGCGGCTGCCATTGAGGATTACCTCTGAGCATGGCAGGACATCCCTGCTGGAGAGCCCTTTCAACCACTGCCCATTGTCCCAGCTGTGGATAGTGACCTGGGTGGTGGGCCTGGTACCTTGTTGACTCTTCCTGTGCTTCCTAACAGTGATGCTGGGATTTGCTTTGATGTGCTTCCTCGGAAAGCCCTGTACGTATGGGTGGTTTGTGTCTGCCATGCTCATGTCCTTGCCACTTGACCTGACACGATGTGCAGGCAGCACCTAGTGGCACCAACACTCACACCAGCTCGCCCTGCATTGTGTACACTTTATTGCCAAACGGACTGGTGACCTCCAGTGGCAGTTGCTGCATGGGATACTGGCCCACTGGCACTCTCATCCACCACATGGACCTGACTGCATCAGCAGCCTGTCCTTTTTGCCCTGGGAAGGTAGAAGAGGATTTATTCCATGTCTTCCTTGGGTGCCCCCGACTGCTGCCACTCTTTGCTGCTCTTGGTACCTTGTTTGAGGCGCTAGACTTGGACCACTCAGAGACCACCTATTTGTTTTTTTTCCCATACTGGGTGGCAGATAGGGGTGTCATCTGCCTGGCCAACTTTTTGCTTGGTCAGGCTAAGATGGCCATCCTTAAGAGCCACAGAAACTGGCTCTCTGCGGCCAAATCTGATGATGCCCTGAGACTCTTTTAGTTCTTGGTCTGGGCACACCTGAAACTGGAATTTGAACATGCAGTCCTCCAGTGGACAGTACCTGCCTTTCAGGCATGCTGGGCCATTCAGGGGGTGCTCTGCAGTATCAAGGGCATCTGTTTAGTCCTCACACTGTGATACTGCCTGCCCTTTCCCAGGGTACTGGCAGGAGTCTGAGCAACTGTTGTTGGACTAACTATTTTAGTTTTTTTAGACTGTGAGGGCAGAGCTTGTAGGCCATAGATGTAGGCTCTGTCCATCATACTTAGGCCCCTGCATGGGCAGTTGTTTATTTTTTTGTTGGATTTTTACCCCTTTTTCCCCTTAATATAAACCTTTATAAAAAATTTAAAAGTCTTTCTTTCTTTCTTTTGGTGGCCAGTGAGCTGGCTGACCATCCCAACATGTTGCTGAGGCTCCCTGTGCCCCCCAGAAACAACATGGGCTGCCCCTTTGGCACACTGCTCTGGAGGGGACTCTATGCATCGGTGGTGCGTACCCAGCATGCCCAGGTGCTGGCCAGCCACCCTGACACTGTGAGGTGGTGGTGCCTGGCATTGCCCAGGACCTCAGCGTGGCGCACACTGTACAAGGCACCCACCACCAAGAAGACCACTGACCTCCAGTGGAGATTGGTGTATGGCATCCTGGCTACTGGCACCTTTGTGCATCACCTGGACCTAGTGACCTCGACGGCCTGCCCCTTCTGCCCAGGGGTGCTGGAATAGAACATTCTCCATGCCTTCCTCGACTGCCCCTGGCTGTGGCTACTCTTTGCCACCCTCAGGGCGCTGCTTCAGGAACTGGGCTGGGACTTTTCAGAGGACACCTACATCTGTTCTTTCCCGTACCGGGCAGCTGAGTGGGGTGCAGTCAGCCTGGCCAACTTCCTGGTGGGCCAGGACAAGATGGCCACCCTGAAGAGCCACTGAAACCAGCTCGCCAGGACTGGGATAGATGATGCCCTACATCTTTTCTGCCTGCTGGTGCAGACCTGTCTCTCACTTGAATTTGAGCATGCAGTCCTCCAGCAGACAGTGCTTACTTTTGAGGAATGCTGGTCTGTTAAGGGGGTGCTGTGCCGAGTCAAGAGGGGATGCCTGCTCCTTGCGCTGTGATGCCACCACCTGCTCAGGGTGCGGGGGGCGGGGGCAGATCCAGTGAGCTGAGACCTCGGGCTTTGACCATGCGGGATGACCCCTGATGTCCTGAGGCTCCCCTGGGCGTCCCTGCTGGCAGAATTGTATATATGTATATATTTCTTTGTCCCCTGTTATTTTTTTATTTTTTTTGTCTAGAGTGTGGGCAGGCCTTGCAGGCCATGAGCCCAGGCTTTGTCTTTGAGGCCCAGACCTTCGGGCCAACCTGTTGGGTCTTTACTGCCCCCCACTTGTCACCCTCCCTGGAATAAACATTTCTGAAAGTCTGTCTGTCTGTCTGTCTTTCCCAGCTGGCGGCAAGTGAGATCCACTGCCACACCACACCACACCGCCACACTGCTCCACAGCTGGAGGAGGATGTGACAGAGCTCAAGGCGGCCCTGCTCCATGCCAGCAATGACGTGGCACTCCTCGAGAGCTTCTGGCCCTGCAAGAAATGCCTGCGGGAGCTGGTGAAGGGTGTGGTCCATGGTGCAAGGGTGTGTGCCCACTGCCAGGAGCTGGCAGAGTCAGAAGCCCCGATGGGCTTCTTTTTTGGCCTGGGGAGATGGTGGGCTGCATGGAAGACCTTGGAAACTTCTCAAGACCCCGGAGGAATGGCTGCTCCCGGACCCAGGTGAAGTGCAGGGGCATGCCGTCACCTTCTATAGCGACTTGTTTGCAGCTGACCCCATCTGTCCGGAGGCCACTCAAAAGTTGCATAAGGACCTGCCATGCCTCTGTGCTTTGCAGATCGAGGCCCTGGAACGTGAACTCTCCCTGGCACAGCTCAAGGCTGCTGTGGGGGGGCTTGCCTCAGGCAGGGCCCTGGGCCTTGATGGACTGCCCATGGAATTTTACAAAGCCTTCTGACACCTCCTTGGGCCCAGCCTCCTCCATGTCTTCCATAAGAGTCTCGCCAACAGGACCCTGCTGACCAGTTGTCACCGGGCAGTGCTCACCTTGCTGCCCAAGAAGGGGGACCTTGGCTGCCTTAAGAACTGGTGGCCCATCTCCCTTCTGTGCACCTATAAGATCTTGGTGAAGGTGCTGGTGAACTGAGCAGAGCTACTATGTGCCAGGCAGGACCATCCAGGCCAACTTGTTCCTGCTGCATGAACTGCTCATGGCTGCAGAGCTCTTTGGCCTGGATGTTGGCTTCATCTCTCTGGACCAGGATAAGGCCTTCGTTTACATCGACCACCGGTACCTGCTCAGCACCCTCGAGGCTTTTGGCTTTGGGTCTCTTTTCATCACGGCGCTCTGGGTCCTATACCATGACACCTCCAGCCTGCTGAAGGTGAACGGCGTGCTGTGCACCCCATTCCCAGTGCATCCAGGCATCCACCAGGGCTGCCTCCTGTCAGGCATGCTGTACACCCTGGCCATCAAACCGCTGCTGCATGTTCTGCAATGTCGCCTGACTGGTACAGCCCTGCCATTGGCACCGGGCCCGGCCACTGGCCCCCCGATCCGGCCGACGGCGTACGCAGATGACGTGACAGTCTCCCTGGGCAGCCAGGAGGATGTGTGGACCCTGGTGGACTGCCAGCACACCTACAAGCTCGCCTTGTCAGCCTGCATCAATTGGGGCAAGAGTGACACCCTCCTGCTCGGGATGTGGGCTGGCAACCACACCCCCGGACCTGCCAGGGGGCCTCACCTGGTGCTGGGAAGGCCTCAAAGCCCTGGAAGTATTTCTGGGGCTGCTGGCCTTTGCAGCCTCCAACTGAGAGGACCTGGCTGAGGGAGTGGAGGCCTACCTGCAGCGCTGGCGCTTGCCCACCCTTACCTACCATGGTTGGGCCCTCATCACCAACAACCTGGCGGTGGTGACCCTGTGGCACCACTGCACTGTGCTGGACCCCCTGCTGGGCCTGGAGGTAGCCTTCCAGGGTGGCCACTGACCACAGTGCAGACAGAGCACAGGGCACCAGTGGCACCACTGCACTGTGCTGGACCCCCTCCCGGAGCTGCTTGAGAGGCTGCAGTGTCTCCTAGTAGACTTATTCCGGGACAGACACCACTGGCTCCCGCGAGCTGCCCTTTACCTGCCCACCACCAAGGCGGGCAAGGTCCTGATCAACCTGGCCAACAGGGTGGCTGACTACTGCCTGCAGGCCCTCCAGCATCTCCTGTATGCCAAGGGCCACCTCTCATGGTGGCAGCTGGTGTGCCAGTTCCTGCACTGAGTGGGGGCCCTTGACTTTGTCCAGGAGCTGTTTATGCTGGACCTCACCTTCCGAATGGGGTGGTCCTTCCCCCGTTCTGCTGCAGCATGGTGTGGGCGTGGCGAGCTGCCTTCCATCTTTGTCCCCAGGCCAGGCGCCTGTATTTCCCTCAGCTGCTTCACAGGAGCCCCTGGTCCACAACCCAGCCCTGCAGCATGGCGTGCCGAGCCTGCCCTCATCGAAGTGCACACCACCCGCCTGGGGCATCGCCTGGACCCCACTCAGTCAGGCTGGCTGTCAGCTGAGGCCCTGGCTGCCCAGCTGGCTCTGTGCTCTGCCTGCACCGTGGGCAGTGGCCACCCTGGAAAGCTACCTCCAGGCCCACCCAGCCCGACCAACCGTGGTTGCCACAGGTGATGCCTTTCCACCACTGCCGGTCATTCCAGCAGTGGTTAGTGAACTGGCTGACCATCCTGACACACTGCTGAGGCTCTCCGTGCCTCCCAGAAGCAAAACAAGCTGCCCCTTTGGCACACTGCCCTGGATGGGACTCTATGCATGGGTGGTGCATACCCAGCATACCTGGTGTTGCCTAGGACCCCAGCGTGGCGCACACTGTACAAGGTGCTCACCTCCAAGAAGACCAGCAACCTCCAGTGGAGATTGGTGCATGGCATTCTGGCCACTGGCACCTTTGTGTGCCACCTGGACCTGGTGGCCTCGGCAGCCTGCCCCTTCTGCCCGGGCATGCTGGAAGAAAATGTTTTCCATGCCTTCCTTGACTGCCCCCGGCTGCGGCTGCTCTTTGCCGCCCTCGGGGCGCTGCTTCAGGCACTGGGCCAGGACTTTTCAGAGGACACCTACATCTACTCCTTCCCACGGGTGGCTGAGCAGGGTGCAGTCAGCCTGGTTAACTTCCTGGTGGGACAGGCCAAAATGGCCACCCTGAAGAGCTGGCAGAACTGTTTTGCTGGGACCAGGATGGATGATGCCCTGCAGCTGTTCTGCCTAATGGTGCGGGCCCACCTCTCACTTGAGTTTGAACATGCGGTCTTCTGGTGGACGGTGCCCACCTTTGAGGAATGATGGGCTATTGAGGGGCCACTGTGCCAAGTTGCGGGGGGATGCCTGCTCCTTGCCCTGTGATGTCACCACCTGCTCAGGGTTTGGGGGCGGGTCCAGTGAGCCGAGACCTCAGGCTTTGCCCTTGCAGGCTGACCCCTGATGTCCTGAGGCCCCCCTGGGTGTCCCTGCTGACAGAACTGTATATATTTCTTTGTTTCTTGTGTTTTGCTTTTTTTTGAGGGTGTGCGGGCAGGCCTTGTCCTTGAGGCCCAGACCTTCGGGCCAACCTGTTGGGTCTTTACTGCCCCCCACTTGTCACCCTCCCTGGAATACATGTTTCTAAAAGTCTGTCCGTCTGACTTTCTTTCTCTTTAAAATAACAGGACATTTATTTGAAAAGAATATTAACTTTCTACAATTGCTTGGTCTAGTTTTGCTAACAAAAATCCTAAACTAAAAAAAGCCTATACAAGTCCTGAACTTGAGCAAAGTTCATCCAGATAACATGAGAGCTGAGGCAGTTATGTGATGTGGAGCTTGGCTTCTCTGACACTTTGTGTAGCTAGCGCTCATTTTTTATGAAATTTAAACTGAAATTTATCTTTGGAAAAATAAGCTTCTTGTGGAGTCAAGGTTGAGTTCCTTCAGGAAACCCTGTGGTAGCAGTTTGTGTTATGTAGGTAATTTTAAATTGGCTTATGCTTAAGTTAAGGAGGAGCTGCTGGACCAAGAATTGAAGAGGGTAGCAGATGAGTAGAGAGAGACAGCTCTACATATAATGGTCTGGTGTGTAGAACATAGCCGATCAAGCAATGATGACTACAAGCAACACTGTGGCAGGGAGCAGAGTATGAGGAGGGGGGAGCTTTTACCATGGGGATTAACAAAATGGGAATGGGGAAACAGCCCCTGGCCTCGCCTGGGTAAGGAGGGACACCTGAGCAGATTTATCAGGCCTGGGACGGGTGCTAATCAGTTACCAGAAGGAATAGAAAGGGGGGGAAGCAGGGCCATATTAGGAGAGTCTCTTTTGCAGGGAGGAAGCTGCTAAAAGACAGCCAAGAGGCTCAAGGGTGCCGGAGCTGGGCAGACAGGGAAAAGCCTGGGAAGATCACAGCCTTAAAAGGACCATGTGCCTTAACTGTCCCAGGCAAAAGGGAAGTATCTTTTCTTTAGTTAGATGGCTGTAAGGGCCTGATTTTTATTTACTTCCCAGGGGAACCAGGGGGAACTAATAAGAGGTGAAGAGGAGGTCCCCACAGGAGCCTGGGCAGCCTCAGCTTCAAAACAGGATAGTTAAGGAATGCAGAGTAAGTGGGCAGAAACCCAACAGGCAACTGGGGCAGGGCCTACCCAGAGAGGCAGGGCACAGCTATGTCCCTCTAACAGAGATGAGAACTCCAGATACAGGGGTCCCATGTTGCTTACAGACTGTGGTTCAGACTAGAAGTATAAGGTGACTACAGAGCAAGAGAGACAGTGGAGCCCCAGGCAACATCCTTGTGAGTGGTAAGCAGCCTCCCTTCCCAAATCACCATCTCACCTGAACCAAAACCTCATGGTAGGCACTGAAACAGAGGCAGGCTTTACCCAAGATGAGGTCCAGGGTGGGAAGGCAGGGCAAGGACCCTACTGTCTTATGGCAAGCATAGTTAAAGTAGATGGGGCACGGATGTCTTAATACTCCCAGCAGAGGGTAAAGACTCAGGCCAGGTACAACAGACATTCAAAAAGCCTGAGGAGGAATTGATTTAACTTGCATGGATTTCTGTAAGTGGCCTAGGTTAGATCGGTAGTGAACAGAACACGTTTGCCCCTTGGTGGCAGGTGGAGTACACAGGCTGCTTGCCATGGCTAAGGCACTCCTGCACACCTCCCAGCATGCCCTGCAGGATTCCTGGCTTGTTGGAGACTGCTAAGCACAGCTGAATACCCAGGCAACCCCTGATTGTCTGCCAGACACAGGCAAGTATGTCCCCAACCCCCTGCCACATCACTGCAACCCTCCCCATGCTCAGCCCTAGGCTTCCAGAACAGCTCCAGCGTGGATCACCAAGCAACCTGGCCAGTGGTGGCAAGGGGGGCAGGCACTCTGCAGAAGGAAGGACTGGGCTCCTTGGAGCTCCAGCATGAGAGGCAGCCAGGGGCAGGAGGTGCCTGACAACCTAAGAGGCTTGTGTCAGGCAGCAGGGAAAGGAGGGCCCCACAGTCTTCCGTTCTTGCCTGCCATCCATTGGCGCTCCAAGTGGCCTGATACTTTCTTCGGCAGAGCCCTCTTTCCCCACCACCTGGTGTGAGCCTCCCAGGCTGCCTGGTGTCTCCTGACATTGGCTGCCACTTGTGCCAGAGTTCTCAGGTGCCCTATTCTTCCTTTTGTGGGGTGATTGCCCCCCCTACCTCTGCTGGCTGGTCTGCCTGGGTCACACTGCAGCCACCACAAACTACCCTTTCTGCCAGTAGTTTCTCAATTGCTCAGAGGCCTAGTGACATTGTATAAAGATAGAGTAGCTTTGCATCTATCCCTTTACCAGTGTCTAGGGTTATTCTGAAATTTGCCTGCTGTAGCTATAGGATGAATTTTTTTCTAGGTTGTCCCAACATTTAAGTCTCTAAAGAGACTGAGCACATCATTGTTCAGCTACTTTTTAATTTGTACTTTTTGGTGATAAAGCGAAACTGGAAATGATTATACCACTGATATTTGTTCTGTATCTGCATTTCTGTTTGTTCTGTATCTGCATTCCTCCAGTAAAACATAAATTCAGTTCATCCACAAATACTCAGATGAATACATATATATCACTTCCTACTTTCTAATATATGAATGCATCACACAACATAGAAATTAATACAAGTGTGAAAATAAATTCATTATGAATCAGTTATCTCTATTTTCTATTCATTTGCACTGCATTACTGAACATCATGTGCTTTAGACAGAAAGTTAGGCATTAACAAAATTAAATAAATGGTAGAGAATTATTTACAGATATTTTGTGTATGATACTCAGAGGTAGATTTATGCATGGGCCTGTGGGGCCCGTGCCCAGCACCCCTGCCAATCAGGGGCCTCTTGGGTGTCTGGGTTCCCTCAGTAAATGGTGGGTTTCCCCTTGCAGGTGGGCAGCATGCTAGCCTGCAAGGGGTTCTGCTTGGGGTTGCCGGGAACGAGATGCAGGGGGCACCGCATGCATGTGCGCAGCCACACGCATGAAGTATCTGGCCAGGAATATAGCCAGGCAGTGTGGAGAGCAGTTTCCTGCAGGTAGGTTAATGGAGGGGAAGGGGTGTGGAGGTGCAGATTGAGGCCCCCATAGTGAGGGAGGGAGCAGAGCAGGGGCTGGGGGTGCTGCCCAGCCAGGGCAGTACATGGGGTCTGGGGCTGGGGCAGGGAGCAGAATGGAGTCACAGGCAGCTCATCCAAGGGGTGTGGAGGGAGGCGGTGGCTCCCTGCCGCTGTGTGCACCCCCTGGGGGAAGCATGGGGGGCATGTGCCCCCCATATTTGTGTATGGGGCAGATGTGGGCTGCCTGCTGTGAAATTGGGGCTCTCTGCTCTGCTGCCTTTGCCCTGGGAGCCCCATGCCAGCTACGCACCCCTGCCCACCCAGCAGCAGTGTGGGTGGTGAGTTGTGTCTCCCACTGCTGGGTGAAAGGGAATGGGTCCACTGAATGAAAAAGTCAAACAGCATCTTTGGACCACTTGAAAACCTAGTGAGAATATAGGAATGGAAATGGATGGTGATAAAAGCCTACAGATAAGAAGTAGTAGCCTAAGCCTAGAGGTAGGTGGGATGAGGTGACATCTTGGTTTAGCTCCAGAGGTGTGAGTTTGAGCCCCATTTTGAACCTGTTACCCTAGTCAAACTAGTTGCAGCCTAACTGGATGTGATGTTAGCTACCTCATTCTCTGGAGTGCTGTTGCCTACAGAAACTAGTATGCCATAACCATGCTAGCCCATTGGCTGCTAGTCTCGGGATGCTCTTTGACCTTGACCAAAGAACTGGCATCTGCAGGAAAATGGGAAACTGCAAGAGGGCCATACACAGGGGTGGCTCCAGAATTTCCTCATTGGAGGTGTGGGAGCAGCAACCCACACCACAGGGTGTCTGCACCTCCTGTTCCTCCCATGGTGATGTGGGCACATCACATCATGAGAGCCTCTGAGAACTTTTTAAGTCTCTAAAGCAGGTGAGAATCCCCCCTGCCTTCCTTATCATGTTTACAGACACATCTCCTTCCCTCCCCTTCCCCCCCTCCCCTGCCTGCTGCCACTGCTTTCTCTGCTGTCCCGGAGGCATGGAAGCACCAGAGCCAGCCAGTCTGTGTGGGGAATGGGATCAGCTAGGGATGGGGCAGCGGCAACAGCATGGGGGAGAGTATTTCCCCTTTGCTGAAAGTGGATGTGGGGAAGGGGAACAATCTATCCATCCCTGCTGCCACTATCCCCATCACCAGCTGAGTCCAGATGCTGCACAGCCTGGTGGGGGCAGGCAGGAGCACTTCTGGTGCTTCCCTCACTCTTGGGATAGTGGGGAAAACAGCAGCAAGCAGGGAAGGAGAGGGGATGGGAGGGGAACAGGTGTGCCTTTAAGCACAAAGGGAAAGGGAGGGAGATTTTCACCTGCTTTAGGGATTTAAAAAGAATTCCTGGAGGCTCCCGTAGTGTGTTACAATCCCAAACAGGGGTGCAGCTGTGCCACTGTAGCCCTTCTGGATTCAGCCCAGGCCACATATGACAAGGTTGAGAATAATGGCCTACCTGCTGACCCCTTCTACATGAATGCCAACAAAGTGGGAGAATAAAAGAGAGAATTGGCTGTCCTAATTTACAATCAAAGCTAAGACATAATTGGTATCACAGAGATTTGGTGTTTGATGCGTCAAAGCACCACAGTTGTAATATTGATGTAGCGGGATCACCTTTCAGAGCTTGGGTTGAGTCCCAGGCTTGAGATCCTGCTGTTTTGATTGGTGGACCCCATCCACCAATCAGGAGGCAGCAAGAGAAATAAAGTCATGCCCCTTTCCTGAGGGGAGATGGAGAAGAGCTCCCCCAGACCTAATTGTAGACTGTAAACTGTCAGGTCTGGAAGACTTTGGGGTGGAGCCCTGGAGCGTATAAAAGGAGCTGCATGCCCAGCACGAGGGGCAGGTGTGGCAAGGGACTCAAGAAGAATGGAGCCAAGAAAAGCTGGGGAGCTCTCCCCCAGCTGGCAATAGGCCCAAGGCTCCTGAAGCTGCCACTGGAGGAGCAGCCTTGGGAGCGGTGAGAGACCACTCAGGCTGTTGATGGTGCACGGAGACCCAGCCCAGCCCAGGCAGCAGTGTAAGACTGCTCAGGCCCATCACGGTGTGCAGTTTGGTGCGCAGAGCCCAGGCTTTGGGAGCCACAAGTGGCAGCTCAAGCCTGCAACCCTGGCAGGGCCAGCAGGCCACACAGTGCATGGGGCAGCGCATGGGGCAGGGGCCTTGGGGCTGCAGTGAGGCGGCTTAGAGCCCATCTCCCAGCAAGAGGTCAGGTCCCATGGTGCACAGGGCAGTGCACGGGCCTGAGCCTTGGGAGCCAGCGACCAGCAGAGGCTGCTTGGGTTAGCCATCTGGCGTGAGGACAGATGGCCAGAGCCTGAAGGGCCCACCTGTGATAAAAGAGTCCACAGTGCTGAAGCCAGGGCTTGGGGAAATAGTAGTGCTGCAGTGTGAGGCCCAGAAGCCAGGAGCAGTGGTGCAGCAGCTGAGTGGAGCTGAGCCCTCGGTACCCAGAGCAGGGCATGGGATGGGAAGGAAACCAGCAGTGTGGGAGAAGCCTGGAGAGGCACTTCAGGAGAGGAGACCCCATCAAGCTGTGCCCTGACCACCACCACCTGAGACAGCATGAGTCACTGGGCCCTTGGGTCCCACAGGGGAAAGAAGTTTGGGGTGGGCAAACCCAGAGAAGGGGCTGGGTGAGCAGCCCCCTGCCTAGTCAAGGCCCTAAGGGGAGGGGGCCCTGGTGCTTCCTGGGCACCCCACAAGGGACCCCATTGGAAGGAGAACTATCTCTTGCCATGGGTCAGGGACTATATTAAAGAATAGGTGTTATTAAGATTGTTCCTGTTTGCAGCTTATATTTTGTAATTGAAATATATTGTGATGTATTGTGTTGATGCTGCTGAAATTGTTTTATTGTGATGGGTAAATAGTGTTATTTAGGGTTTGACCTTGGTTATTGGTTAATGTCCACTGTGTAAATATATGTATATGATATTTATTTTTATTATTATGTATATTATCACTCAATAAATTGTATATAGTTAAGAACTTTGGGCTTGGGGTAACTCTATAGAGGAAAGAGAGATCTGCTCAAAATTCTGGCATCCCTCTCACAGCACCTGTTCCTGCCTACCCATCCCATCAAATTGAGAATAGGGCACACCCTTGGGTATACCTGGGTTTCATTGGTATAGAAGCAATAGTTTGTTTAGGAAGGACAGGCAAGGAAAAGAAGATGATGTGGCATTTTCTGCTGAGAGTGCCCATACTTGCTCCAAGAAAAGGATTTTTGTGGGTGATACCTTTTTTGGACCAGCCACATGGTTGGGCTAGGATTACATTAGTAGTTTTCTGCCTTTTCAGACTCTAGGCACCCTTCATAACTTCTGTGAATAAAGCAGTACCCCATTCCCCATGTATTACCTCCTTGCACAGGGGGCAGGTATTTGGTGGGGGGGGAGGGGAAGGCAGGTGGAGTACCCAAGCAGGGATGTGCCTGGATGGACTTCCTTTCTTCCTGAGGCACACTTCAAAAGATCTTGTAGCACTGTAGGGTGCCACATTATCCCAGTTGAGAATAATTGATTTAGATCAGGGATGTCAAACATAGGCATAATCCAGCCCAAAGAGCTGCTCTATCCAGTCTTCCTGACTACTGGCAGGCCACTGGAAGTTGGGGGCAAGGTTTGTCATAGCATTCAGAGCCCTTGGGCCCTGGGTGGATATGGCAATTTGCAGCAGGATGGAGAGCAAGGACTGACATAGTCCCCAGTGCCCCGAGACTGCTTTGCACATTCTGTGGCCCTGCCTCACTGGTCCCTGACATATGGCCAATCCTGGAGTTAGAACTGGACCTACCACTGCAGCACAGGGCATGTGGCAGTGGCAGCTTCAGCTCTAGCATGGGGCATGAGGCAGAGGCTAGAGCCACTGGCATGTGCTTTGGGTTGGAGCTGGTGCTTCCACCACTGCCATGTGCTCCAGGTTGGAGCCAGAGTTGCTGCTACCATCACCACCACTTCCTTGTGCCGTGGGCTTAGTTGGGCCCACAAGGGACAACTGAGGTTTGGATATGGACCATGGCGAAAGGTAAGTTTGATACCCCTTTCTACAAACAAACTTTTAAATGCGAGGGTCTCTTCTCCAGGTCTGAGGCACAAAGCAGGCACAGCTTGAGCAAAAATCTGGCTAAATTCCATAAGTAAACAAAAAGGCTGCAGGGCTGTGACATCAGAGGAGATGGACTTTATGAGGAATATCTATCTGGACAAGAAAATGGCATACAAAAGAATAGCATGATTTGTAGAAGATCAAGACCATTAAAAAAGGAAGAGGGTCAGTTTTAACCAAGAGAAACAGTCTAGCAAGGGAGCTCTGCAGAGGCAGGCAAGGTGTGGCAGTTGCAGGTTGCTAAGGCGATCAGCTAATGAGGTAATTGGCCAGCACCTGCAGCCAGTCAGATGACCAGATGCAGGCAGCACCAGGGCAACATTTAAGGTCAGAGCTGGGGCTAGCCAGGCAGCCTCTTCCTGGCTGCCACCAGGGAAGGAGCTCCTGCCCAGGGGAGCCCAGGACACTGGTTAGTAGAGGCCTATATTTTTAAAGGAACAGAAGGCTACTGCATGTTATTATTTACTAGGCAATTGCCTGTCAGGAATGATGGAGGAGTGGGCGGGGTCAGAGTGCTGCCACCCACCACCCTGTGCTATCTCCACCTCCCAGGAGTCATGGGGAAGGGGAAGGGGAAGCTTGCCCCACTGTCCCCCTTAGCTAGCACCCCGAGCCACTGCCGCCTCCAGGGAGCAGGGCCGGGCGGGAGTGGGGAGAGAGACCAGCAGCCCCCGCCCCCCCGCTCCGTCTCCGTTGTCATGACGGCATACCACTGCCTCCTGTCCAGAATGTTCTTGGAGCACTCTGGTTGTTTCAGTAAGCAATCAGAGTGCTCCAATAGCATTACAGACAGACGGATGGACTAAGCCTTTTATTATATTAGAACGTTATAGCCCAGGGGCTTGTATTTATGTTATGTGCACTGGTGTTTTGTGGAAGAGACTGTAAGGGAGGCGGAGGCCTCATTGGTGTCAAGGGAGGGCACTTGATCACCTTGAGTGCCAAGTGAGCCACAGCGGGGCCAGGGGCCCAGCACCAGCAAGGGTGCACAGAAGGGTCAGGGACCCAGTATACAGGAGCCAGGGGCTCATAGATTCATAGATTGTAAGGCCAGAAGGGACCTCAGAAGATCATTGGGTCCAGCTCCCTGCACCAAACAGAAAGATAATTGGGAGTCTGGTGACCCCAGCAAGGTGACTGTCTAGTCTCCTCTTGAAGATTTCCAGGGTAGGTGATGGCACCACCTCTGGAGGGAGCTTATTCCACAGTCTGGACACCCTGACTGTGACAAAGTTTTTCCTAATATTGAGCCTCAATCTATCTTCCAGGAGTTTGTGGCCATTACTTCTGGTTTTCCCCTTGGGTGCCCTGGTGAACAGTTGCTCACCAAGCCCTTGATATACTCCCCTAGTGTAGCAATAAGCTGCTACCAGGTCCCAGGTCCCCTCTCAGCCCTCTTTCCTCAGGCTGAAGAGTCCCGGATCCCTCAGCCTTTCCTCATCTGGCTTACCTTTTAAGACTCTGATTATATGGATGACTCTTCTTTGGACTCTCTCAAGCTTGTCTACGTCCTTGTTACGGTGTGGTGCCCAGAACTGGATGTAGTACTCCAGCTGCAGTTTCACCAGTGCTGAGTAGAGCAGAAGAATCCTCTCCTTCGTTTTGCTGGAAACGCGCATGCCAGAGTATGATTTGCCTTACTGGCTACAGCATCGCACTGACAGCTCATATTCATACTGTGGTCTATTATTACCCCCAGATCCCTTTCATTCATGGTGCTAGCCAGTTTGGTGCTGCCAAGGCCATAGGTGTGTTGGGGGTTGTTTGTCCTGAGGTGCAACACATTATATTTCTCAACATTGAACTTCATCAGGTTTTGATCCACCCAACTTGCTAACCTATCTAGGTCTACTTGTAACTGTAGCCTATCTTCAAGCGTGACCATGCTTCCCCATAACTTGGTGTCATCCGTTAACTTGTCCAATGAGCTCTTCACTCCCACATCTAAATTGTTAATAAAGATGTTGAACCAGTCAGCTCTTTACCCCCGCATCCAATACGTTAATAAAGATGTTGAAAAGTACTGCACCAAGTACCAAGCAGCCCTGCTGGACACCACTACCCATTGCTCGCCACGATGACACAGATGTTCACTATGACTCTCTGGGTCCTATCCTGCAGCCAGTTTCTCACCCACCTGACTGTCTTGGAGTTAAGCCCACAATCCTTCAATTTTCTCACAAGGACATCGTGGGATACTGGATCAAAGGCCTTTTGAAAGTCTAGGTATCCAATGTCAACCTGCTCTCTTATGTCCTGGTAACTTGTGAACAGACAAGGGTAGCTAGTGCCTCAAAGCCAGGTCCTATCCAGTGGGCCTAGACTGATAGGCCCAGCTATACTGAAGGGCCAGAGGCCAAGGAGGCTGAGGCCTCAACAAAGGAACATCATATTGGTAACATGTGTGAGGCATGGGGCATGGTAAAGGGGAGGTTACAGAGCCATGCAATTAGCCTATAAGGCTTTGAGTGCCCTGCTGGACACAGTAGACTATGGAGGCCCAGACAGGGGCCTGAGACCAGTGGAACTGAGTCCTAGCAAAGGTCCAGGGGCAGCCTCCCTATTTATCTATAATCCATCATGGTGTGGCAGGTGAGACAGGGGGGATTGCCCTGGGGCAGAGCACGGCATGGTCACAGAGCCACCAGGGGGCATTACAGCCACCCTGGGACTTTGCCATGTTACAGTTATTAATACCTGTGGCATAAAGGAGTTTAGAAGGGATCAGATAGATTATCATGAGCCATGAAGTCAATCTTTGTGTTAAGTCTTTGGTTCTTAGTATTCAGCATGCTTAATGGTTTTTGTTCCCTGGCTTGACTTTTGAAGAGCTTTTGTTGATTTTCTTTGACTGAGGAACATTAGGTCAGAGAGGGTGTAATTGTTCTGTAGAAAGTGTTCTTTTACCTGTGTTCATGTGTCCATGTCCTTAATCTTTTTCTGCGATTATTCATTCTGGTACATAGATGTAGTCTAATTTCACCTGAATAGTTTCTGTGAGGGCATTAGAAGAGATGTACCATATTCTAGATATGTAGGATCCATGGATTCTGATTGTTTTTTTTTTTGTGGTGGATGTTGACTGTTGCAGTGGAGATGAATTGACAGGTTTTGCATCTATTAAGTCAGGGATGCTTTCAGGGTCATTCTGAAATTCAGGAAGAGTTGAGGGACAGACATGTTGAATGTCTCTGTATTAAGATGAAAGGGAAAAAACAGACAATGGGATGAGAAGAGTCATGTCACTGATTTAAACCACCTGATCTGGATGAGGAAGTGGATGAGGCATTTTGAGCAAATGTCAGTAGTATCCAAAGGATAGAGCCTGATGATAATTGGGGACAGATACTGATGTATCTGTTGGAAAAGCAGCATGAATAATAGACCACAGTATGAATATGAGCTGGCAGTGTGATGCTGTAGCCAGTAGAGCAAATAGTACTCTGGCATACATCAATCGATGCATCTCTAGCAAAGCCAAGGAGGTGATTTTTCCTCTCTACTCAGCACTGGTGAGACCGCAGCTGGAGTACTGTGTCCAGCTCTGGGCACCACACTTTAACAAGGACGTGGACAAGCTTGAGAGAGTCCAAAGAAGAGCCACCCATATGAGGAAAGGCTGAGGGATCAGGGACTCTTCAGCCTGATGAAAAGAAGGCTGAGAGGGGACCTGGTAGCAGCTTATTGCTACACTAGGGGAGTACGTCAAGGGCTCAGTGAGCAACTGTTCACCAGGGCACCTGAGGCGAAAGCCAGGAGTAATGGCCACAAACTCCCGGAAGATTGATTCAGGACACAGATGGCCTATCACGTTCTTGGACAAGTGTTTGTTTCAGAAGATGGAGGAAGCTACTGGGAAAGTGGGCATTCTATTTTCTGACTATTAAGCAGTTTAAGAATCTAAAGCTGGCAGGTAATTTGAGTGAAAGTTATCACCAAATGATGGAGTTAATAATTATGGAGAAAGGAAGCCTTTAGAACTGCAGAATAAGGATAATGGACTTTAAAATAAAAATTCAACAGACTCAGGGAACTGGTAGGTTGGGACAATAATCTGAACGATAAAGGAATATGAGAGGAATGACTGTCACTGTAAAAGACTATATCAAATGCAAAATGGCAAGCTATTTTTATGGAAAGGAAAGATAGGAGACACAGTAAGAGATCATTATGGTTATATTAGGAGCTCTTCAATTACTTGAATATCAAAAAGGAATCATACTAAAAGTGGTGAAAAGAGTACATTGCTAAGAATCTCTATAAGGGAATAGCACTAGAATTTCTTGGGATAAAATCAGACAGGTCAAGGTTGAATTGAGTTTTAATTGGTAAAGAACATAAAAGGAGCCAGAAAAAAGTCCACGAATGTGTTGGGAAATAGGAGAACCTAGACAATTATAGAAGAGTCAGATTATATTTTACCCCTAATAATACTTTTGAACAAATTATCAATCAATTAGTTTACATGTAACTAGAAGAAATACAAGGGAAATAAAGCCAATAGGGATTTATCAAGAATAGACCATGTCAAACTATCTGCAGGTACCTGGCCTGAGGTGGAAGAGATAATCTTGACTTAATACATGATGTTTTCATAAGTAATCAAAAGAAGTATAATCAACATGAGGTAAGCAAACAATTGCTTGAAATTACTCAGAGACTGACCAACAGTGGTTTCTTCTCAAAGTGAGAAAGATACCTTCTGGTCTTGGATGTGCCCTGGGTTCAGTTCTACTCAATGTTTTCATTTCAAAATTGTCAGTTTAGGTGATGAAATAGTGAGAATATATCTTGCAGCACAGGGTCAGAATTCAAAGTAAGCCTGGCAAATTGGAGAGATGGAAAAAAAATCCACAAGATGAAATTCAATAAAGACAAGTGCAAAGTACTGCACTTGGAAAGTACAAATCAATTGCACAGATGCAAAATGGGACATAAATGGCTAGACAGAAGTACTAAAGAAAAGAATCTGGGACTGCAGTGGATCATAAACTGAATATGAGTCAACAATGAGATACTCTTCCAAAAAAAGAGAAAATCTTCTTCTGGAGTACGTTAACAGGAGAGTTGCATGTAAGACAAAGAACATAGTTATTCTGCTGTACTCTATACTGGTGAGGCTGCGGCTGGAATATTGTATGCAATTTTAGGAATCACATTTCAAGAAATATGTAGAAACATTGGAGAGAGTCCAGAAGAGAGCAACAAATATAATAAAAGATTAAGGAATACAACCTGTGAGGGAAGTTGGAAGTAGCTGGGTTTGTTTATCATGGAAAAGAAAGGACTGAGGGGAGATGCATATTCCAGTCCAAAAAAAAAAAATCCCGGATATTATAAAGGGGACAGTGATCAGGTTACTTGGGGATACCATGATATCTCCTTCACTGAAGAATTTTAAAAAATAGGTTGGACCAGAGGGGACCAAGATGTGGCTCACAGAGCTACATCATCTGGCCCTGGGGGACTCCATGGGTCCAGAAATTTGGTGGCAGGACAGGGGCTGTAGTATTAATTTCTGTCTCCCAGATGAGTTGGGCATCATTGAGTAAGGCAAGCATTTCCCAGACATGGTCTTAGGGATCTTTTTTCCTTCCTACAGGGGCTTGGACTAGATGTTCTCTGGATGTTCCTTCCATCCACATATTTCTTCAGTTCTACAGAGGCTATAGTTGTCAGTCTGTCTCTAGGTTCCCTTGTGCTCCAAGGAAGGGGAAGGGCGACCCATGCACTATTCCTGTGCCTACTATAGTGATTGAGGCTTTTGTACAAGGAGTAGTTAGTCAGAGTTCTGCCTCTCCCT
Source organism: Alligator sinensis (assembly GCF_000455745.1). Lineage (NCBI taxonomy): Eukaryota > Metazoa > Chordata > Crocodylia > Alligatoridae > Alligator > Alligator sinensis. The sequence goes on from NW_005842075.1 coordinate 991,149, forward strand.
CTCCACAGTTTTCTGTATGTACCACTTCTCATAGCACATCTAACCACAATACAGGTAGTTAGTGCAGATGAGCAAGACAGAATGGACATACAGCATAGGTTGCAATCTGCCCCTTAATAAGTATATAGCTAATAGGTTTCTATTGGATTTTACTAGACTTCACTATAAATTACTCTAAAACTTACAATATATGAGAGCAAGTGATAACCTTTCTTTAGATTTTCTGAGTCACCCTATAAAATTGTGCATCGGGGGATGCAATTATCTGTGAAACCCCACAAGCTGGCTATAGAATGATAGTATTACTAGAATTTTTTGTGTTAAATTCTAAGGGACTTTTTTTCCATAAAGGACAAAGAAAGAAAAGGAAAAAATAGTGAGAAGACAGGAAAAACTAATGTAGAAATAAAGAAAAGTACTTTTTCCAAGACATATTCACCCTGGTCAGTGGGCTAGCAGAAAGCCTACGCAGCTCTTAAATGGCATTTACATGCTTACAGGCTTTATGATGACTAATTACATAGGGTGAAATATCACCCTAACAGAAGTGAGACTTAAAATGAGAGACAGAGAGAATAACAAGGAAAGTTCCTATACTTGTTCAGCTATGCATGGAATCCTTTGAGAAAATCATAATAGGACTAAAGTGGACAAGGAAAGAATTTAATAGAACCACAATTTTAATTAACATAATGATTAAAAAGTGTTCATCTCTGTTTCAAAATGTTTTAGATCATATAATCAGTTCAAGATATGACCTTTATTACTTATTTTTTTCAACTAATGCTAGTAATCATACTGCTTAATAAAGTTTAATTATAATTATAAAACTTTGGTAAAGTATGAAGTAATGAAGCATATTATTAGGACTTGATGAAGGCTCTTATTTTCATAGATTATGACTACCGGGCAGAGATGCAGAACAGCCTCTGCTTCTTTATTGGCTCATCGTATCCTTTTGGTCTATCCTCTTCATTTTCAGATGCTAGGCACATCTGTCCATGATTAAAATATTCTAAAAGGTCATCAAAATTAACAGAACTGTTTTTTTTTCCTTTATTTTCTTTCACAGCCTTAAAACCTTTTTCCATTTTGAATTTGCCCTCTGCAAAAAAAAATGTTCATAATCTTCTCTAGAGAAACACACGTGCACACATACATGCTCGCACAGAAAGTGCTTTTTTCTTTTAGAAATAATGTGTCTAGGAGGGTTGACATTTTCAAAATTTTGCTGAGGAATTGTAGCCTGTCTTCTACATTTCTTAGGGGATGTGCCTAATTTTCTAGAAGCTCAGTTTATGCCACATTGAAGAAAGAATGGATAATTTGAGCATTCAGGGCAATATTCTCCTCTCAGAGCAGCACGCCAGATTTGAGTTAGTGGTAAGGGAATCTCAAGTGTGTTGGTGGGGAGGATCAGTTTTTTTCTCACAAAATAGGAGCAACTTCCTCAGCATCAATGTTAGTATGGTAGATAGGGAGTCACTTACTTGAGGTTTAACTTGGATAAGAATTCAAACACTTGAATCATTATCTGAGCCTCTTTAATGTGATATATTAGTCTAGTAATCTGACAAAAAAATCCCCAAGGTTTTACAAGGGATTTCTGAAAGTTCTAGTTCTAGCTGAAACTACCAACCAAACAAGACCTTTCTTTCCATTATTTTAACCTTTTTGGTTTCATAAATGCAAAAGGGTACATAAAATGGAGGGGTGAAAAATCAGATATTTTCTGATGACCTTCAAAAATGTGGTATTAGGATTTAATTTGAAGCATGAATAATGGTTTGGAGAACATTTGTTTTATTTTTCTCTGAACTAATTCTCCCATTCTTCATTTATTCTCCATTATTCTACTTTCTGATGGGTATGAACACAATATCTGTAGGAGTTCTCCACCTCATCTCTCAGTCTTGAAGCTATAAAAAAGATTTTGCATGGTATGAAAAAAAAAAATTACTAATTTACTCTGTCAGCCTGATGCAAGTAGTTCAGTTTCAGATGAGTCTGAGGTTTAATATTGTTTGACCCTGATTGTCAATAGCATACCTCCCAAATGTCATCTTCTGTTCCTCGGCTTCACTCTGGGCAGCGGGGCTGCTCCTGGTGCATCTGCAGCTGCCCAGATACTGCTTGGCTTTGGCTCCTCTTCCTTCTCCGCCTGTCTCTCTTGTGTTGCTCTGGGCAGCAGGCAGCACTGGGAAGCAGGTGGCTGCCATGGGGGATATGTGCTGGGCATTACATGCCTTGCTGGGTGGGGAGAAAGCTGCAGCTGGGCGGCTCCTGCCCCACTATGTGGGGCTTCAGCTTCTGCTTCCAGCCAGCGTCCACCTACTTGGCCACCCTCAGGTGGCTGCTCATTGCACTAGGTGGGTGGAAGGTGGCTGGAAGCTGAATCTGGAGCCCCATGTGCTGGGGCAGGAACTGCCCGACTGCAGTTCCCCTGCCCCTTCCAGCCTGGAGCAGCACAGCAGGGGCAGGAAGCGGAGGAGGAGCTACTGGAGGTGGAGGGAAGTGAGCAGTATCCAAGTGGCTGCAGTCGCACTGGAAGCAGCCATGCTGGGAACCTTTGCATGCTGGCCAGGGCAGGCAGGTGCAGGTAGGAGTGTGGTATGGCTGGGAGTGGATGGGGCTTGGCCCCATGCAAAGTGCCATGGGGGCAGCTGGGCCAGATACAATCAATGGGCAGGTGCCCTCCTGCAGGTGGGATCCAATCAGTTGGCATGGTAGATCTGGTCCATGTGCCATATTTTGCCCACCCTTGCCCTAAGAGATGCCATCCACTCACGGCTAGCAACTTTCAGGTTGTGTTTTCCCAAGAGAAAAGTGGTGGCAGGAGAATTATATTTCAAACATATTTGGGGGAGTTGAGATGAAGAAAGATTTTGGTCTAGTGATATTTTTAAAACTATTAGCACATGCTGAAATGTGTAAGAGTGCCTATCAGTATACTGAAATAACTAAATACTTAAAATTGTGCTTCTAGAGTCCAGCACGGACAGTGACCAAAACAGCTGTTTTTGCAAATACAATGATCCCTAAAGCTGGAATTTCTGCAAAAGGAGGTTGCCTGTAGGTAGTTTTCGGCTACCCCTATTCCATCTACACAAGATGTGTATTTTATAAATAAATTACACTTAGAAAACACAGTGAGTCTTTCTCACCAATTTCTCACGCTGGGAAACTGACCTGCTACAAGGCCCCTCAATCTGCTACTGTTCAGCAAAGCTGTGTATTGATTAACTACAAAGAGCAAAGATGAAGCTGAGAGGAAACCATTGGCAGCCATCGGTCTCAGGAGATTATGGAGATTGCACCTTTGGTGGGTTACCAGATTGTGTACCACCACAGCTTTTTGAGTGGCTGAGGAGTCTGACGCATGACAAGCAGGCCCTCTGGCAAGTTGCACATACAAACTCAGTTGAGCTTCTCCTGGAATCTCCACTCCCCAGCCAGCACTGTCAGGGGGGGCACCAGCACTCTTGCCCAGGAATGCTGATTGTCAGGGGGTGCACCAGCACTCTCAGGGGGTGCACGTGCACCCCCTATGCATCGCCATTGCCAAATACTGTCTTGTCTTGCCTGCCTCTGACACCTCTTCTCTATATCTAAACATTGACCCTCTTCATCTTGAAGTGATGTAGGCCCTGTTTCCTGGTGGCTTTCTACTTGCAGCGGTCCAAAGTGATTGGTCCCCAGTGCTGGCTATCGATGCACAGCTTGGGAAGTTTTTTTCTAGCAGACCTCAGCAAAACAGAGTTTGGGCCAGCCAAGTTGGCATTTGCCAGCGCTCAGCTCACCCTAGAGTATGTCCTAAAGGAAATAATGCTGAAGGAAATCCTATTTATCAAGTTTGTCTTCAAATTACTTCAAGTTTTGTATTAGAAAAAAAGACCCAAGAAACAGTAAGAAAATAACAGTAGTTATAGAGAGGCTATAAAATGCATTTGTGTCAGTATAATGACATACCACAGGATAACAAAGCATTTCCATGAAGATCAGAAAAGATAAATTCCATCTTATTTTTTTCTTCTGAACCATCTAGACCCACATCATTTGGTCATTCTTTCAGGTCTGTGAGCTTCCAAAAACTGTTGGTTTCATCAAAATAAAAAAGATAAATTTCTCCCATCCATCCATCCATACCTTGCAGGAAAATGTACTGGTACATTTATGCGAAGGCATATCAACATGGATGATAAGTGATTCATCAGTGAATTCCTCTCCCATGCCCCTTTCTCTTCCTGAGTTCACCCATCTTTATTGTCTTGCTCCAGGCATTAGTTTTTCTTCATTAGCTTGATTGCTCTCATTCTCTTTAAGTGATGTAAGGGTATCAAAGGAGACAATTTCAGTGGAACATGGAGTGCATTAATCAGTCTGTAAAGGTGGCTCAACTTTTCTTTTCAAAACTATTACAGTGAATAAATGAAGTGCATCTAAATGCTCAAAAGACCCCTGACTCTAATAGTATGTGTTTTAATATTTGTGCTGTAAAGTTTTCTATACAGAACTGATATGCTTAATAAAAATACTTGTAAGTATCTTAGTGCTGTCGAACAGAACTTTTACCTCATTATTTTTCTCCTCCAGTTTTTCAGATGTTCTCATCTAAAGAGTGAGAGCTAGACCCTAGCAAATCTAACCTGGAGTCAGCCTGATCAAAATGCTATTGTAATGTTTGAGCAGCAGATAGAATGTTATTAGTGACGCATAAGAAGATGAGGGAGGTAATAGAATGATGGAAATAGTTCAGCAGCTGCTTGAATAACTTCTAAAGCTGTTCTGGCCAAAGAGGATTGCTACCATGAATAAAAATGTATCACCTCTTCATCTTACTCCTTTGGTTTTGGGTGTTGTGAAATATGTGTCTGTCCATTTGTCTGTACCTACAGCAATTTCTTTTTTCTTTTTTTTTTTTTTTGCTTATGCGCATCCCTTTGGGAGCATTACATTCAGAACAGAAAAGCAGAGAAAATAAGGCTGTTCTCTAAGCATAGTCATATAATCTTTAAAAAATCCTGTGGGTTTTTTTTATGTATATGAGGAAAGCTGATCCATTAGTGAGGAAATAGTGGACAAACTGCAACCTTCTTTTGTTGTTTATATGATGGGTATTTTTTCAATAGTATTTAATAGTGGAAGGGGAGTTAAAGTCACTCTTATTTAAACCATATCTCCACATCATGTATGTACCCAATCAGGACTAGAACTTGAGTTTACCATTTTAAAAACTCAAGCTTTTAGCTTTTATCACAAGTTAAAAATAAGCTTTGCCAATTTTTAGCTTTTTGTTCCTTCAAACCTGCATATAGTCAATAGAACACAATCTGTTCCCATAAGGTAGAGTGATCCAGATTCTGGTAATGTCAGTGGCAAGAAATCCTTCTTGGTATCATCAGTGAGGGGAGGATTTGGCCCAGAATTATAAGCATAAAAATATAAATTACTTGTTCAATTAGAATTTTTTTCTTCAAGGATCAGGGACTTGGATTTTAGAGATTTAAGAAAACTAAAAGATTGAAAGCAGTAAGCTATTTTTAAATGGAAGAAGACAAATTAATATAGTATAAAAGTCAGTGTTTCAAATAAGGTTGATATTCTAATGATCTGTAACCAAAATCAGTTGTTGCAAGCTTTTGGGCACATGCACCCTTCTTCAGGAACTTTTAGAATCTTTTCTCCTATGCCTGAAGAAGGGTGCTTGTGCCCAAAAGCTTGCAAATAAAGATTTTTTCTTGCAAAAATCAAGTTGGTCTTAAAAAAGGTATTGCCTCTACCACACATTCTGGTACAGGAAGACAAAGTGTTTTTGAGGATGCTATGGTCTATTAAAAGTTACAAGGGAGAAACGGACTTTTGCCTTCCAAGGAACTATTAAATCACCCAGTGTTTGTCACACCTCTTTGATCTTGTAGGGATAATAGAACACTGACCAATTGCAAGTGCTATTCTCAATTAAAGGTGTGAGAGTGCCTCACTGGGAGCTAACAGCACTTCTATTTCTCTTATTAGAATAGTACACAAACACACACAAATTCATAAACATCCCACTAAGACATACTGACTGACAGCTATTTATAAAAATCAATGACACATTCTGCAAAGAAACTGGTTTCCTGCTGAATTGGAGTTGCCCAGAGATCCTGTCTAATGACAGCAGTGGGAAACCCACAGTGATAATGAACAGAGTGAGTTATGAATGATTCCCTGAAGTGTCAGAGTACCCATCACTTTACTGGATCTGTGTGAGCAGTCCTTTACTTTGTTTACTAATTCATTTTGATTACTTGATAGCTGATTATAACTGAAAAAAGCTGTCAGTACCAGTGGTGAAAATTAAATGTGGCATTCATTTTAGTTTTGTTTTGAGGAATGGCATGCAGATGAGGCACATTGGTGATGCATCCAAATTAGAGGTGTTGTCTTCTCTGTAAATTCATGTCTTTTGATTAGCTGAATGGGGAATAAAAGTAATAGCTGAAGAATAGGACCTGGCACAAGTTGTTACAGAATTAACCTTACATCTTGGGTGAGATCATTTTCAAAGAAATTACTGCATGCAGTTTGGCAAGTAGAAAAATACCGCTTCAGAGTCTAATGTGTGGGCTGTAATTCCTTGGTAACTAGAAATCAAGATGCTTTTATTTAGCATGAGTGTTTTTACCATGAAGTTCTCTGCAGGGATTAGCTCAGGGTATAGCAAAAGATGCAGTAGTAGGAAGAGAGAATAAGGACACTGGGGGCATCAGAGGGAGACTGAAGATATGGCTCTACTGTTTCACAATGATCCTGAGGCCACTGCCAAGAAACAAGACTTTCTCCTGCTTGAAATGCTTAAAAAATGTCATGTAGTTGCTTTTTAGTATGTGCCAAGGATCATTCTCAGTTTCTGTCTCAGGTGTTCTCTTGTAAGTGGTGCTAAGTATGGCCAGCAGTGCTCTAGCAGCAATCACACAACATATTTTCAGTATGAGGAAAGTGCAGAACAGGAAGGAGTGGGTAGGGTTTGCTTCTCAACATAAGTGACTTGTAGGGGAGGTACAGGGGGGCACATCCCCCCCGAGATTGGCCACTGCCAGCTTTTGTGGGTGGCTGCTACTCGCCACCTAGCCCCGCACTTACTGCCACCACTGCTGGCTTCTGCGGGCAGTCCCTGCTTGCCACTCGCCAACCCCCATCCACACCACTGCTGCCACCACCCCAGTCTTGGAAGGCACCAGTCGTTCATGCTTCTCAACAACAGTCTGGGGATCACAGCAAAGATGATATAGCTATAGCCAGTGAGAGTCTGGCTATTGGCTGGTAGAAGCTTGAGTGTGTTATGAAGAGAAGGGTCAGTTTTGCTAGGAGGGAGGCCAAGGCACAGAGTCAATGTTACTGCAGGGGAAGGGCTGGTGAACAGGGTGTTGTGTGCTTGAATGGCCCTCAATTCTGGATCATACCTTCTTGCTCTGATGTAGGCTGTTAATTAAACCCATTGTGCTATATGTTAAGGTTCCACTGATAAAGAGTTGACAAAATGATTTAGATGTTCTAGAAAAATGGTTAACAATTATTATAGGCAAATACAGTTTAGTAGTTTGCTTTTAGTTAGTGTTTTGGGGAATTTTCTGCCCAAACTATTTTTGACATTTTTTCCCCCCATAGGTAATGTTTGGTTTTGTTGAAATGTTTCAATTTTCCATCCAGTAAACTAAATACTGTATTTTCTTGCATATAACATGCCCCAAATAAAACAGGCACCTTGTTTTTGGAAGGCAGAATGTAGAAAACAAAGATTTTTCTAGGCCATGGTTGGCTGTGAGACATGGAGTAAGACCGCCTAAAAGCCTAGTGTGGCATCAAGGACTCTGTGGTGTGACAACCTGTTTCCTCTAATGCCACACTTCCAGGATAACCTGTTTCCAAGATGACTTGCTCTGAGTCATGCAAGGTTAGGTCTCAGACTCTTGTAAAGGGCAGTAGCAAGATTCTTAGTTCTTTACTGCAAGTAGTCCTTTATATAAATTCCTGTAAATAAAGTGTTGTTTCCACATTACAAGTCTCACTGAGATAACTACCAAGAATTCACTTGCTGCTTCATGCACAAGATATACTGCTCAGCCAATAGCTATGGCTGTGAGAGGGTTAACACAGGACATAGCTTCTTCAGCTGACTGAGCAGCTAATATAATAGCAGCAGCCATCTGGGCAGCTGCATGGCATGCAGGGTGTCTCCAGGTATGTTTCTCTTCCAGAAACCCCCCCCCAGCTTCCTCACTTTAAACACACACCCCAATTTTTGGAGGACTGATTTTTGGGGAAAAGGTTTGTTTTGTATGTGACAAAAATGCAGTATTACATTTTGGGTTGGTTTGACCCAAAAATCAAACATGTAGGTTTGTTGGGCAGTACCAAAATGTTTTGCTTTAGGGCTGTTTGAGATTTAGATGTGTGATATCACATTGCATCCTGGATGTTGTAGTTCATTTGCTTCCTGCTCCCATAAACCCTGATAGCAGGGGTAGGCAATTATTTTGGGTGGAGGGCGGCTTAACAAGGTTTGGTGAGCTGTTGAGGGCTACATGGGTACCCCTGCCCCTTACCAGGTGCTCCATCCCCTGGTCACCATCTTGGGACAGGAAGCCTCACGCCTAACCCCTGACCTTTGCCACCAGAAGTCCCTCCCCTTGGCTCCTGGAAATACTCCTTTTGGGAGGGGGGTTGCCATCTTAAAACCAAAAAAAACCCAAATCATACTCTAAAAGTCAAACACCTACTATAACATATTTTAATTTTATTACAAAAAGTTTTTTGTCATAATTTGTGTTTGTGTACTGTATATAGAGGTGATTGCATCATAACTCAAAAATAAACTCTTAATCCTGTATATTGTGTGTGGGGTGTGGTTGGCTGGCTATGTATGGTGAAGCGTGGGGTGGGAGATATGTATGGTGGGGGGTGCGGGTGTTTAGGGTGAGGTGTGTGTATGTGTGTGGTGGGGAGTGTGTGAGGGGGGTGTGACATAGGGCAGGGATTGTCAGCTTGGGGGTATGCATACCCCTGGGGGTACTTTGGAAGGTCCCAGGGGCATGGAGAAGTGGGGGCAGGCTAGCACTTTGCACTGCTTGCACTGCCGTGTGCCATGCACCACTGGGCTTTTGCTTTTGTTGGTGCCACGGACCGCTGGCGCTTCTGCTGCCGCGCACTGCCGGCACTTCCAGTTTCACTGCTGTGTGCTGTCGGCACTTCTGGTTTTGCCATTGCGGGTGCACAGGGGACCCCGCCCCCGCTCATTGATCACCTGCTGGGGACCCTCCCACCCCGCTTGTTCACTGGCTGCCGGGGGACTCCCTGCTTCTCAACTGGCTGCTGGGGTACACTGACCAAAAAAGGTTGAAAACCTCTGGCATAGGGTATGTTGGGGGATTGTGTGGGGTTTGTGGGGTGTGGGTGTGTGGCTCTGGAACACACTGGTCTCTGGAACACACTGTCCTTTCCTGCAGGTAACACAGGCAACACTGGGGGGGAGGGTGTGGTTTGTGGTGTGGGAGAGGTGTGGGGACCCCCTACACTGCCGCCATGGCACAGCAGTAGGTGGGGGCACTGGTGCCTGGCTCTGGCCAGTGCTGCATGTTGCAGTGAGCAGTGCAGCCCCTGCCAGGCTGCTTGCTTCCCTGGCAATCCCTGAACATGTGGGGCACAGGAGAAAAGCTCCTGGTGCTGGAGCTGGCTGTTTTCCCTTCCCCAGCCCACTTCAGTGCCTGGGGCTTCCCTCCTATGCCCTGCAAGTGTGGGTAGTGCTGGGGAAGCAAGCAGCCTCACAGGGGCTGCACTACTCACTGCAACATGCAGCACTAGCCAGAACCAGGCACCAGTGCCCCCACCTGCTGCTGTGCCAGATCTAGGAGCCAGGAACCAGCACTGAGCAGAGTTCCCCCCCCTGCTGCTGCTGCCCCTGTAGCCTGCCAGGGCTATGCACCATGGGGACAGTGTAGCAGGGGTCCCCATACCCCTCCCTCCTCAGACCTACACCCTGCCCAGCAGAGGTCCATGCTACAGCCCCACTGCCACCCCTCACTTCCCTACCCGCTGCTCGCGGGGAGCGGGACTCTGGGGAAGCCTACAGGAGCAGCCCTGCCCAGTGCTAGTAGGGTCAGCCCTCCTGCCCATGAGGGTAAGAGCGAGGTATAATAGGATATGTTGGGGGTGGGTGTAGGTACCTGGCTCCCACCCTCATGGGCAGAAGGGCTGGGTGGGGCACAATTTTTTGCGGGGGGGAGGGGGATGGAGCACTGTGGGGCAGATGAAAGTGCTTAGTGGGTTGAATTTGGCCTCCCGGCCATATTTTGCCCACCCCTGCCCTACTGCCTGGGCTCCATGGCCAGACGACATCTTCCCTAATGCACTACATTCTTGTTTCTGCCTAAGCCATGACTTGCATCGTGCGAGACATGACTCTGGAACAATGTATTATGGAGGCATAGTCCAGTCAAGAAGTCCAGTTCATAGGGCAGAATGAGGACATCAGGTACTGCAGTATTGTTGAGAAATGAAATTTAACGTTGAACTTGATTTGCCTGAACACACCAAAATGAAATAGTTTGTATTCATATAGAAAACATTTCATACATTAAAAAAAAATACTATATCCATTTTTGAGTCAGTAATTTTTTGCAAGGTGGACAAAGCCATGTGACATGGAGTTTATATAACCATTCATATATCTAGATACACACACACACACACACACACACACACACACACACACACACACACACACACACACACACACACGGTACATGCTGTTATCAGTACACTGCCAAAAACTGATTTAGTTTCCAATTAAGATGTATTAGTTAAGAAGAGCTTTCCTTTGTAGGGTAGACTGCTGTCAGTTTTCATACCTGGGGTGGCCCTACTAATTTTCATTAAGATGACTTGAAAATGGTGTAAGATACTTTAGTTTCATTATTTTGACTGAGAGCCTGTGATCGATATACCTCTGACAGGAAATCCATCTAGCTATGCGTATCTAGCCTGTTATATGTTCTTATTACTATTTGGATCTGCCTCCCTCTCTCTGCTGTCTAACTACTTATTACACCCACTTCTTGTATCATAGTACAACTATTAGCTGTTGAGAAAAGGACTATCATTTACATATATAGCTCCTACCACAATTTGGCAAGAAGCACTATCAAGCTATATCTAATCAGAGAGCAACATAATCATCAATCCCTTACTGATTATATACACAGATTTTTTGGTCTCTTGCTTATGGATTTTCAATAGCATGCTTAAAAATGCACTGAATTTGCAATAATTTAAGATACTCTAAACCAAGGCTGTCCAACTAGCAGCCCATGGGCTGCATGTGGTCCATGAGGGGTTAATGTGAGGCCCTCCGGCCTCCTTCATCTATGGCTCCAGCTGCAGCCAGAGCCCCTAGGTTCCCTTTCACTCCTTCATTTTTCCTTTCTGCTCCTGCCCCAAGGGGGTTGGAGGAGCAGGGCAGCACATGGCACGGTGCATCAAAGAATCTGAAGGGAAGGGCCATCAGGTCATGTGGTGAGGGGGAGGGCAGCTGTGGGGGTGCTGAGGAACTGTGACTTGAAGTAGTTGGGGTATGTGCCCCCCCAGCTGCTGTGGCTCACATGGTGCATAGGCCCCAACTGTAAACTAATGAGGCATCACAAGAACATATTACAGACTCTCTCTCTTTGCTACGCTTGTGTGTTTGTTGGGAAAAATCCTGTAGGGTTTGATAACTTTTCAGTAAGTGGTTATTTTTTTCATTGGGGGTGGGGAGTAGAGACCAATCCCATGTAATTATACATTAGGGATATATTTTTCATTATTCAAAACCCACTGTTAACTTCCATTTTTCAGAAGAAACTTGTAGGAAAGTTGTTACTCTCTAAAGAGTCCTAAATTTTATAAGATTTCAGTACAGTTTTTATAGAGTCTTCATGGACATGAAGGAGTCTTCTCAGCTGAGTAGAATTAGATGCAATATAACTAAAAGCCCTACTATGCCTAGAGCTATGAAAAAGCTTTAAAAATCCCTAAATAATATGCTAGTTATACTGAAGGTCTGTATGATGATAATCATAGCTCATGTGCTATAGGAATCTGCTATATTGTGGTAGCTCAAGGGGTGACAAGAAAACACAGTTTCCACATAACACAGTTATCAATAGAAGTAACAAATGGCACTCACTAATGGAAATGCAGTTGTGTTATGTGCCTGGTACTGTGTAACTGCTTTTGCCAAAGCTACAATCCCTGAGGCGCAGTCCAAAAGGAAACCAACATTAGTTGCAGAAATCAATACATTAATCAATATAGTTAATTTTCTTTTATACTTTGTTAATGTGCAGTGAAAACAAATAATTGGATGTCACTGCAAACTCCTTCGTCCAAGTGCTGCATCTGTTTCCCTGTTCTTTAAGAAGACAATAATTAGTCTGTATGTTTTAAATGTTTATTGAGCAGTCACAGTGGGAAACACAGAATGCATTACATGAATAGGAGATTACTTTTCAGGTGAACCTTCCTTTCCTAAGATATAAAGGCACACCATGGGAAAGCACTGTGACAAGCACAAAGACCCTTGTGAGCAGGTAAATAAATACTATATCTTACATAAATAGAATTGGAGGGACAGAGAATAAGTGACTTGTATCAGGCCACTGAGGGAGCCTTTGACAGTGGAGAAAAATAAGCTCCCAGGATACCTCTGATTTCTCAAAAATGATAATAACCCCAACAGAAATTATTAAATGATCCAAAACTCTTATTTCCAAGAGGCTTTGTCTCATTTTGTTAGGGACAGCCACAGTAATGGGCAAAACTGAAAGCTATCTAAAACGTCTACATTGAAAACCTAGCCTGGCAGAAGTTACGACAGCATACAGGCAGACAAGGTCACAGCTGGCCCTGGTTGCCAGCTACCTGAGTGCCACTATCTAGGCCCCATTAAAAATTCTTGGTTGTGACTGCTGCATATGAGCAGCAGGCCTTGATATGCCTTGTTGGCTCTCAGTCAAGAAGGCTCTTCTGCCTAGTGCTCTTGCTTCCTGAGTCCTAGTCTTGATTCCTTGCTGCTAGTCCTAGTTCTCAATTCCTCGTTCTGATTCCTGATCCCCAACATAATCAGTTTATTAATAATGATACTTGGTTATGCATACTCATGTAGATGCATCCCCTATTTCCTAACCTGAACCTTTGCCTTTCTCCTGCCAGAGTTCTTGCCTAGTTTCTGTCTGCCCCTTTCATTTCTATGCCTGTCTAGTGCCTATGTCTGTCTGGGATTGCTTTGTTCCTTCCCTGTGTATTCCTGATTGTTCCTGCTCCTGACTTGGACCTCCTGGCTTGACTGGAGTGCATCTGTCTCTGACTTAACACCTCAGACTGACTGATACCTCGTTTGTGATCCTTGACTTTGACTCATGACCCCTTTGATTCATGACCTCCTTTAGTTTGTAGACTCCTAGTTTGTTAACCCTTGGCTTCAGTTTTCATACTCTTGGTATTGTGACTAGGAGCAAGTCACACCTGACCAACCTGATTGCCTTCAATGATGAGATAACTGGCTCTGTGGATGCAGGGAAAGCAGTGGACGTAATATACCTTGACTTAAGCAAGGTTTTTGATACTGCCTCCCACAGCATTCTTGAGACCAAACTGAGGAAGTATGGGTTGAATGAACGGACTGTAAGGCAGATAAAAAGCTGGCTGGATTGTCAGACTCAAAGGATAGTAATCAACGGCTCAATGTCTAGTTGGCAGCTGGTATCGAGTGGAGTGCCCGAGGGGTCAGTCCTGGGGTTGGTTTTGTTCAATATTTTTATTAATGATCTGGAAGATGGGATGGATTGCACCCTGAGTAAGTTCATGGATGACACCAAGCTGGGGTGGGGGTGGGGGTAGGCTAAGATTCAGAGTGACCTAGACAAATTGGAGGATTGGGCCAAAAGAAATCTCATGAGGTTTAACAAGGACAAGTGCCAAGTCCTGCCCTTATGATGGAAGAATCCTATACACTGCTGCAGCCTGTGGACTGACTGACTAAGCTGCAGCTCTTCAGAAAAGGACCGGGGGGTTACAGTGGGCAGTACACTGGATATGAATCAGCAGTGTGCCCTTGTTGCCAAGAAGGCTAAGAGCATACTGGGCTGCATTAGTAGGAGCTTTGCAAGCAGATTGAGGGAAATAATTATTCTGCTCTATTCTTGCACTGGTGAGGCCACATCTAGAGTACTGTTTTAGGCCCTTGACTATAGAAAAGATGTGGACAAGTTGGAGAGAGTTCAGCAGAGGGCAACCAAAATGGTTTGGGGGCTGGGGTACATGACTTATGAGGAGAGGATGAAGGAACTGGGTTTATTTAGTTTGGAAAAGAGAAGTCTGAGAGGGGATTTGATAGCAGCCTTCAACTACCTGAAGAGTGGTTCCAAAGAGGATGGAGCTAGACTGTTCTCAATGGTGACAGATGACAGAACAAGGAGCAGTGGCCTCAAGTTGCAGCAAGGGAGGTTTAGGGTGGATATTGGAAAAAACTTTATCACTAGGAGGGTGGTGAAGCATTGGAACAAGTTACCTAGAGAGGTGGTGGAATCGCTGTGCTTGGAGATTTTTAAGGCCTGACTGGAATGATCTACCATATTCCATGGTGTATAAGTTGAGTTTTGAAGACAAATTTTTTAATTCTTAAAATTCAACCTTGTTTTATACACCATCCCTTGCCTTGGTGTGCAAGGCATTGGAAGTCCAAGCAGGCTCGTGGGAGAGGTGGCATGCTGGTGGGCTCCCAGGAAGTTGGATCATTCCCCTAGGAGCTCAAGCAGCACGAAGCCCACCTGGGTGGCCATGATTTGTGTTTGTGTACTGTATATAGAAGGGATTCCATAATAATTCAAAAATAAAGTCTCACTCTTTTATATTGTGTGGAGGGTATATAGGGGATGTGTGTATGGTGGGGTGTGGGGGGGGCGGTTTGTGAGGTTGTGTGTCTGTGTGGGGGGCACAGGGTATGCTGGGGTTTGTGTATATGTCAGCGGGGGTTGTGGGAGCTGGGTGTGGTTGTGTGAGGTTTGTGGGGTGTAGGGGGGAGTGAGGGAATCCCCCATACCCTCCCCCACATGGCATGCAGCCCTGACTGCTAGCAGCAGCAGCAAGCAGTGCAAGCTCAGGAAGCTCATGCTAGGTGCAGGTGCTGGTGCCCAGCAGGGTGTGACTCCAGCCAGCACTCCACATGGGGGTCGAGAAGCACAGCCTGCTCAGCCACCTGTATCAATGGGGCTCTGCACCACAGGCCTGCAGCTCCCACACCAATACCAGGGAAATCCCTGTGCTGGAGTCAGCAGGGGGTGGGGCTCCTTCCACTCCCAGCAGAGTCCGTGGACCTGAGCAGCAGGGAGCAAGGAAGGCATCTGGCTCCAGCGAGGAAGCTGCAGGTGCATGGTCCCCATGACAGAGGCAGCATCAGGAGCCATCTGGGAACCACAGGGGCTGGGCTGGCTCCTGCTGCGTTCTGCGGGCCTGGCGTTGTAGCCGGGAACTGCATAGCATGGCATGGAGCCAGCTGGCCTTGCCAGCCACCTCCTGGCAGCATGCAATTCCTGTCTAATGCTGGGACCACAAAATGCAGCAGGAGCCAGCCAAGCATTCATGGTTCCCAGCTCACTCCCCGGCCACCACTTCAGCAGTGCACAGTTCCTAGCTGCAAGGCAGGGACCGTACAGCACAGCAGGAGCCAGCTGGGAACCACGTGGTGCCAGCTGGGCCAGGTTGGCTCCTGCTGTGGTGGTGATCCTTCCCCCCACACCCATTCTTATCTGATTCTCCACACTTAGATGGAAGGAGAATGAAGCAACAGTCCCAGGGTTGCCAAGCCAGAAGCCCCTGCTAGGCAGAAGCTTCCAGCTGGGGGTTGTGTTAGGGGAGCCTTGCTGCTGCTGCCACTGGGTCATGCCATCAGCTCCCTCTGGGTCCTGCTAGCGCTGACACCTTGTCATCTTTGACAGGCAGCCAGGGGTAGATAAATATTAATTTTCTACATTTTTAGGGGCTCCATGGGCCTGATAGAATGGCCTGGTGGGCTGGATGCAGCCCACCCCAATTCAGAAACTACCTACTCCTCCCTAGCTGGGAATCCCTATGGTGCTGTTGACAGAGAATAGGATGGGGAGATAGATATCCAAGTAGAAAGCAACATCTTATAATGATGTTGGTTGTTTTGGTCTGGTAGTGGATTTTTCCAAATACTGTTAAAAATATTGGATTTCCTGTAGGATAAGTTCCTAGACATAAGATTTTCAGTTTAATTGATTTCAGTAACAGTTTGGCACCTGGGCTTTGTGGTGATTGTGAAAATTGTCCACAATCCTATATCCATCTTTAGCTATTGAACTACCTTTGAAAATCTGGCCTACTAAATCATAATGAATCATACATGCAGATCCAGTTTTTGAGAGCTATGCTAAAATGTCTCTCTGTTCTAGGGTCTTATTTGGCAAATGAGCACAGTAATGTCTGAGTATATTCTATGTAGAACAAGTAGCAACAGCAAGGCACCCAGTGGATTTCATGGGGTCTCTGGCTCTTGTCTCCAAAAGGCAGACTTGGCTTCCTAGTGGAAGGATTTTTGGTTTGTTTTTTTTGGTTGACTGTTTTGTTTGTAGTATGGTTTTAGGGTTTTCTGGAAGAGGTGAAGTAGAGTGAGTGACATGGGGGCCAGTGTTGTGAATAGAAATGTGCAGGAAATAGTTAACCTGTCCTGTGAAAATTTTAAAGATTTTAGGGGGGATGGTTCAGGGGGGTTATTTCCATTATGCTTGGGGGTGAAACTGAGGCCTCAGATGTATGTGTGAGCACAACAGAGAGAAAGAGAGAGAGAGAGACAGAGTGATGTTCACCCACTGTAAAATAGCCAGTAACTCAGGGGTGGGCAAAATATGGCCTGCAGGCCGAATGCAGCCCACCAGGCCATTCTATCCAGCCCATGGAGCCCCTAAAATAATTTTAAAAATTAATATTAATCTGCCCCTGTCTCCTGTCAAAAATGACAGGAGCCAGGGGCAGTAGGACCCAGGAAAAGCCACGGCAGGCCCTTGGAACAGCAGGGCCTGCCTGGCCCATCCCTGTCCCCACAGCCAGAAGCTCCTGCCTAGCAGACGCTTCTGGCCTAGGACCATGGGGTTGTTTGTGCCTGCACCAGCATTGGAAATTCATAAATGCATAGATGCAAGGGTCAGAAGAGACCTCAACAGATCATTGAGTCCAACCCCCTGCCTAGGCAGGAAAGAAAGCTGGGGCCAGAGGACCCAGCCAGATGCCTATCCAGCCTTCTCTTAAAGACCCCCTAGGTTGGGGAGAGCACCACCTCCCTTGGAAGCCCATTCCAAATTCTGGCCACCCTTACCGTCAAGAAGTTTTTCCTGATATCTAGCCTAAATCTGCTCTCTGTCAGTTTGTGACCATTGTTCCTTGTTACCCCAAGAGGTGCCCTGGGGAACAGAGGATCTCCGATCCCTTGCTGTGTCCCCCTAGTGAATGTGTAGGTGGCCACAAGATCATCTCTCAGCCTTCTTTTGCAGAGGCTGAAGGGCCGGGTCCCTCAGTCTCTCCTCATAGGGCTTGTCCTGTAAGCCCCTAACCATATGAGTGGCCTTCCTCTGGGCATTCTTGAGTCTATCAACATCCTTCTTCAAGTACGGTACCCAAAACTGGATGCGGTACTCCAACTGCGGTCTGACCAATGCCACATAGAGGGGAAGTATCACCTCCTTGGATCTATTTGTCATGCATCTGCTGGTGCACGATAAAGTGCGGTTAGCTTTGCTGATGATTTTGTCACACTGACGACTCATGTTCATCTTGGAGTCCACTATGACTCTGAGATCCCTTTCCGCTTCTGTGCTGCTGAGAGGGTCACTTCCCAGCCAGTAGGTGTGCTAGATATTTTTGCACCCTAGATGCAGCACTCTGCAGTTGTCCTTGTTGTACTGCATCCTATTGTGTACTGCCCACTTTTCTAACTTGTCCAGGTCTGCCTAAAACCATTCCCTACCCTCCGGAGTGTGCACTTCACCCCACAATTTAGTATCAGTATTTAGTGACTTGGATGTGAATGTGCACTTCACACCCACATCCAAGTCACTGATGAAGTTATTGAAGAATACATGTCCAAGGACCAAACTGTGCAGGACCCCACTACCCACCTCCTTCCAGGTTGATACTGACCCGCCTACTATCACAGTCTGGGTGTGACTGCTAAGCCAATTTGCCACCCACTGGACCGTGTAAATATCTGTCACAGCCTCTTAATTTATTTATGAGACTAGGATGAGATACCGTATAGAAGGCCTTGCTAAAGTCCAAAAAAATGACATCCACCTCTACTCCTGTGTCTAGGCATTTTGTGACCCTGTCATAAAATGAAACCAGATTGGTCAGGCATGATCTACATGCTACAAATCCATGCTGGTTTTCCTGCTGCATTATTTTTCCTGCTGGACAACCACAAATACGATCTTTCATAATCTTTTCAAAGACCTTTCCAAGGATGGAGGTGAGACTGACTGGCCTATAATTACTCAGATCCTCCTTCTGCCCCTTCTTGAAAACAGGAACCACATTGGCCCTTTTCCAATCCTCCGAGCAGTCAAACAACCATGCCAGTGGTTCTGCTATGATACTGGCCAGTTTCTTCAGTATCCTCAGATGCAGCTCATCCGGGACTACTGACTTGAACACATCCAGTCCATCCAAGTGACTGCAACAAGTCAGCATTGACAGTTGGTAGGCTGGTGTCCCTCTGATGCCCATCTAAGAACCCATTTGGAGACTTATCTTAAGCCCCGTTCAGGAACACAGAGGCAAAAAACTCATTGAAAGCTCAGCCTTGTCCTCTCTTTCAGTCACTAAGTAAGAGTGAGGGGACAGGGAGACAGGGGAGGACCATGGATGATCGCCCCACTCCTTAAGGCCAGGATGGCTCCTGCTGACTCCCACAGTCTGGCTAGGCAGCTGGGAGCAAGAGGGTTCATGGGAGCCAGCAACAGATGGAATCCTTTTGCTCAGATGGGTGTGCACAGAGTGTGCGGGCTCAGGGCTGCACATGCTGGTCCCCTTCTGACTGCAGGGCTAGGGTGGGGGGCTGGGAGTAAGCGGGCATGTGGGAGCCAGTGCTGGTGTTCCAGGACCAGCAGCAGTGGGGGCCAGAGCAGTGTGGCTCCCCTCTCTCCCTGTTGAAGCAGTCCACCCTGGCTCCATAAAGCCCAGCCAGCTGCACCCTGGTCTCCTGCCCACCCCAGTCTGGGCCCCACCAGCACTGGCTCTGAGGCACTGCTGGGCTGTCACTGGCTCCCGCAAGCTCCCTTGCTCCCAGCCCCCCTGCCCCAGCCCTGTGGTACAGGCGGAGACCAATGAACGCACTCCTGACCCCCATGCCCCACGTTCACCCATCTGGGATAAAGGATCAGGCCCCAGGCCAGTGTCCACCTCCCCATCAGCCTGGCCTGGGGCCAGGAGGCTGCAGAGATTTGCATCATGGACACCTTTGTGCTTTGGTTGCTGCTGCCACTGCCTGGAGGCTGAGGGCTGCAGGGGAAGGCCCTCAGGCCCTGGCGGCAGCACAGGAAGTGCCAGGAGTTTCTGGGGTTGGCATAGGCCAGAGGGAACATGGCCCGGGGCATGGGGAGGCAACACAGAAGTTACCTTGTCAGCCTGAGGCTCAGGGTGGCAACGGCCCAGCTGCACCCACCCCCCCCCCCCACAACGGGTGGCACCAGCAGGTGCTGCCATCTTGGGGAGAAAGCCCGGGCTCCCCAAACCTACAGGGGCCCAGCATCCCACCAGCAGCTCACCCACAGGCCCTGGGATGGGCGGGGAGGCTGTGCCAGGAGCTGGAGCCAGGCTATGGCTACTCGTCCGCTCTGGAAACTCCTGTGGCCACAAGGAGACTGGGAGTCCCAGGGAAGCTCCTGGCTGTCCCAAGGAGCAGCACAGGGGGCCTCCTGGGGCTGCAATGAGCCAGCAGGGACCCAGCCTGGGGCGTGGGAAGCACAGGGAGGCTGCAGGAGCTTCCAGAGCAGAAAAGCGGCTGTGGGCCCAATCCGGCTCCTGGGTCAGCCTCTCTGCCCATCCCAGGGCTTGGGGGCAAGCTGCTGGTGGGCCATCGGGCCCCTGTGGGGCAGGGGGGGTGCCAGGCCTTCCCCCCCGAAGTGGTGGTGCCCACTGGGGCTGCCTGTGGTGTGTGGGGAGGGCAGCTGGGTGCCATCTTTCTGCACTTCCTGTGACATGAGCCACATCCCTGCTGGCCTGTGCCATCCCCAGGGGCTCTGGGTGCCCCCTGTGCTGCCCCCAGGCCTGACAGGCCCTTCCCCAGTGGCCCCTGGCCTCCTGGCAGCACAGCAGGAGCCACCAGAGTGCAAATGCAGCCATGAGGCTTGGGCAGCAAGGGCCCAGCTGGCCCCCACCAGGGCCAGATCTGGTTATGGTGCCACATCGGGGGGGGGGAGACCAAGACCCCCCCTATATGCCAGAGCCCTGGTGACCCACCAGCAGCTCACCCCCTGGCCCTGGGATAGGTGGGAAACTCTACCAGGAGCAGGATTTAGACCCATGGATGCTTTTGCATTCCAGGGATTCCTGCAGCTGCCAGGAACCTGGGGGCTATCCGGGAAGAGTCTGGCCAGGTCAAGGGATGGCTGGAGGTGGCACAAGTTGGCGGGGACCTGGTACAGGGTACTGGAAGCCTGGAGAGACACCCCCAAAATTTGGTCTAAGCGGCTGTACCAGTGCACTTGGGCTCTGGGCTATTGCAAAGCAGGGGTGAGTGCTGACTGGCTCAGTGGGGAGTGCACAGACACCCCATATACCCTCAAACCTTGCCTGCAAGCCCCACAGCCACACCCTCCTCCACACACAATCACACATCCCACAAATATCACACACACACACACACACCTCCCCACAAACCCCACATACTATACAAGAGTAGGACTGCATTTTGAGCTATTATGTAATCATTTCTACACATATACAGCACAAACACACACAGATCAGGACAAAAATATTTTAAAAAATTTAATTAAAACATTTTTATGGGTATTTGATTTTTAGTACATAACTTGTTTTTTTTCTGGTTCTAAGACAGCAAACCCTCTTCCCTGAAGGAGTACTTCCAGGGGCAAAGGGAACGACTTCCGGTGGCAAAGGTCAGTGGTTACTGGTGGGATGTCTGGTCCCAAGATGGCAACCAGGGGATGGGGCACCTGTCAAGGGGCGGGGCTACCCATGCGGCTCTCAACCACTTGCCAAAACTCAGTTAGCCCTCTGCCCAAAATAACTGCCTGCCCCTGCAGTAACTGGTTATTAGGGACACTTTTACATGTGCTCTAGGGGCTGGGGGGGCAGTGCTTTAAGAGCCACTCTAATTAAAGCACCACTGCATCTCATCTATCAGCATCCCTGTGCTTAAAAATGGTGCTGGGGCACTTGAACTAAAGCTCATTTGATGCATCATGACCCATTTTTAAGTGCAGGGATGCTGATACACAAGACACAGAAGGCTGTTGGAGCGCGGTAATTGCCATGCGCCAGCTGATGCACTAATTACAGCATGTTGGAACAGCTTCTGTGCTTGTGTATAGGTGACCTAGGGCACTCAAGTGGAATAATGACATTTTGGTACTGCTATGAATCAGGCAGAACAAGGACATGAATCTGGGTCTGCTATATCCCAGATGTATGCCTGACTACTTGGTTATTGACAGGCCTGGTCTGGTATAGAATCTTGCTTTTTCTATTGTGCCTTGATGAGAAATCCCATTCTAACAGCAAGAAATCTTTCCTGATGAAAATTTCATCAAAAGTGGCATGTCCTTGAAAAAAGTTTTGGTTTTGAAGAGCAAGTATTTTCCAACAGAAACACAACAAAACAAAACACATTTATCCAGGAAATTCCTGGCTAGCACTAGTGTGTATCATTCTTCCTACAGTAGAAAAGCTTTTGCAGAGAAGATTTTGTAGCATTTTCTGAAGATAGAGTCTGATTTCACCTAATGTCCTTTGGCTATGCATTCCATAGCCAAATTCCCCCCCAACAGAGAGTGCTTTATTTCTACCTGTCATGTATTTCATCTGAGATTTTGTGATCTGCCTTGTCCTAGGAGCTTGCATCTCTTGCAGTGATGTGTGGATTGAAATTCAGACTTTCATGTGGCTGGGACTTCAGTCATCCTGGGTTTTTTTGTGTTTTTTTTTTTGAAGATTAGGACCAAAGCTTTAAACAAGCATCTGAAATTGACTGGGAGCTAGTGGATGAGCTTGAAAAAGGCTCGATATGCTTGCAGTGACCTACGAAACCTGAAAGAGGTTCCATCCCCCATTCCGTTCCCCAGTGAGCATCTCATCTCATTCAGCTTCAGGACAGTGATTTACTAGCCTAGACATGACACATACCTGGGTCACCACTGGGACTAAGTTTACATCTGAGAGGAAGGTTCCTAACAAGCTGAAGATGAAAAACGGCGTTCTTAGACACTGCAGCTGCAACGTATCAAAGCCACTCTGACTTTGAGCCTGATTCATCCAGGGTTAAAGTTGGGGCGACTTAGCTCACTTACACAAAAAACAGTTTCAGTACTATTTACAAAACAGTAACAGTGGCTGCATGCCCCTACAGCATCTCCCCAGCCCTTTCTGAAGCTTCTCCAAGTGTAGGTTTGTCCATACTCTTAGCTTGTTTTTAAAAATGTTTTCCCTCTTGTGAACAACTTCAGCCTTGCCCCTGTTCAGCTTGGACAAGCTGGTCCTATTCAAAGTCTTGATCTCTTGTGGACTTTTTGGCATCTTGATAGCATGTTACAGCTTTAACTTTCACAGCTGTAGAAAGGAATAGTTGATATGAAATATCACTTAGTTGGTTCTAAAATGAAGCAGAGAGCTCCCCAATTACACAGGCAAACAAAAAAATCAGTCACAGTAATGAATAAACAGCTTACTTTAGAGAAGCATTGGCTACAGAGGCAGAAGCTATTATTCTTCACTCCATACTAGCTGTAAGGTCCTCAACAGCGGGTGTTTGAAGAAGTCTTTATAAATACGGCAGTGAAGTTAATTCTGTTCTCTTGTCATAAACAGTCCCTGACTTTTTCCCCATATGAACAATCAAAGTAATGCAGCTAATGAAATAAGTCTGTCTTTTCTTTATGGTATTTAAATGGAAAACTTCAGGTCCAAACCCAACAACATTTGGGGCAGCTCATGCCATTTTATAGTCAAACATGCATAAGTCAGTATAAAATATTTATTCTAAAAGACCAGCTTTGGCAACTAGCCAGATGCAAGCTACCATTGTTGTTAGTTAAGATTTGAGAGTGAATTATATTTCTTCTGTTCTGTCTGATTTGTAGATTATATTCTGGAAAAAAAGAAAGGTACTCTTTCAAAAACCCAGAAACCCTGCAAGTGGAAAGCTCTATACATGAATCAATAAAGTAGACGGTTATGAGAGGTTTCCGCTTAAGTAACACAAATCTTTTCTTTAATGTTCCTCTGTCTCCTCCATTCTCAGCCATATATCTGCGCACAGAAGAAAGTGTTCTTTGTTTACTAGCTGGGGTGAAAAGGCTTCATCGAGAGCCTAATGATGTCAGAGATTTTTTCTCTATTGATTTCTGTCAGGTTTAGGTCAGACTCTGGATGTTGCAGCACTTAATATTGTTCTGGAATATTACTGTGCCAAAATTAGCCTCCTTTTGGTCAAAGTGGTAGGAGTTGTTGGGACATCATTCTCTGCCAATCTCACGCCCATATATTCACACTCTAAGTGAGCTTTTACTGTTTGTGCAGTAGGGACATAGGGTAAAAAATTCTTAGTGCAGCTGAGTCTGACATAGTGTTTTGATGACTTTTGCAGTTGCATTTTTGTTATACAGAGTAATGCATGAATTTCCTCCATTTCTTTAAACAGCTGAATTCATATTTCACTGTTCAGTGAAGCAACATGTCTCTTTAATAACCAATTATTCAGGTTTATTTTTAACCACTTCTGTTTAGTGCTTATGAAAATCTAAACATTTCAAACATATTGAAAAATACATCCGAGAACAAGTATTTGTTCTCAAATATTATGAGTTTAAATGAGTAAGGACATGGACAAAAAGAGTCTATAAATATATTAGAAGGAATAGGAAAACAAAGGAAAATACAGGTCTATTACTAGCCCAGAAATGAGAGCAAATAATAGATAATGCAAAAATATTTCAGGTTAATTGTGATCAGTTACTTAATGAAATTGTCTTTATCATGGGGATGGGATTGCAGCCTAGAAAACAGAGAAAATATGATGTAGCTAGATAATATGGATGCATTCAAATTGATTGGGTCTGATTAAATGTACTTTAGAGTACTTAAAGAACTATGCAGTATAATCTCTAAACCTTTGACACTTATCTTTAAGTAGTCATGGAAGAGGCAGGGACTGGAAAGGGCCAAACATAACTTAAAAAACTTTAAAGCTAAGGCAGTCACCTTAACCCTTGGTGAGATTCTGGAACAAATGATTAATTTCAGAATTATCAAGAATTATATTCTAGTCTTTGTGGAGGATAGATGGGGTCCCAGAGGACTGGAGAAAGTACCTCTTTTAAAAGGGAGACCTGGGGAAATATAGACCAGTCAGTGCCAGCCTTTGATCCCTGGAAAGATTTTGGAGCAAATCAGTGAACAATCAATATGTAAGTACTTAGGTGATAAATACCCACTATGAGTTTGTCTGAGACAAATGTCAAGCAAATATAATTTATTTTCCTGACACAGTAACTGGCCTAGTACATAAAGAGAAAGCAGGAGATGAGCTATATCTTGACTTTAGTAAGGCATTTGCCAGTATCTGAAACAAGCTGGGGAGCAGGAGCGAGGGGAGCAGGGTGCACGTGTGCCACCCACACGTGTACCTGCTTACCTCGGTGGAGGCGGCAGCAGCGGAAGCAGCAGCGGAGGAAGCCAGCGGTGGGGGCAGCAACAGCTGATTCCCACCTAAGGTAAGTGGGGTAGAGAGCGCAGCACAGCTGAGGCGGATCCGGAGGGGAAGCCCTTCGGCGACGCCTTAGCTCGCCCGGCAGGGAGCCGCGCTCCCGAGCCGCGCGCGAACAGTGTGTGCATACAGATTTCAGTAATATGTTATGCAGTCCAGAAACATGGAATGAAAATTGTTCTTGTGACCACAGAAGCATTTTAGATCCTTCCGGTGAGGCCCTTATCCAGGTCATTTCAATCTGTTTGATTAATGTTTCCTTTTTTCTCTGTCATTACTTATAGGGAAGTGGGGGAGGTACAGATTTCTTTCAGAAGAATGCAGTCTAAATGGAAACAGATTCGCATTTACAAGACTTTAAGAATATTTTCCTTTATTTCTTCCAAATCAATAGAATCTGGCAGGTAAGTCATAATGGGCTGCACTCCAGGCCCCAACATGGCCCCCTTACAGGGGTTGACTGAAGGAGCAGTGGGTACATCCAGAGCATTCCTGTATTTCAGCTCTCTACTGTTAGCAGATTTCTTTGAGGACTGGTAGCATTCAGTACAAGTTGGAGGAGCCCTGAGACACCTCTGTTTCTTTGGATTAGTGGCAAGAAAAGGGGTGGGCGGAGACAAGTGAACTCCAGTATGTCCCTGGGACTGGGAGTTGTACTAAGCAAAGCTTGGCTAGACCCATGTGTTAGCTGAGCTAGAGGCTTAGGCTTACTTAAGATGGTAGGAAGGGCTTAGTGTCTGAAAGTCCCCTAAGTTCAGAAAAGAGCTGAACTACTGAATTAAGCAGTATTGGACACCATCCCATAAGGATAAGAACAGACTGAGGACACTCAGGACATCTTTCTTGATGAGGTCAAGATGGGTTGGTACCAGCCTCCAAAGGGCAGTTTTCTGCACCTTCACAGCATCAGTGTAATCGATCAGCAAGACTGTGGTTTTGGGCAGTGGCATAAGTCGGGCAGAGCAAACATGGCAACCAGCCTGGGCGCTGACTTGGGGTGGGATGGGTGGGACAGGGGAAGGACAAGCAAAAAAAGTGGTTGTTGACAGCTATGTGATTGCAATTGTAAACTGCAGCAGCAACTGGAAGTCACTGCTGCCCCTGTGTACCGGGCACCTGGCTAGGTCCCTATGCTGCTGGTTTTGACACTTGGTAAAGTCCTTCTGTAACCCAAAACTAGTATAAGAATGGAGCTATAGTGGCTGTTGACTCACTGTGTATCTCGCGCAGACTTGTAATCAACCTAAACTAGTGATTAGTGAAAAGATGCCTAGCAAGCTAAGTTTATGCCTCTTCTCTGTTACCGTGTGTGCTTAGCACTGCTACAGGTATCATTAAAGCTCTCCCTGAGTAGCACCAAGGGCCTAGAATGGTATAAACTCAAGTATATGCTCTGAGAACCTAATCAGCATGTGCATGCTGGTTTTGTCATTTGGATATTTGCATTGTAGGTATTTGCACAAGTGAATATTAAATTTGGTGGCATCACTTCTATAAGTTTGGTCAGACTTTCAGGTAACTACATGTAACCACATATAAAAAGTTACTTGTATGTAGTATACTATAGTTACTTTTTCTTCCTGTACATTACCTCTTCACTTAAAGCCATGTTCCTTATTCTGGCATGCCTGTGGGTATCAGGGGGGGGGGTGGGACTTTATGTCAAGGAGCACTACACATCCTCTGCCAGCAGTATGGGGTCAGGGGAAGGGCGAGCTGAAGTGCTCTGGGTCAAGATCCAGGGGGGGCAAGGCGAGAGGGATTTGACGGTGGGGGTCTATTACAGACCCCCCAATCAGGAGGAGGAGCTGGACAGGGAATTTTCAGGCCAGCTTGCGGAGACACTAAAAGCAAGGGATGTAGTTGTCATGGGCGATTTTAATTACCCGGACATCTGCTGGGAGGAGCAGTCAGCCGGGACGGACCGCTCCAGGAGGTTCTTGGCCGAGTTGCAGGACCTCCACTTGATTCAGGAGGTGCACAGTCCCACCAGAGGAGATGCTCTGCTGGACCTGGTCCTGGCCGCAGGCGACGACCTGGTAAGAGGCCTCCAGGTTCTTGACCACCTGGGCAATAGTGATCATCGCGTGCTGGAATTCACCATCCAGCGTAGAGTGTCAAGGGCCCGCAGCAAGGTGGTGGCCCTAGACTTCAGGAGGGCCAACTTCAGTGAGATGAGGAGATTAGTGGGAGAGGAACTGGGGTCCTTGAGGGCAGAGGAACTCAGCGTCCAAGAGGAGTGGTCGTTCCTTAAGGAAACGATACTCGGGGCCCAAGGGGTGTCCATCCCGACAAGAAGCAAGGCGGGCAGGAGTGTCCAAAAGCCCCCCTGGCTCACCAAGGGTGTCCGGGAATGCCTGCTTGCCAAAAGGGTGGCGTACGCCCGGTGGAAGGGGGGTGTAATCTCCAAAGAGGAGTATACCTCCTCTGCTCGGGCCTGCAGGCGGGCTGTTAGGAAGGCCAAGGCGGAGATAGAGCTCGGATTAGCGTCCAGGATTAAGGATAACAAAAAGTCCTTTTTCAAATATATTGGGAGGATGAAGAAGGCGCCGGGTAATGTGGGGCCCCTGCAGGATATGCGGGGCAATCTGGTGGTTGCGTCAGAGGATAAAGCGGACCTCTTTAACCAATTCTTCACCTCCGTTTTCTTGTGCAGGGACCGGGACTTCCCTGCTGTGATAGAAGCCGGACGCGAGGGGATCGCCTTCAGACCTCAGGTTGGGGAGGACCGGGTTAGAGAGCTTCTGGAGGGGCTGGACGCGTTCAAGTCAGCGGGTCCGGATGCTCTCCACCCCAGGGTGCTGAGGGAGCTGGCTGGGGTTATTGCAGGGCCCCTGGCACGGCTCTACGAGCGATCGTGGTGCTTGGGCCAGGTGCCAGACGATTGGAAGGTAGCTAATGTGGTCCCCATCTTCAAAAAAGGGAAAAGGGAGGACCCGGGCAATTATAGGCCCGTCAGTCTTACCTCAATCCTGGGGAAGCTCTTTGAGAAGATCATCAAGGAGCACATTTGTGATGGGCCGGCATCCGAGATGATGCTCAGGGGCAATCAGCATGGATTTATTAGGGGGAGATCATGTCAGACCAACCTGATTGCCTTTTATGATCAGGTCACAAAGGCCATGGATGCAGGTGTCGCGGTGGATGTAGTCTTTCTGGACTTCAGCAAGGCCTTTGACACCGTCTCTCACCCCATCCTAATTAATAAACTAGGCGACTGTGGCATAGATGCCTACACAGTCAGATGGATTGCAGATTGGCTGAAGGGTCGCACTCAGAGGGTGGTGGTGGATGGATCATATTCGACTTGGGGGGAGGTGGGTAGTGGAGTCCCCCAGGGCTCGGTCCTGGGGCCTGCGCTGTTCAATTTCTTCATCAGCGATCTTGATGTTGGGGTGGAGAGCAACCTGTTTAAATTCGCTGATGACACCAAAATTTGGGGGGAGGTGAGCACGCTAGCAGGGAGAGAGAGATTGCAGAAGGATCTGGATAGGTTACAGGGGTGGGCAGACAGGAACAGGATGCGTTTCAATACGGACAAGTGCAGGGTGCTGCACTTGGGTAGTAGGAACCAGCAGCACACTTATACGATGGGGAGCTCCCTACTTGAGAGCACGGAGGCGGAAAGGGATCTTGGTGTCATTATTGACTCCAAGATGAACATGGGCCGACAATGCGAGGTCATGGTTGGCAGGGCTAACCGGACCTTGTCGTGCATCCACAGGTGCATCTCGAGTAGAGCCAGGGAGGTGATCCTCCCCCTCTATGCGACGCTGGTCAGGCCGCAGCTGGAGTATTGTGTCCAGTTCTGTGCGCCCCATTTCAGGAGGGATGTGGACAACATGGAGAGGGTCCAGAGGAGGGCCACCCGCATGATCCGGGGACAACAGGGCAGACCCTACAGTGAGAGACTGCGGGACTTGAACCTATTCAGCCTCCACAAGAGAAGGCTGAGGGGGGACCTGGTGACCGTCTATAAACTCACTAGGGGGAACCAGAAGGGTTTGGGGGAGACGCTGTTTCCCCTAGCCCCCGCTGGCATAACAAGGAGTAATGGGCACAAGTTGATGGAGAGGAGGTACAGATTGGACATCCGAAAAAACTACTTCACAGTTAGGGCGGCTAGGAGCTGGAACCAACTTCCAAGGGAGGTGGTGCTGGCCCCTACCCTGGGGATCTTTAAGAAGAGGCTGGATACTTACCTGGCTGGACTCATTTGAGTCCCGTTTTTGTTTTTAGGGTGAGTGGTTTTTTTGGGTTTTTTTTGGGTTGTTCTCCCGCCCTGGCGGGGGGGTCGGGCTAGAAGATCTATTAGGTCCCTTCCGACCCTGAAACTATGAAACTATGAAACTATAAGCTAAGGAGTTATAATAATCAGATAGATAAACAACTGGTTGAAAAGTCACTCTCAAGTAGTTATCAATATTTCCCTCTCAAAAATGGGAGAAGATCTCAAGTGGGACTATATAGAGAGTGTGTGCTTGGGTCCAAACCTATTCTATATTTTTATAAACTATCTGGATGATCAAGAGTATATTTTAAAAAAATAGCCAATGAAAAGCTGAAGAGAGCAACAAGAATTTTAAGAGTTTTAGAAAATGTAATGCTTGAAGGTTGAGGGAATTGGGTTTGTTTAGCCTAGAAGACAGAGGATTGAGAGAACTTTTTCTTACATTCCTTTCATGTGTATGACATAATAATAAAGAGCACAGTGACTAGTTGTTCTCCATGGTCAGTGGGGAAAGAAAATAAGAAAACAGCTTAATTAGCTATTTTGCAAAAAGGGAGACTTGGGTCAGATATTAGGAAAAAAAATTATGATGAGAGTAGTTAAGCTTAGAGACAGATTACCTAGAGAAGCTGTGAAATTTCCATCCTTAGTAGTGTTTTAGAAGAAGGTTAGATAAACACTTGTATAAAATGGTTTAGATAGGGATGATCTTGTCTTGAGGAGTGGGTTGGAGAAGATGACTTCCTAAGGTCCCTTCTAGTCCTTATATTCTATGATTAATTTTCAACCAAGATTTAGTTTGGCTATTAGAAATAAACTTTCTACCTGTCAGAGTAATGAAGCAGGGCTGATTACCAAGGGAAGGTAGTAGAAGTCCTTTCATTGTAGGTGTGAAGAAGTACCAGCACGGGGTGACACTAGGGTGGGGAAATCAATCAAGCCAGGAGAGCGGCGATTCAGAAGCAGCTGCTCCCTGAGTATAAAAGAGCCATGTGGGAGAGCTGCATGGCAGAGAGGCAGGAAGGGGAACAGGCGGCATCTCCTCCTGAGCAGAGAACAGAGAGAGAATCGCGGGGATGAGGCAATCTGGGAGGTTGGTCCAGTGAGCCAGGGAGGGCTGGATGAGGAAAGGAGCCGAGTGTCTCCAGAAGAGGAGAGTGACTTACAGTGGGACTGCCCATGAACAGAAGAGAGGTGTGAGAAGCACAGAAGCTGCCAGGGATGCTGAAGAAGAAAAAAGAAAGTGAGAGAGGAAAGACAACAAACACATAAGGACACCCGTCTTTGATTTTGGTTTGGTTTTTTTTGTTTGACTGTTTCCTGGGAGGACTCATGGATAAAACAGGGAAGCACATTTAAATACTTACAAAAGAAATTAAAAAGTAGAAATTTTGACGTGGCTCTGAAAGTTAGTCAGACTGATTAGTACTCTGACAAAGAAAAGAATATCTGAAGGCGTTTTTTGAAGGGAAAAAAAAGGAAAAAAAAGATTTTTTTTTGTCTTGTAATAGTTAAGAGTGTGACTGTATTCAAAGGACAATAAAGAGTGTCACTTGATTACAACAGACTGTGGTTTGAGTGTTGACCTAAATCCGTGCATCGGTAAAGGAGACAGCGGAGAGGAAGGGCCACTTAAAAAAAAAAAAAAAAAAAAAAGATTGTTGATAGCCTACTGTGGTAATTAATACCTCCCGACTAATAACATCAACAATCATCAAGACGTGGCAGGAGAGAGTCGGAATAGACACAGGAGGTGAAAGCCAAGGCAATCAGAGCAAGCCCCTTCACAGTGGTGCATTGGCTGGG
This sequence comes from Alligator sinensis, assembly GCF_000455745.1. Lineage (NCBI taxonomy): Eukaryota > Metazoa > Chordata > Crocodylia > Alligatoridae > Alligator > Alligator sinensis. The sequence continues at coordinate 1,022,219 of NW_005842075.1, forward strand.
AACTGAATGACGGCTACAGCAAGACAGGCAACATGGAGATTCAACCTGGTGCTATGGGCAGCCACGAACCACTTCAACAAACCTTGCATCTGGTAGGCCAGCTACTCCAACAACAACAACAACAACAAGCAGCTTGTCAGATCGCCCTTGAGGAAAAGTGGCTCCAACAACAGGCATGGATGCAGAAAACTCAAGTCGATTTAAAAGTCCCAAAAATGGTGCCGCAAGACTACCTGGAAGCCTTCCTAGAGAGATTCGAGAGTTTACAAGAAACAACGGATGCAAGCTAGCAGAGGGTAGTTTCAGGCTAGACATTAGGAAACGCTATTTCACTGTCAGGGTGGCTAGGACCTGGAACCAACTTTCAAAAGAAGTGGTGCTGGCACCTATCCTGGGGGTCTTTAAAAGGAGGCTGGATGAACATCTGGCCGGGGTCGTTTGACTCCAGTACTCTTTCCTGCCATGGCAGGGGGTTGGACTAGATGATCTCCTCAGGTCCCTTCCAACCCTACCAACTATGAGAGGGCCGCATTGTCCTCAGGCTTAGACTGGAGTCAATGGACTGGACAACTGGGAGTGTTCCTAATAGGAAAAGCCCAGGCAGCATACTGAGCTATGCCTCAAGGAGAGGCCCTAGATTATGACAAGGTGAAGAAAGAAATTATGTACCAATTGGACATCAATCCAGAAAGGTATCGGCAAGCATTCCGGATGCGAAAGAAGAGTAAAGATAAGTCTCTAAGGATCCTGCTTCACCATTTGGCAGGCCTGTTGGAAAGGTGGCTGAAGCTGTAAGAGGTATCCAAAGTAGAATTATGCAATAAGATTTTATTAGAACAGTTCCTACTAGATTTGGACAAGAGTACTCAGAGGTGGGTGCGGTGTCATCGCCCAAAATCTTTGCTGAAGCTCTGTGGCTAGCGGAGGATTTTGATAGTGCACAGGGAGAAAGATACAGAGAGCCCGGCCCAAAGGAAGTCTCAAATCCCACAACCAGGGAGAGGGAACTGAAAGAAGCACAGGAAGGACAATGAACTACGATTGTGTTATTCCAATGTGGTCGAAGGGGACATGTGGCTTGAGAATGTACCATTTTTCTCGTCAAACATCGCGGGTGAGAGGGCTGGCCTTTGACAACAGGACACCCAGGAATGAGCCCAGGGATAGCGAGACAGTAGAGGTGATGGACTGCAGCATCAGGAGGGTTGCCTGCGAAGGTCCAAAAGAGAAACCCATGGTGTGGGCTTGGGTGGGAGGAATAAACATACAAGCCATTGTAGATACTGGGTGTGCCCAAACTCTCATGTGAGCAGATGTGGCTCTCTGGGGTTGGACCTTGAAGGCTGAAGAAGTACGAATGGTCTGTATGCATGGACAACCTTTGACATACCCACGAAGGAAATATACAGTAGAGGTACTTGGCAAGATAAGAGAGATGCCCGTGGGTCTAGCCAAAGATCTACCTTACCCAATGATACTTGGCTGGGATTGGTCTGAAATGTACTAAGTATTCGACCTTGTAAGAGTGCAGGAGGGTCTGTTAGGAGAAGAAGAACTCCCACCGGATGTCGGTGGATTTGACATAAAGAGTTTGTCTAGCAGTGCCCATTTTAGAGAAGCCCAAGAGAGTGAAGATCTGTTCCAGTCCATCATCCAGTTGGAACTGGCCAAGCAGGATGAACAGGTAATATGTCTGGAACAATGTAGGGCCAACCCTAGATACGAACTAAGGAGGGGCTTGTTGTACCGGATAAAAGGGGGGCAACTAGATGGGCCCAAGGTCCCACAACTGTTGATACCCCAAGCCTACTAAGGCCCACTCTTGTGGCTGGCCCATACCAATCCCCTGGGAGGACATATGGGAAGATCTAAAACAGAAGTTAGACTTACCAAATGGTGTTTCTGGCCCCACTTATACGAACAAGTGGAAGATTTCTGTCAGGCTTGCCCAAACTGCCAGCCGGGTCAGTTTACAAAAACCTCCTTGGGCACCCTTGCAAACTATGCCCGTAGTAGATGAGCCTTTCTCCTGAATAGCTTTAGATGTAATTGGGCCTTTACCAAAAAGTTCCATGGGACACCAATTTATATTAGTCGTGATCTAGATTCCCGGAATTGATACCTCTATGCGCGGTCATGGGGCCTCGAGTCGCCAAGGAACTTCTCAAATGGATATCGAGGGTTGGCATACCCAGAGAGATCATCACGGATCAAGGGACAAATTTTATGTCCCATGTGATGTGTAGCTTATATCAAATATTAAAAATAAGACACGGACTGCTGTGTACCACCCTCAAACTAATGGGTTGGTAGAGAGGTTTAATGGGACGCTGAAGGGTATGTTGAGAAGGTGTGCCCAAGAGGAGCCCAAGAAATGGGATTTATTAATACCCCCATTGTTGTTCACAGTGAAGGAGGCCCCCCAATCCTCCCTAGGATTATGCCCATTTGAATTGGTTTACAGACATCAACCACGAAGTTTGTTGGATGTGGTATGAGAGGGTTGGGAGAAAAGAGGACCCCAAGGAGTCCAACCAGCCAAATATGTCCAAGAGCTGAGAAGACGGTTGCTTCATCAGGAGAGTACTCCAAGAAGATGATTGCTTCATCAAGAACTCAGTGAACAGCTGTTCACCAAGACACCCCTGGGGAAGACCAGGAGCAGTGGATACAAACTCATGGAAGGCCGCTTCAGGGTCAATTCCAGGAAAAACTCCTTCACAGTCAGGGTGTCCAGACTGTGCAATAAACTCCCTCCAGTGGTGGTGCAGTCACTTACCCTGGAAATCTTCAAAAAGAGACTGACAGTCACTTTGCTGGGGTCACTTGACCCCAGTTGTCTTTTCCTGCCTAGTGCAGGGGGACTGGACCTGATGATCTACAAGGTCCCTTTTACCCCTTACAATCTATGAATCTATGAGCTGTTCTACCTAGCTTGAGCTAGGGTCTTGTTAGTCTGCTGCATTAGAAAGACCTACAGAATTAAGGGTTACCCTGATCCAAAGCCCACCAAAATTGATGGTAACGCTCCAGTTAATTTCAGTGGCCTTCAAATGAGACCCTTCATTATACAAAACAGTTTTCGTCAGAGCAGATACCCATGATATTTGGTTACAGAAAGATGACTCAAATAATCTATCAATGACCGATTTTTTTCTAATGCTGCCACCTATTGCAATTGAGCTGGCCCCTTTTTTAAATGATAAATAAGCTGTAGTGTAGCTGTGAGAAACAATTGATTACAGGGTATGTTAGCAATAATATCACAGTTAACATCTGATGGTTTGTTAGAACAGTGAACACCCTCAGCTTTGCTTTCAGCTATTAATTAACCAACCAGTCATTAACTGCTGCTAACAATTGATTTACAGGGATTTATTGCTTAAATAGCGGGAGGTATTTAAGAGGAAAATAAATTAAAACAAAGAATGGCTGGATCCTTGGGCACAAAAAAGGACTCTTAATATGCAGAATAACTGCTACTGCACTGTAATTACAGAGTGATAAACAGTCATTGGGAAGTACATTTCTTTTCAGCGACAATGACATTATGTCTTACGGAAAGAGCCACTCTGTCTACGCTAATTGAATGATCTGAAATGAATGATGCTATCAGAAACCGAACTGAGCCACCTAATTTTATATTTATGGGGTTATCAAAAATGTTTAATCACAGCTGTGGTCTCTCCAAGATGTATCATGGACACTAGCATCCAAAAATGTGATTGTGTGCCAGTAAAGCAGATATCTTAATTATAAAATACAAGTTTTTCTATTGGTGCTGTTTTCCTCTTCACTGCAGAACAGTTGAGACCTGTGAACTTTAGTGTAACAGAACGCTACCTTCCAATGACACAGCTTTCTTTCATCTAAGTGTGCATAGAGAGTGGGAACGAAGAGAGGTTACATAATCTTTTGCTCTCGAGTCAACCTACAAATCAATTTTCAGCACTAACAATGCATAGAAGTATATTTGTAATTCCTCCTCTTAAATATACCAATTTTTTTCAACAAGTTTTATGCTTATGTTTATCTGGTTGAAAAAAACAGGTGGTACTAAATAGTTAACCATACACAGGCTTGGCAGAATTTGATTTTTATTTTTTAATAATTTTAGTGGATAATATTTATGTTTATTTTTAAGCATTTATTTACATTTTTATTGATTTAAAGTACCAGGATTGCATGAAATTAGGAGTATGGGGGCAGACAATTTATTAGCAACAGTATACTATTAATATAATATAGTTTAACTTCCCGCCATTACAAATATAATTACTGTAGGACTGCTGCCAGTTGAGTGGCAGAGCTGTCATCAGTCCCAGCTCTGCTCACTGCTAGCTCCCTCATCCACTTTGTCATTTTCTCTTTCTTTGTTCCCAGTCCCCTGTGGTTTCTGGGAGTTACAGTTTAAACTACAGTCAGGATGGCTCTGTAGGATTGCTCCCCCTATTGTCACATACTCCGTCAGCCATCATTTTTCTTGCATCTCATTTCTATAAATTTCAATGATTAACAATGGAAATATTTTTTCATCAGTGTATGAGTATGAGGTGAAATTGACATTTATCAACATTTACCAATAAATCCTGCCAAGCCTGGATCTTTTACAACATCTTTTACAAATGTTGATATGTGTACCATTACCCTTTACTGAAAAGAAGCTGAATACTCAGCTGTGTGTTAGGCCCTATACTTTGAGGGTAGTTAAGTTTTTTTTTTATTCATATATGAAGGAAGGATCTGTGATTTTGGAGCCATGACCATTTGAGCTCTATTTCTGCTCATGCAATGAATTTCTGAGAAGCTGTACTGTGAAACAGACCAACAAGAGCTGGACAAGCACTGTAAAAATGGAAAATATACTTGAATTTCTGGCAATTTGATTGATTAACGTCATGTCAACCTATTGGGTATGCTCTCTGTGAATGTTCTAGCAAATAGATGTTCAACTGGTGAGTTATTTCTTCCCTAGGTGTAAGCATTTATTACTGAAGTGCTCAGAAAAGATTGCCTCAGGGATGACAAAGTAGTCATAAGAGTACTGAAGTAGAGACAATGCTACAAGAACCCATTTGAAGTGTCAGGTGGAAGACAGGCAAATGTTTTAATCCATTTCAGGTATACAGCAGGTAAAGCCGGACATCATGTTTATGTCTATAGTAGTTACCTGTCTAGAGCATGTTCCTTCCAATTCCCTGCTGAACTGATGATTTTTTTTTTACTGTATTGCAAATGGAGCTTTTGAGAAGAAGGGGGACTTGTCAAAGAGTTTTTTCAGTACTGCCTGCTAAAAAATTTTCAGTTTTGCCTGCTAAAATGTTATTTAGCTTTCCTAGATCAAAGTTGAGTGTATTCTTAAGCACTTGCCCATAGTCCCATAGTACTTACTCTAGTGAGAAAACTGGGATGTTTGGCATTCATGCTATTAGGAAATATTCCTACATCAACATTTTCTTTAAGCTCTAACCACTGGTAGCTGTATAATTTACAGCAGTGGTTGCAGATTTCTACCTAATAAGAAAGGACTAGCCAGAAGAAATAAAATACAATTTTTTCTTTCCACTGCAGAAAAGGTGTGTGGATAGCTGCAGGGAAGTATATTTATAATGGCAGGGTATTTGGTGGAAAGGAATGGAATGTTGTATTAAGGGACAATCATGCTGGGAGTTTATATTAAGCATAATTATTTTAATCGCATATGATTTTACTGTATTAATCTGCTATTTGTGTCATGTTTAAGCATGCAGTATAGGATAGCTGTGTATAATTTTTATTCATTACTTACAGATACAAACAGAAACCTAGATACCAAACTCAGAATCAAATTTAAGGTTCTAAGTCTAAATTTAATAATGGTGTAACAGATTGACCCACATTCCCAGATCCAACAGCTTTCAGGATGAATATTCAAAGTTTAGGATAAAACTTGAAGCTCCTCAAACTTTGAGGTGTTGAGCTGTGGACAATTTATTGAATACAGTGGTCACGTCTACAGGAGATGTTTGCTGAGCAGTAGATTAATTAGCTTCACAGTAAATGTCTTGGCATCTCCATATGCGCCCCTATTAGGCTGGAGTAAACTAATTTACTCCACAGCAGGATAGTACTTATAAATAAGGCAATAAAATACAAGTATTATCCTGCTATAGAGTAAACAACTCCACAGTAGTGCATATGTAGATCCTGCCCCAGCTGGCTGTGCCACAAGGGTGCTTCAGTGTGGGGGCTGCCTGCTGGCTAGCCCCATGCTGAAGTACCCTCATGCCCCAGCCAGCCCCTCCACAGCACATTGAGCTGGGAGGGGAGCAGCCCCAGGCTGACGGGCTGACATTCCCCTGCCCCCCGCCCCCCCCTGCCCAAGCTGTGTTCCTGGGCACATGTGCAAATGGCAGTAAACTCAGGAGTTAATTGCTTTGCATTAACTGCACATGTGGACATGCCCAGTTTTATCCTTGAATTCTGTTCCAAACACAAGTCCAGGCATGGGAGTTTGTTTGAGGATTATCTTCATATATATCTTAAAAGGGTAGTATGATTACAGTACCCTAAATTTGACATTCTCCTCTGTCCGTTCCCCTGTAATAGTTACCTTCACATTAAACTTTTTGTTTGTAAAATAAAAGCATTTTCAAAAAGGTTCTAATAAAAAAGAGTTTTCAGACCACTCCTATGAATTTAAATATTCATAGAATTAACAAGCTTTGGCATGTTCAAGTTTGTAGGTTTTTATACCAGTAGGTGGCATTCACAATCATTGTGTACAGCTGCAAAATTTAGTGGAATTAAGTTTGATAAGGCCTCTCTTTTGATCCTACCTAGAATTACAGCAGTGTGAGGCTTTGTAATGATCTAGGTATCTGTCCTATCTTGATTCAAGAATTTGCAGAAGTCTGAGAAGTGTTTTACTTTAGCCAAAACTCTCAACTCTGTGCCAACTAATGCAGCAGTTATAAACAAAATGTTTATAACTAATGTGGTGTAAGCAGAAAAGTGCAGTGCTAGTGAATAAAACGCTCACTGGTATGACTCCCTGATGTATTTGTAATCTTTTGAAACATAATTAGAAAGTTCCTAGGTCAGTATTTTTCATCTACCCATTAACAAAGGGAAAGTCCTTTTAGAAATATTCTATTTTTGGGAATACAAAAGTAATTAACAGGAATATAAACAATCACAATTTTAGATAGAGAATTGTGTTCGTACTATATGCATACATACATACAAACTATTTCTAATAAAGGATTTAGGTGGCTTGAGATCAGACAGTGCAATTCTTTTTAGATTCCTGGACCCTCAGGTAGAATCCCGAACCTTATGATGAGTACCTGTTATAAGGGCATGCTTCCTATAGGAGACTAGGGCTGTATCTATACCCATTGCCTAGGGCTCTTTGCGCATTTTTACAAGTGCTGTGGGATGTGGTGCTGGGTACTTTAATTAGCAAGCTGCGCTAATTAAAAGTGCCTGCGTGTCATTTGCATCAATGTTGCCACGCATCCCTGTGCTGAAAAATGGTGGTGGAGCACTTTGAAGTAAAACACATTCAATGAGTGTTGGTTCAAAGTGCACCACCACCATTTTTCAGCGTGGAGATGTGTGGCGACGCTGATACACGTGATGCGGAAGGCTGCCAGAGCATGTCAATTTCAGTGCTCCAACAGACTCAATTAATTGAGTCTGCTCTGATGCGCTGGATTTCCAGTGTATCGAAGCAGGCTCTACACACGTGTATAGGAACTCACTATTTCAACCGTGCTAGAATCAGATCTCAAGAACAATAGCAGGGGTCTCCCCAGAGCATCTTCAGCATCTTATTTCTGCATTTTATGTGTGTGGAGTGGAAGTGGGTGAGTGAGGCATGGTTCTTGGTGGTAGTCCCAAGAGCATCTGGGAAGATCATCTCAGAGTGGGAAAACAGCCACAATGAGCAGGGAGAAACTTAAAATCCTGTTCAGTGCCAACCAACTGAGAGCATTGCCATAGGAAATGCAGGGGGGCAGAGGTGTGCTAAATCTCACCTTATGTGATGTATTCAGGGCTACTTGGAGGCATTTTTATTCACATCTCAGATCTCCTGCCTGAAGGAAGGTACCTATCTTCTTTCTTTCAAAGAGCTGGGCAAGGCTTACCTTTCTAAAAAGTGTGTTGTCCTGGTGTTGCCTTCTGCTCTTGCTATAATAGCACAATGGTTAAAGTATTCACCTGGGAAGTAGGAGAAGATGAGAGATGTAAGCTTGAATCCCTACAGGCTGAGGAAGGAATTAAACAATGCTCTTCTATGTCCTGTGCAAGTGCTTTAACTCATAAGCTGTTGTATTAAAGACACTACCACCACCTTCTTCTCTGGCTCTGCTTTCAAGGAAAGCAGCAACATAACTGCACTTTTTAGGGAGCAGGCTCCTGTGAATGTATGTCTGAGAAAAACCTACAAGACTGAGGTCCTCAAGGGACAGAGAGGAAGTGATGTCTAATCAAACTTAGGCAAGAGCTAGCCACTGAGCTATTCAACTTTGTCAAAACTTAGATGCTTTTGCACATGTGCAGAAGGAGAACTTTCAGATATCTAGAAAACTTTATGAAAACAAACTGCAGTACTTAGGGAGTTCATGTGATTCCAGGTTTAGGCAGCAGCTGTGTGGAGGTTTTCAAGATCCCAATTTTTAGCCTTAGGCAACTAAATTCCATCTAAATCCCAGTTTAGGTCCCTAAGTTGTTTTTTTTCCTTTTTTGGATCCAAGCCCCTTCCAGCCCTACTTTTCTATGATCTTCTCCCTTCCATGGTTTTGATCCCACTCATCTTGCACCTTTGTCTCGGAAATAAAAAGACATTTTTAGTCATTACATGAAAAAAGTGCTCACCAGAAGACATCCAACTCTATCTTGGTTTTAAAGTATGCTCATCATCACCCTAACAGTTAACCACCTTTACTAGACCATCTTTCTGAATGTCTAGAGTGTTTAGTGTCTTCATCTATTAACGACATGTTCAATACTGTCCATCTAAGTGGTACAAAGAGATTTCCATGTGACAAAAAACTTCCATGTAACTTTAGATTTACATTTAAATCACAGCTGATTTGTGTCTGCAAATACCTGATTGCATGTAGACAAGGTTGTTTGGGTAAATGTGGTATCTTTTATTAGACCAACTAAGTAGTAGGAAAAATTGTTCTTTGCAAGCTTTTGGTTACAAACAGCATTCTTCATGCACAGGGAGAGTTTGTTGTTTCTTCGAGTGCTGTCCTGGGTGGAATGGAAGCCAGTCTTCAAAATGCAGGTCTGGGGTTATCAGATGGCAGGCAGGTTATTTATGCATTGTGTGCATGCATGGTTATATTTTGCAAGGTGAACAGTGGCACACACAAATTTTGCAAATGGATTTTAGTTAACTCCAATCCAGAAGCAGATGCATGTGGAAGTTTTTAGACTAAATTTAAAGGCGACTTAAATGATGGGATTTCCAAATTAGATATTAGTTGGCTAAGGAATTTGAAGTGTCTGCAAGTAGACTAAGTTGCACTGTAGTTTCATAGGCAGTGAGTGTTCATCTGTTTGCTTAGGTGGAGAATCTACTAAGTGGATGATAGGTGATAACATATGTTGGACCTTGAATAGTTGAATAGTTGGACCTTGAATAGTTGGACCTTGAATCTGACCTATATTAGTGGGATTGGAAATGCTGATCTACATTTTCTATCTTTACCTAGGGATGTGACCCCCTCCAATTGCTGAAATCCATGAAATCAGGATCCAGATTTTAATTTTACTGCTTCAGCTCTCGGTGGGGGGCGGGAGGGGGGGCAGAATTAACAAAATGAAAAATGAATGAGTTTGATTGGTGAAGCCTGTGCCTGATTATCATCATATTTTCTCTCAACTGTTACCATGGTACTGAAAATAACTGTAGGTTTTAGAGATCTTGGGGACAATGAATGCACAATTTGGAATGATAAGAAACCAAGAAGGAGGCTGGAGAGGAGAAGGCACTATTTCTCTGAAAAACCTCTCTCCACCCACCCCAGGATTTACTAGTGCCCCTATTCATTTGCCCACCTGATCCCTGTCTTTGACAGTTGGCAGGGGTGGAATTAACTACAATTGTCTATTTAATACATTTGCTTTTTTGACCAGGTTTTGTTAAACTGGAAAGAGAGTGCCTCCTCCAGACACCCAGACATTTGCTTTTGGTACAGTAGAAACTGAACTGACATTTATCTCGTATCATATTTTTTGAAATATCTAATCAAGATTAATTTGCTCTTTACTATTTTAAATCTGAGATATTGCACATGAAAACAATCATGTAGTCAGCAGAAAATTCTAAAATATCCTGAGTTGTTCTTTAATTAGGGCTGGATTTTTTTTTCTTTTCAAATACTGATTTAAGGGACTTAGCATGTGGGAAATAAGTAAACCACCACCAAATTTAACAAAAATGTTAGGAAACTAAAGGATCAGAAAATACATGGAGCACTAGTGTTTGCATGTCTTTGAAATCTATGAAATCGTTGCAGGTGAGTTCATCTCTCAGACTTGCTCTCAGGTGCATATTACGATTGAATACAAGACAATTTTTACTGAGCTGGAATATGAAAAACTGAAGAGAACAAGTCAGTGCTTCAGAAAACCTGATTAATTTCTGAGTTCCTTATTCAGGTCCTGATCAAGGTGTGAGTTCTGTATAAGTGGTCTCCTGGAACTAAGTAAAATTCCTGGCAACACAGCATAGTTACTTCACAGCTTGCTTCCTTATTTATTACACAAAGAGCATTTATATCCCAAGGTGTCATTTTTACAGGAATTGAGGCAGCATTTAATTACTTTTAGTCACTGTTTAAAGGCCAGCCAACAATAAAAATAAACAGTTTTGGAATAGGGTCACAAGAACAGATCGTGACCATCAATACGGCAGTCAGTGTGGATTTCTGAGCATTTAAATATAGATTTCCCTCATCCTAATGATTCTACTTTCTGTGGAATTTTCTAAGGGGGGCAAACTATGGTCTTTGGAATAATTGTCACATAAAGCTAAGGGCTCTGAGGCTGCAAGTCAGGGGACAAAATAAATCACTGGCAAAGAAAACAATTACTGTCTTCTTAAGTGTGGTTTATGTATTTGTTCAGGATACCAGAATTTAACATGCTACTTGTCTAGGAAGTACTAGAGAAGAGCAGAGCTGGAAAAATATTTTTGCCTAAGCTTTATACCAAAATACTGTTACAGGTTCTTTCCCTTTGTCATATTATATAGCAGTGACTCCTTTCTGAGTTTATTTGCAAGAATTATTTAGAAGCCTCTTGCTGCTAAGCAATATAGCTGGTGCCCAAAATAATAGAGCTGGTGTGGTAATTAGGTACCTTTCTATGCACTGTTCCCCACTAAAAATGGCTAGCTGCCCCTCCCCCACCAATCATTTCTGATATTTCAGGTAAAATCAATTAAGAAGCATGGTTTGCTGTTCTAATCAGCTAGAAAAGAGACAAAGCCTCTTTCTTTATTAGTTGCCAGTATTTTCTAGTGTTCTGCTGAATACACTGTAGTTTGTATGGCACTTTTTTTTTTTTTGCACAAAATTATATTTTAATTTTTCTTTAAAGTATTTCCTAAGAAGAAATACGTATTACATGGTCATATAAGGTAATGTCTGCATTTTAGATCAACTTTGAAACACAGGGTTAGAGGCTGAAATAGCGGTGTTTATGAAGTACATATGGAAAAGTGCTGAAGAATTTAATAGGGATGAAAACAATAGAAACTTATACAAATTAATTTAACAGAATTTAACAGAATGCTATGCTTCTTATAGGTTGCTTTTTAAAAACCCCTATAAAGGGGATATAATTCTCAACATATACAGGATTTAAAAAAAAAAGCACTATAAGAAAAATAAAAATTAGAACACAACTGGTTATTTCCACAGCAGAGGGAAGATTCATCCTTCAAAATCAGGATGAGTTGGTGATGTGGCAGCTATATCCAGAAACTGTGAAGGAATGAGTGGGAAAAAAACCTCTTCATATAAGAAGCATGTTACATCCTGAGATGATATTCTTTGGAGGAGAAACCTTTGATTGTTGATTGTAGATGAGTGTAGTCTTTTCAATACTTTCAGTGTTGTTGGTTGTAGCTGTATTGGTCTAAGGACATAGGCAGACAAGGTTCTTTGGGTAAATGTGATATCTTTTATTAGATCAACTATTTAGTTGGTCTAATAAAAAACATCACATTTACCCAAAGAACTCTGTGTGCCTTTTCAATACAGTACTCACAATCTTCATATATAGATTCCTTTCCCAAGATTAAGATCTTTTGGCCCCTGGGGCAGGAAGCTGCTAGGAGCACCTAATTAGCCAAGTAAAGTGTGCAAGTTAAACATGCAATAATCATGAAAGAAATTAAAGCAATTGGGTCCTGATTCTGGAAAGCACTTGGGTACATACTTGAGGGCTTTCCTAAAGTGCAGTCTTTGTGAGGTGAAAGAAAGAGACCTGAATATCTGGTTGGCTACATTTAAGGCCTGGATGGAATTGTTTTGAAATGTTGCTGTCTTTTCCTACAGTTCATCACAAATCTCCATAGGAAATCAAGAAAGGAAACTGGGCAACCATGCTGCTCAGTCACAAGGAAATACACAGTGAACATAATAAAGCCAACAGCTGCAGGACAATGGAAACAAGAGCAGGGCTATTTTTGTTCAACATGAACAATCATTTGAACTGGTAAGACCTTATCGTGTTCTCTACCCTTCTCCTCCTCCTCCTCCTCCACCTTCCCTTCTTGAATACTGGAATCTTTCCCAAAGAGTAACAGCTTCCCTTTACTCTTGGTAAAGCTGATTAAAATAATAAACTGTTCTTTCATCTCAGAGCAGGTTTGTCTTGAAGACCCTGATGGCTTCCTTTTAGCACAGTTATTGTTTTGCTAGGTTTTATTGATTTGCAGCTCATTCATATTCATTGTTTTGGAACTTGGAGTAGTATTTGTGAGGGAAGGGGTCACTGCCACTTATCAACAGGTAAGTTTCCTTCAACATGTTGCAAATGGATGCTGGAAACATTTCTCAGCTCACTTTGTCCTTATGACTGGAATCTAAATTAGAATGATGTGAAATGTTTTACCCACAAAAATACACATTTACATCTTATCTGATTTAGTCAGGATTAGATATTTTTATATATGCCAAGGTCAGGGCTTTATTATTTAATTGTTGAATTTTCTAGAGTGATCTTGACTCTAGTAGCTGAGGACCTCACAATCATGTATGTATTCATCCTAAAAGCACTTCTATTAGATAGAATAATTATAATATCCTCTTTGTACAAATGAAAACAAATATAAAGCGGAGGTGTATGTCTTAGGTGATGGAAGAAAAAGTGGAGAATTACATATTTTGTTTCCCCTCTCTCTACACATGTGCACGCACTTCTATTGTATTTCAATGTGTGTGAGAAAAAATAAACAATTAAAATGTTACCCTTGATAACAATATTACCCAATGATAATCCTAGCTGCTAGTAACATGTTTACATATTTAGATGTTCACACTGCAAAACTAAATTGGAAATGTTCTTTTGGAAATGAGTCTTTCTAAGATTGTGAAATATCAGCTATGTACTGAAGCAGCAGTAAATGGCTCACTACTAATATTTCTCTACAGTCTAGTTCCTTTGTGTTTAACCTTTTTTCTCTTTTTGTTAAATATCTTATTAGTCACATAAGATCAATATTTTCTTCAGTTCTAGCTATTATCTTAATGCCCAGTGAGATCTGGCTAGAACTGTCACATCAATATCCTTTCTGGCATTTTAATTTCATTATAGTGACATGTTTACTGTGGTAACACTTTAATCAAAACTGGATACTTTTATAATAGTTAATGTAGTCTAAATTAACAGTTTAGTTCTACAATACAATGAGGAAACCATTTAACTCACTGCAATTCTTAATCAATTCTTAGCATCCAAATGGGTTTTAAAATCATCTTGGTCATGTTACTACATGGCTGTGTTAAAATTTGTCTCATCAAGCTATTATAGAATCCATTTCCACACAGGCTGAGACAATCACATCATACTATTTACAGTTATCTACCATGTAATTGCTACCACTTTTTCTCAACTCTTGCTGCTCATTCTTCACTCTCCATTGTTACAGTGCATGATGAACTTCCATTCTTCATTACTGAAGAAAAAATTCTGAAACTCGATCACTTGGAACCATAATCATTATATACATAAATGGATATAAAAAAGAAAGTGTTCATGCTTTATCTCTGATGATTCCTTTTCTAGCCACTTCTAATCCCTTCCATTCCTAATGGAGTTCCTGTGTCATTTCTACATCTTATCATTGGGTGACTTCACCCACTTGCATGAGTGTAATTGTTAGCTCTACTCCAACTTTCACATACATTTCTCCATTCCAGACTTGACTTCTGCAGTCTACCCACGTTTTTTCTCACTTTCTCAGATTGTGTCAACATGGATAGCTTGCTGTCAACTCAAACTCAACATGGCCAAAACTGATCTCATGATCCCCACCCCCTCCCCCCCATCATACTGTTGAGAACTGTAGTGTTTCTGTAAACCAGTTTATTATTGGTTCTGTGACCAGTAGGTATGTAATTTTTCACACCTTCTTCCTTTTTCCCTTCACTTCCTGATATTTTTTCTTTCCATCTTTGCTCAAAGATCCATCCTTTCCTTCATGTTCCCATGCTGAACTCTTAGATATCTAAATCTCATTTCCCACTGCCCCTTCATCTCGACTTTCCACAGGCTATCCCAAACACTGGTGCCAAAATTATTGTTTTCACCATGTCACCTACCTTAGGAGAGTCATTCACTGTTTATGGGATAATATTTTACAACTGAGAAAAATCAGTTTTAAATCAGCCCAGTTGAAAGTGGAATGTAATACAGCAATACAAATTACAGTACAGATTTTTAAGCCTAATACTGGGTCTATATTTAAAATAAGTGATTCATCTACTGAAGATACTGGACCAAATCCTCTTAGCTTTGTTCTCACTAAGCTCCTTTTCACATAATTAGAGCTAAATTAGGGGTGTGGATAGACATAACACTTGAGCCATTCCAAGAATATCAGTGTTTGGAAACTGGCTCATAACTGTCCCAGGTCAGAGGTGTCTGCACCTATGCTACTTGGGTTTCTAAAAAGATCCATTGTCTTCAAGTATTGCAATGCCATTGAACTACCACTGGGGTGGCAGTGAGTAGTACCCAGCCCAGTTGCAAATTTTTGCTCCCTTTTCTCACTGAGGTCAGTGACCCATCCCTGCACTTTACTGACTGAGAGCACCTGGGTGTTTTTAGGTAGGGCCAAGGCTGTCTAGAGTGTGTTTAGGTAGGGCCTGTTTCTGTGTTCCCAGTGGGCTGGGTGGTCTGGAGCTGCTGGCCCTTTTGTAGCTTTTAAAAAGCACGTTTCCACAAACCATTTGTCAATTTATGTCAATTCCTGGAAATTGACCAGGGTTTGGTGTACTCCAGGATGATTTATGGGCAGGGACATGGCCAGGTTGGGGGCAGGGGGAGCTGCCTGGATCCCTGCTTGTATGTGCCTGGGGTCTCAGGGAGCATATCTCTGCTGTTTTTAAAGAGCTGGTCTATTTCCTTCCCTTGGTGTCAGTCATCCTTGGGCAGCTGCCTGAGCCCCCAGCCTCCAGACACACAGAAGCAGGAAACCAAGCAGCTACCCGCTCCTGGCCACCTCTCTCAGCAAATAATCCTGGGATTGACCAGAACCCTGGTCAATTGCCATCAATGGAAAGAAATTGGCCAGCTCTTTAAAAGTGATGGAGGGCTGCTCCCAGAGCTCCCACCTAGGGACACTGCCCTCAAGTTCAAGCAATAGAGGTTGGGGCAGTAGAGTTCTGGCTGCATACCAGAGCAGTCAGTTGCTGTATGAGAGGTTGACGTGGGGGGAGGGAGGGGTATGAGAAGCAGTGCAGTGTGGGATGCCTGAAGGATCAATCAGACAGTAGTCATGAAAAGCTTGGTGTCTGCACATTACACTGAACCAGTTTATGGAGAACCAATTCAAAACAATACTTGACTATCCAGGTATGCTTTTTAAATTGTTTAGGAGTTTACACCATTCCAAACTGGGTTGAGCATCTGGGTGCTTGTGGTTTAAACTGCATTTAAACCAAACTAAGTGTTATGTCTGTCTGCACCCTTAGACACTAATTAATGCTTTGAAAATAACTTTGTCAGACCACCCTTGGCTTAGTATTGCAAGGTTTTTAGGTACCCAAAGGTGCAGATGGGCATCTTGTGGGGCATACAAAAACCCATCAGAGAATATGGGGCCAGGGGCAAAGAAGGGTTAGGCCCCACAATCCCTAACATTAGATGCCTGGCCTGTGGAGTGGAATCTGTGACCCAAAGCTAGGCACGTTGGCTCCCTATACAGTGTATGGGGGGAAAGAAACTTTAGAGAGGTGATCTGAACAACTGGTATGCTTAGTGGGGTGTGACCTATAGCTAGGCAATAAGAAATTTAAGCACATGTGTATATCAGAAATCCAGCTAGCTCCTCTCTACAGTTTAGGCACCTAGGTCAGGTTTACAATAAAAGCAATGTCATCAACTCAGGATCCAAAGACTAGACCATATTACTGAGGGTAAGTGCTTACAAGCATTCTTTGAAAGAACTGAACAGGGGCTAAAACCCAGGACCCCTGCTTTGTCTTCCCTCCTGACCTGTTTGACCTGAGGCAGCACTATGCTGAAACATGATGCAGTACCTCTGAGGATGTTAGTTCCTAAACTGAAAGCACATTAGTGCAGCACAGCACACTGACTTTTACTCAGCAATGCTGCTTATGTTTGGGAGCTTGTTTGCAGAGAGCTGTTTGGCACCGTATAGATATACACTAACCAACAGTCATGCTCCTCTTGAATATTCTTCTTCTGGCTTTATGAATCATGCATTCTTGGCTACATAGTAATACAGCTCCAAGAGGGGTAATGGGCTTCCCCAGCCAGTGGTCATGTAATTCTGTGGTAATGGTATTCTTCTGGAATCTGAGAGAAATTGGTTTGAGTCTCCTCACACTGAAGAGGGCTTAGAAGCCAGTTTCTCCACTTCCTGGGCAAGTACCCAAATCACCAGACTACTATATAGAAGGTGACCATCAGTGTGTGTTAAGGTTGCTCTGAGGAGGTCTACAAGATCAGGTCCCTAGATGACTTGGGCATCATTCTGCCTAGTTTCTGGATCCAGAGGGGGCTAAAGTAGGAGACGGTTCAATAAATGCTCACACCAGACCACTTGTGATATATAAGGCAGTGTTTGCATAGAAAGCAACTGAACCAAGGTTTGGGGACCATAATTTTAGCTTTAATACATAAAGTCTACTTAGGTCCTGCTTTAAACACCTAAATCCTTATCTTTGTATCTGTCTCTAGGTTGACTTTATCTTTATATCCTCTTAGCTCTGTTGAGTTTTCCCTTTTGTAAGGAGGTCATGTAGACACTATTACCAGATGTGTCCTTAACAGTTCAGTTCTAGTAGAATAGCTGCCAAAGAATAGGTCCTAGAGCCCTAGCTGAGACAAAGAACCTGTATGCAGGCAACCTTATGGAGAACTGTGCTTAGATGGTGCAACATGAGTAAAAATAATACTGCTGGAACGATAATTATCTTTTCTGTTTTTATGGTGTTTGTTTTCTGCAATTCCCTGATCTTAGATAATGCTGGTGCTGGATTGGGGGTCCCTTTCCTCATCCCTCTGCTTTTGTGTAGTACTGTTGTTTGGGCTTGCACCATAATAAAAGAAAGGATAGAAGTGACACTGGAGGGTAGAAAATACTTCCTGCTCACTAGTTTATTCACAGATTCTGTAAAATAGCTTTTAAATAATATGATCTGAATGTTAAATGTTCCATTTCTTGAGTGTGTAGGTAGAGTGGATGGATGAAGTGGTTTGAATTTTCTTGTCCTACTGATAATACTTTCTACAAAGAACTGAAATAAGATCCAAGGCATGTGTCTAGATGAGCAAGCACATGCCTGTTACGGTGTCTCAAAGCAGTTTGAGATGCCACAAGAGGCACGCTGGGAATGAAAAATGTTCCCAGTATCAAAAAATCCCAGTATAAAAAAACCAAGCCCCCACACTGGAAAAAAAAGCAGCACAGGGCATGTTCCTGGAGTGTGCCCAGAAGCAACTGGAGGCTGGGATCTCCAGAGAGATGCTCTGGCACCCAGCCAGAGTGTCTCTATGGCTGCCCTGTGTCCCTGCTGCCCCAGCATGCTGCCTAAGCAAGCTGGAGCAAATAGGAGTGGGGCAAAGATGCAGCCATGGATGGACCGAGGCTCTGTTCCAGGTAAGCAGGGACCTGGGGGTGGAGGGTACTGTGGGGGTGGAGAGGATGGCTCAGGAGGGGTGGGTTCCCTGCCCACCCTTCCACGCCCCTGCAAGGCGCACAGCCTCCCTGCAGCAGCCATAGGGGCACTCATGTCCATTCCTGGCAGAAATGCCCAGGTGTGCAGTGCCACCTCACACCAGGGAGCTGTACGTGGCACACAGCATGGGCCAGGCCCACTAGCACACACCCTCAGGCAGGACCAGGCCAGGAATTGATGTTACCCATGGTTCCTGACACTGCATGCCAGAGCTGCACGCCCTTGAGCTGGGCTGGGTCCTGTCTCTATGGTGCTGGTCCAGCTCGACAGCAGGCAGGGCACATGGAGGCAGGACCTGGCCTAGCTCAAGGGTGTGGAGCTCTGGCACGTGGTGCTGGGAGCCACGGGTGATAGCAAGAGTGGCCTGGTCATGCCCAAGGATGTGTGCCAGCAGGGCGGGTCCATGCTGTGCACCATGTACAGCCCTTAGGTCTGAGGAGGAATAAGTTAGGGACCTGCTCCCAATGAATATTGGTTTCAACAGAAAATAGATCAAGCTCTTAACCCATAAATATGGTCCCACTTCTACAGCCTAAGAACTGGCTAGCCAGAAGTGGTTTTAGCTGATCCTGAAATTACTGAGTTACCATCAGGGATCCAGGTTTTCTGTTTCCCATGGAAAACTGGAGTAAACAGCAGATTTTACCTTTTGCCAGAGGCAAACGTGGATTAATCAATTTACCAGAGAAATCCATGGATTCTCCAGTTTTGTAATGAACTCCCTGCAGCCTAGCAGAGTTCCAGCCTGCTGGGAGGGAGCTGGAAGAAGGCATGAGACAGGAGGTGCCATGTGCATCTACAGTGCACATGGGCCTAGGCAGTGAGAGCAGCTCCCACAGGTAAGTGGGGGGGAGGGGGTAGAGGGGGATTGAGGGAGCTGGGCAGGGCTGGGGCTGCTGCCTAGCCTCAGGGGTGTGTGAGGTTTGGGGCCCAGGACCACAATGTATAGCTGCAGGGCCCCAGTGAGGAGTGGGATGGGCCCCTGGGTGGCTTGTTTGGAGAGCGGGGGGGGGGCTGGCTCCCCACTATGGCGTGCACTTCTGAGGGGGACAGAGGGAACCCATACCCCCCAGATCTGTGCATAGGGCAGGCATGGGCCGCAGCTGTGGGCTCCTGCTTTGCCGCCCTCCCCCAGGGCCTCTGCAGCCCAATGGGCATGACCCAGCATGGCAGGACACAGTGGGGCCATGCAGAATAGCTGCTCACCGCTGCAAGGTCCACGCTGCCTTAGAGATGTGCCTTCTGCACATGGGGCTGTAATGAGGGCAGTGGCGTGGAGCTGCTCCCCTCAAAGCAGCCCTGCATGCTGGAGGCGCATGCTCCAGGGCAGTGCGGACCTCATAGCAGCAAGCAGCTTCTCTGAGTGGCCCCTCTGTGCCCTGCTGTACTGGGTTGCACCCACCTGCCTGCAGAGACCCTGGGGGAGGGCAGCAGGGTGGGAGCCCATGTCTGCAGCCCATGCCTGCCCTATGCACAGTTCTGGGGGGTGTGGGTTCCCCCTTCCTCCAAGGTGTGGAGCCTTCCTCCAGCTCCCAGCACCTACTGCCACTCCCTGCAACTTCTCTAGCTGCCCCGGAGCCATCCTCTGGCTCCCCACACCCAGAGCCCCTCTTTAACACTCACACTTTCCCTTAGTCCCATATTCCCTCTCCCCACCTACCTTTTCAGCTCCCCTGTAGCTCCGGCTCCAGTCCCAGCCTCTGTGCCGGCATTGCTCCCCTGTTCTGTAGGCTTTGGACATTGTCTTTTAATCAATTAAGATCAATTAACTTGAAGTTACCCCCCAGCCTCAGTTCTTCAGCCCAGGCCCCTCTAGTCTACAGGTTCTAATCCTGGTTCTGGTAACTTTCACTCCCTACACTTTAACTCTCTCTCTCTCACCTGAACCTTCTCCCAAGTATCCCAGGTACCCCAAGCACACACATACACACTGTACCATCCAACTTAGGAGCTTACCTGTGTGTATGTGTAGGTGGGTTGTATGTGTGTGAACTGGTGAGTGTGTGTGTGTATATGTATATATATGGCATTGTGTGCAGGATATACGAAGTAGTGATCTGTGTCTAACTTTTGGGGTGTATAGTGTATGTGTTTGAATTGGTGATAGATATGCATGTGTCTAGGCTGGTTTGGATATGTATGTGCCTGAGCTGGTAGTGTGCGTGTGTATGCACCTAATTGATTTGTGTGTTTGTATATGTGCAATTATGTCACACCCTCCTGTCTAGCAGCACTATATTGACATCCTGAGAGTTGGCCTGACCCCACAGGGGAACAAGGGAACATCAGGATCCCTGGTTATCATGCACATTGAATAATGCTAAAGCTACTAATAAATGTTTGAGTAGGTTTCCTTTTTAATGATGGATTCAAGTTAGTAGCTTATATAATCATTAAGACCTTTTTTGCCTGAGACTGTAATCTTGAGTCCTTTTCCCAGTCAGGAAGCTTGACAGGTTAGCAGTGGCAGGTTATTACTGCTTGTGATGATTTGAAGTACAGTATCAGATTTGTTGCTTGGCTTGGGTTTTGTGTAGATGGGTTGTTTTATTAGATAGCAGATGGTTTGGAAGTTGTTTGCTGTGACAGGGTGAACTGACTGGTATTTGAATTTTGTGTTCCTGATCAAAAAAGGGTGGGGTAAAGAACAGAGCAGAGGAAAGCTCCCACGTTCTCTGGTCAGATTGAAAATCCATGTATATTTTATGGAAGGAAATGAGCTCAAATGTAGCAAAAGAAGATTCTTAATCAACTCCAGTCAATTGCAGAATGAATTTTCCTAACAGAGCATTAATGCCAATATTAATAAAGTGGATTTGCCATCTTTCAAAGTTTAATATTTGCAATTTTGCTCTAGAAACATTGAGATAATTTAACAACAGAAGGACTTATTAACTGGGCAAAGAATTGCATTGATTCAGATTCTGGTATCAGGTAATTGGATCTAGTCTGTTTATTAAGTCCTGGACAGGCATAAGTTATTTAGACTGCTTAAAATTCTGAAACTAATGCTCTAAGGTAACCCAAAGTAAGTCTGGTGAAAATATGCTGATTATTGCTTCTCTTTCATGATGATAAAGGCAGCTGTCAAGCAAGTCTGGGTTTCTATATAGTTACTTCTGTTATAGGCCAAATTTTCCAAAGTTAACTGGCCTGGTTTGCAGAGGGGGTAGCCCATTTTCACTGTTACTGATTTCAGGGGTGCACTCATAAATGAGGCAAAATAATGTAAAATTCTTGAAAAGATGAATGTTCTCTAAGGAGCTGCTGAGCTTTTATTCTTATTTGTAAAGGAATGAAAATCATCGTTTCTGAGCAGAAGCCAGGCCATCTGCACCTCGAAGTATTTCAGATTTTATCCCATGAGCCAAAGCACGTACTCATACAAGAAAGCCACGCACGTTTAAAATCCATGGGCCAGGCTTTCAGTGAATATAAATGGTATAGCTTGTCTCAGATAAATTTAGGTCATTCCCTTTACTACCCAGTGCTTTACTACCTGTAACATGGGAATGGGGGAAAAAGCAATTGCATTCAGGATGAGATTCTCTTCCTTCTACTAGTAGATGGGACTTGATGGGCAGTGTTGGAGAACCTTAATTGCATACGCCTTCAGTCCCCAACCCCATGTCATATGCCAGCAAGCGGATTAAAAGGAGAAAGAAGCAAGGTGCACTAGGAATGGTGCTGCTAGAATGTAGCTTTCTGAAGCAAGGGGGAAGCAGGGACTCTGAGTTACAAAGTGATGTTTGGTGTGGGAAAGCACAGCTACACACTGTTGTTTATTCCGGGTAAATGCCAAGTGACCATATCGCTTTGAAAAAGGAACACCCACAATTTTGGTAGTCTCCAAGCCATGTTCAGTACAACATTTGATACAAAAATAAAATGCTCCTGGACTCTCAAAGGACATCTTCAGTTCCTCATTAAGCTTACCCCACAAATGGACACTAAGCCATGCAGTTTTGTAGTGCTATTTAACACCAATGTCCTGCCCAGCTAACCCATGGCTCACACACAGGTGCCTTCAGGCAGAGTCTTATATGCTGAGGTTGTTGTGTCTGCTGAGTGCAGCAGGGTAGACCACATCCTGAATCTTTATCTATGCTAACTCTAGCATAGCAGTACTGCCCAACCTAAGTATTATCCTGCAGCAGAGTTTTTTAGGCCACAGCACCACATGTGTAGACACTGATGTGGCTGGCTGGGGCATGAGGGTGCTTCAGTACAGGGGTTGCTGCCACCTAGCCCTGCGCTAAAGCAAACTTATGCCCCAGCCAGCCCCTCTGCAGTACATTGAGCCAGGTTGGAACAGCCCCAGGTTGGCAGGCTGACCACCGTGTTGCCTTGCCAGCTGGGACTGCTTCACCCTGGTTCAGCATGGCTCACATGTAAATGCTGTGCCTCAGAGTAATAAATTCTGGTGCAAACTATGCCAAAGTTTGAGTTAAATTAATTTAATGTATAGATGCACCCAGTGAGGGGAAAATGTGGACAAAGAAGTAACAAATAACTATGAAATGTTACAGAACAGCCCCTTATTACAAGAGT
The DNA here is from genome assembly GCF_000455745.1 of Alligator sinensis. Classification (NCBI taxonomy): domain Eukaryota; kingdom Metazoa; phylum Chordata; order Crocodylia; family Alligatoridae; genus Alligator; species Alligator sinensis. The sequence continues at coordinate 1,045,207 of NW_005842075.1, forward strand.
GGTGTGTGGACAGTGGTCACAATGGATTAGCCATGTGGTGAGAATGGAAGAGTCAAGATTATCTATAAACATCAATTGATAGGACAATACCCTCAAGATAGGCCTCACCAATGGCTGATGAGACTTGAATGTACTTAATGTAGGACAGGATCAGGAGGAGATAGCTTATACTAGACGAGAATGGAGATGGATCCTTCATAGACATTAGGACTGGAAGGGACCTCAGAAGATCATCGAGTCCAGCCCCCTGCCCGAGGGGCAGGAAGTCAGCTAGGGTCACAGGATCCCAGCAAGATAAATATCCAATTGACTCTTAAAGGAGTCCAGTGTAGGTGCTTGCACCACTCTGGCAGCAGTCTGTTCCAGGCCTTGGGGGCTCAGATTGTAAAGAAGTTCTTCCTTATATCTAGCCTGAAACGGTCTTGGAGAAGTTTGTGACCATTTGACCTTGTCATCCCATGGGGCGCTCTGGTGAACAGGCATTCCCCCAGATCCTGATGTACACCCCTTATATACTTATAGACAGCCACCAGGTCCCCCCGAGCCTGTGCTTTTCCAGGCTGAAGAGTCCCATAGCTCTCAGCCTCTCATCATAAGGCCTGTTTTCCTGCCCTCTGATCATGTGTGTAGCTCTCCTCTGGACTCTCTCAAGCTTCTCCACATCCTTTTTGAATTGTGGAGTCCAGAATTGGATACAGTACTCCAGCTGTGGCCTCACCAAGGCCAAGTACAGTGGGAGGATGACATCCTGGGATTTGCTAGGAGGCCAAAGGACTACAAATGCTGGTGAGACACTGTAAGTAAGCAAGCAGGCAGAATGATTTGTCCCCTTCTTTGCTGATCGAGGCTATGCCAATAACTTCTTATAAACTAGTTATCTTTCCTCCCCTTTACTTTCTCCTCCTTTAACTATATATTTATGAAGTGGATAACACAAATATATGAAGAAAAGCCATATCAAATAGTTCATGAAATTCATTCAGTCTATTAACTAGAAGGAAATAAAGTTTGTTTGTTTTTTTAACTTTATATTGAAGGCATAACTTTTACATATTAAGTTCATGCTAATGTCTTTGGGGGCCACCAAATGGTGCTATTACACGAAAAGGTTATAAGTCCTAAATGTATAGGATCTCAGATTTGGAAAACACCGCTTGTCAGCTGGGTAATGTTTGTAAGCATTTAAAAGTAAGAATATCTATGGACATCACAAATCATACAGGTTCTGCACAATAGAAATAGATACATTGTAAGGTCATATTTGATATTTTGTCTCATGCTATGTAATGCCTTACTCTGCAAAAACACATTGATGGGGAGAAACCTATTCATGCAAGGTAATAGAGTGACTAAGGATGCAGAATGTGCCTCCTCCTTTATTGTTAGTATAGTGATGACAGACAGGACTAGTGAATCCAGCAGTATCTAGCCATGAATCTGCATGCAGGTGGTGGTAGCCATCTTCCACCTGAATTGAGATGGGGTGCAATTTGGCAGCTGCTGCAATTTGGAAGCTGCTACTGTGACTGAACATTCCTATTCCTGGTCCCTTCTGCTCACCCCACATGGGGAAGGAGCTAGAACAGGTGCCCTAAACCTAGGCTGTCTTATCTGCTCCTAGCTGGATAACGATATCCAGTGGGATTACTCTCTCTCTGGCTGAAAACAGCACAAGAAGGTGATGATCTTTGCAACATGGAATGCTTGCACCTTGATGGATAATCAAGACAATGAATGACCTGGAAAAAAGAACTTCTGTTGTCTCCATGGAGCTAGTGATGTACAACATTGACATTGTAGCTCTTAGTGAAACAAGACAACTGGATGAGGGTCAGCTGGGGGAAGAGGGTGGAGGTTACACCATCTGGAAGTGAAACTGACACAGGACAGATGCATTAATGGCATTGGCTTTGCCATCAAGAATAAGCTTATCATTCAGCTTACAGATCTCCCTATGGGCATTAATAAACATCTTAAGCTCAGCAGCAACCAGTACACCACTGTCATCAACACATATGCCCCAAAGTTTGATGCTGATGATGATATCAAAGAACAGTTCTACTTCTGCCATGAACACATTCTGACAAGGAGAACAGGATCATTCTCCTTGGTGACATCAAGCCAGAGTCAGATGTGACCTGGAACTCTGGAGTGGCACCATTGGGAAGGAAGGAACAGGGAAAGCCAACTCCAATGGTATCTTTCTGAGTAAATGTGCAAACCATGGTTTTGTCATCATGAACACTATCTTCAGACAGAGTGACAAATACAGGAACACAGAGACACCCTTGCTGTAAGCCTGGCACCTCCTTGACAGTTGTTGTTGGAACCTGTGGTTGAATGGATGTCCATATTATGTGAGCCATACAAGGAACTGTTGCGACTGTTGGACAGATCATTGTCTTGTCAGATCCATTATGAACACCCAACTTGTCCCAAAACACCACCAACAACAAAAAAACCCCAAACCCCCCCAAACCAAAAAACCCCCAAACAAACAAACCAAGAAAAGCAATGCAAAGGACCAAATATCTTCAAGACCTGAAGGTCTGTAAGCATCTCCAACAGTGTCTCCATGGAAAGCTCTCTGTCCTGTCCACAAATGAAGGCAACTTAGAAGAACTCTAGAAGGAGCTTAAAACAACAGTCCATATAGCTTGTGTTGAATCCATTGGCTATACGACCCATCAATACCAAGACTGGTTCAATGACAGTGATACCAAGGTCCAAGTCCTCCTTGACCAGAAGAGAGAGACTCATTCTTCTTGGCAAGATGATACCTCATCTCCACAGAAGGAGATGTTATGAGCTCCTCAAAGCCAAAGCTCAAAGGAGGATCCAGGGATTCAAAAATCAGTGGTGGCAAGATAAAGCCAAAGAGATGGAGCTCTATGCATACCTTTTTTCAGGCAACGAAAACCATCTACAGCCCAGCTTTTCATGGGTCTATTTTCCTGCAATTGCAAGATGGCTCAACCCTCCTCAAGGACAATGAATCTATTCAAGCTAGATGGAAAGATCACTTGGAGGCACTTCTGAACTGTGAGTTGACTGTGGCAGATACCACTATCAAGTCCATCCCCCTAACCCTGAGAAGGAATCCCTCACCAACCTCTCCTATCCTAGAAGAAGTCTGGTGTGCCATCAAGGGAACCAAGAATAATAAGTCTATAGGACCACATAGCATCCCTGATGAAATCTACAAGGCTGGCAGCAAGAAACTGGTACTGAGACTCCACAACTTTATTCTATGAATTTGGAACAATGAAGAGATCCCTGGAACCAGAGGAGGAGTGCCAACAACATGACAATCTGCAAGAAAGGGGATAAGTCTGTGTGTATGGGAACTATCGAGGTACCACCTTCCTTTCCACAGCAGGAAAAATCCTTGCCCACATCCTCCTGTCTTCTACCTGCCTTCTACCTCAGGAAGTCCTGCCAGAATCTCATGTGGTTTCAGATCATCCCATGGGGCAACTGACAAGGTATTTGTTGCTCATCATGTCCAAGAAAAGTATCAGGAACAGCACTGGGACCTGTATATGACCTTCATTGATCTCATTAAGGTCTTTGATTCCATCAGTTGCAAAGCTTTGTGAAAAATACTGACCAAATTTGGATGTCCTGAAAAGCACATCAAGATCCTGAGGCTTCTTCCTTACCAAAAGTCATCCTGTGTAGTGGATAAGAGACTGATCTGTTTGTCATTTGAATTGGGGTCAAGCAAGGATATGTCATCAATTCAACTCTATTCTCCATTTTTTTAACAGTCATCTTGGTTCTCATTAAGGGCCACCTTCCTTCTGGAATTGACATAGAATACCAAATTGATGGCGGGCTCTCCAGTCTGAGACATTTTTGGTTGAAGACCAAAGTACTCAAAATAACCATCTTTGACCTTCAATATGCTGATGACTGCACCGTAACCACAACCAAGTGACAGCCTGTTGTGAGGTAAAGTGTCTTGCCCTTAAACCAGAGAAGAGAGAATGGAGGAAGGAAAAGGAGAGAAATCCTTGCCTACAGCCTACTCTCCCCTGTGGAAAGACCTGCAACTTCTGTGGATGGGTCTGTGGTTCAAGGATTGAACTTTTAAGTCACCTCAGAACACATCAGCATACTGTGGTAGAGATCATTCTCAAACTGAGGGATTGCCAATGACTCTGGGACATGTAGTATATGTGGCATATGAGCTGGGCCTAGCACCACAGATGTTACACATGTCACAGAGGATCCAGCTTGTGTGATGCATGTAGTTGCCTACCAGACTGGCTCCAAGGCCAGTCTGGATCACTCCCTAAGCCACCCATGCATGCTGGAGCCAGTGCCCAGGGCCATTTGGGCAGGATGCCACAAACAGCTCACTCCCTGAACCCCCTATGCTATGTGAAGTGCCGGGTCCAGCCTGTGTGCCACATGCAGTTTATGACTTGTGCTGTCCCCATGTGCTAAATGCAGTGAGCCCCAGGGCTAGCATGTACCACGTATGGCATGTGGGGCAGGCCTACCAGACTGGGCCTGTGTGCAGGGTTTGGCACAGCCTTATTTGGACTGATCTCAAAGCCAGTGTCCAGAGCTGGTCCAGCAGGATGCTACATGCATTGTGTGCCCCAGACCCAACCTCCCGTGCTGTGTGCATGATGCTTGGTCCAGCCTATGCATCACATGCAGCATGCATGGCCAGGGCTGGTGTGTGCTGCATATGGCACACAGGGTCGGTCTAAACAATTCCACAGGCCGGCTCCTGGGCTGTATGTTTGACACCCCATATTAAATGCATCATGACACACATTGATCAGCTTCCAATGAAAATCCATAGACATTTTTGTACCATGCAAAAAGAATTTTATGTTTTCAACGTAACTGTGTTGAGAATAATAAGCCCTTAAACAATCGTTTTTCTGAAGATTTGACTATTATCCTTTTGCCAGTTTATAAATATATTTTACTGATGTTTCCCATTAAACTATGTTCTTTAAAGGGAAATACTTAATAATATATGAAACTAAGCTTTCAAAATCATGGGTGAGATTTAAGGTAGTGGTGACTGTAATAGAATGTAGAATTCTCTATGGCTAATGGCTAAGATTTTCAAAGGAGCCTAAGAGAATTAAGTACTGAACTACCAAAAGATCCTTTGAATATCCCAGCCAGTAAGTTTATCATAAGGGCAGCATAAGATCTATAAGGATTTGGACTAATTTTCTTTGCTTCTAAGGTCATATTTCATAAGTTGCCATGATATATTTTTGTCATTTAGGAACCTTAACTTATTTTTTTAATTAAGTTTTTAGTAAGAAATTGGTTTGTTTTCCATTAGTAAAATAATAATATAATAATTAGTATTAGTAATCTTTTTTATTTTTATTGTTTTTGTGTGCTGATGCAGAAGTCTGCCAGACACGTATGCTGCTGCAGCAAATTGAATATTGTTCAGTGAATAATATAATGATAGTGAATGGATGTCAATTTTAATAGTAATTAGCCAACAAAGCTATTTTCCTGCTTTCAATGAAATTCATCCTCATATTGAGGGCACAACATTCATATATTATTTCTGCCTTCAACACAGAATTTCAGTGGCATGTAGGTGATGCACAGGGATTGTGCTGGTCCTTTACATAAGAGTGAATTTCTTTTTGGATATTTTTGCTGGCCTCAGCCAGTGCTGAAGGCTAGTGGTTCTTATCAGATAACTTATTCAAAGAATAACATCAAGATTCAGCAACTACATGCATCTCAAATTATTTTCTGCATTGGTTGACCATAGTCAGCTCTAACATGCAAGCATGCAGCTGATGGAGATGAAGGTTTCTCAGTCAATAATTCAATGGCATTAGGATGCCAGGACTTAATGCAAGTATTTTTTTAGCAGAATTCCCCCATGTGAGTCTTTTCTGTGCACTAGACACTAATGCCTGGTAATAGTTATATGTTTTGGTAGAAACTAGGACAGGTTCATCAGTAACTCAAAGATTATAAAGAATACACTAAATTTTATTATTCTAGATGGAGGCTGTCCAAACCCATTTCCATGCAAAATTACCTCTTATTTTGATTCATGCACATTTTCATGTGTATCTGTGAGGTTTCTGTAGTTAAATTACCTTAAGGAACTATACAAGATGAATGGGGTGTGTGTGTGTGTGTGTGTTTCCAAATGACAGTGAATGGCAGCACAGGCTCTTTGTGGCTGCAAACCTGAGAATGGATGACTCACTGTGTATGATGTTGTTTCATGCTGGAGTACTTTGCCCTATATATTGAACATATGTATAAGTCAATAAACAAAAGTTCAAATGCAGCCACATCCTAATTCATTGGAATTTGGACAGTCTTTTCATTGAAAGAACTGATGAAATTCATCCTTCTAGACATGACAAGCAATAGACTATTTACTATTTAAATTCCATTTAAAATGGATCCTTGGTGAGAGAAGTATCCTGCATGCCTGGAGCTAAGATCAGGGGCATCACTGAGGTGATTCCTGCTCTCATTAAGCCTCACCATAGGATCCTTCTATGACCAGGTCACACACTGCCTCCAAGATGAACATGAGCCGGCAGTGTAACGAGGCCATCAACAAAGCCAATCGCACCTTGTCGTGCGTTAGCAGGTGCTTGACTAATAGATCAAAGGAGGTGATGCTCCCCCTCTATGCAGCACTGGTCTGGCTGCAGTTCGAGTACTGTGTCCAGTTTTAGACGCCACACTTCAAGAGGGACGCGGGGAATCTGGAGAGGGTCCAGAGGAGGGCCATTCGCATGATTAGTGGTCATTGTGATAGACCCTGGGGGGGGGGGAAGGTTGAGAGAGCTGAATCTCTTTAGCCTTCACAAGAGACGGCTGCAGGGAGATCTTGTGGCTACCTATAAATGTATTAGGGGAGGTCAACGGGGAATAGGGGAAGCACTGTTTACTAAGGCGCCCCAGGGAGTGACTAGGAATAATGGGTGTAAACTAGTTGAGAGTGGATTTAGGTTAGATATTAGGAAGACATTTTTCACAGTAAGGTTGGCCAGGATATGGAATGGGCTTCCAAGAGAGGTGGTGCTATCACCTAGCTTGGAGGTCTTCAAGAGGAGGCTAGATAGTCACCTGGCTGGGGTCATCTGACCTTGGTCCTCTTTCCTGCCAGGAGCAGGGGGTCGGACACGATGATCCATTGTGGTCCCTTCTGACTCTACAATCTATGAATCTATGAAAGTAAGGGCTTTTTGGTCCAGTGGGCCTTGTTCTGGGCCTCTAGCAAAGGCAGAAGCTCATGCAAAATGCTGATTAAATGTTCTAGAGATTCCTGATGGGCTAAGCTCTTTAGGGGAGGGATTGTCTTTTTGCACTGTGTGTGTATACCACCTACCACAATTGACTCAAAGATAATAACCAGTGTTCCCACTTAGTGTAATAGGGATAAGTAACAGCTTGGTGAAATTGTATATCGCTTTTATTTTGAAAGCACTGATATTCTGCCAAACAATATCTCCCCCCACCCTCTCTTTTCCAAAGGTCAGCACAAATGTGAATGGCTGCTTTTTGTACCAGGAATGATTAATTTGTTATGTAGCTGCTTTAAAAAATCACTCCGGTAGTTCTATAAATTATAATTTTAAAATATCATCTAGATTTGATTATGTTCTAAAACCTCCTCTTGGGAGCAGTTCCAGTCTAAGGTCAGCTCAGTTGTGATGATGTGACACCCTCAGGAAGCTTGCCATTTCCTGAAAGAAATAATAAAGACTTGTGAGAACAATATTATGTTATTTCTTTCCCTCTGAGGCTTTTGACTGTACCTTTGGGCCACATCTCGAACTAGAGGGAAAAAAAGCAATATTTTATTGAAAGATTTCAAATCCTTAGAGGCATTTTACTAAACATATAAAAGCAACTCCAACTATTGTTGCATTCCCTCAGTGAGCACAAGAAAAAGGGACAGTTTATCCAGAAATATTATATCAATATTTTTTTACTCTGACTTTCAGAAAACATTCCTTTTCTGCTAAACTGGTAGAAAATCTGTTGAGCTTTCTCTTTAACCATAGATGATGCACTTCAAACTTCCCATAGGGCAGTGATTCTCAGCTAGGGTGTACTGAGATTTTCAAAGATGCCCTGGACTGCTGCACATTGTTAGCACTGTTAGGTGTGCAAACATGATGCACAAGATAACCAGAGATTTCAAATAGGAATCCACGGTTTTAAAACCATTCTGACCTGCTGGGATCTTTCTCTGCTCTTTGCAACAGAAAAAAATGCTCTATTATTTTTCCATAGTCAAAAAAAGAATGAAAATTCAGAACTAGCACTTTCAGAGGGTGCCTCAAGTCTAAAAGATTCAGAACTATTGCCATAGGGTCTGATCCAGTACCCAGTGGTATCAGTGGGAGTCTTTCCACTACTTTCAACCTTTCCTCCATCCTCTGATTCAAATCCTCATGTCACAATAGTCGGACAGGTTCAGTGACACAGGAGCTGGGGGGAGTGACTAACAGGAGATCAGTATGAGGGAGCTTTGCAGTGTGAGTTACCCAATGCAGCATCATGATAGGGCTTTGGATCAGGTCCACATAGGCTCTCCTTTATGTGAGGGGCCAGGACCAGTTCAAACCATGCTGTCAAATCAAAGGCAACAAGAAGTCATTCACACAATCACACACCCCTGTTAAATGACTCTAGATACAGCAGAGCCAGCCAATCAGGAAACAAAGCACAGAGGTCAAGGGAAAAGAATTTTTATGGAAGGGCCACAGTGTTGACCAATCTATATCTGCTCTTCTAAGCACTGGGCTGGAATAGTGGCTGCTTTCCTTCCATGCCTCTTCCTTGGTGGTTTCTGATCAGCATATGGGAAATTCAGCCTTGCTAAAAAGCAGGCACAATGCCACTGACGCTGAAGGAAAGCAGAGTTGAATAAGATTGTAGCAGGGTGGCATCCCCAGGAGTGGCCCAAAATTCTGGATTTGCTCTGCTCGGTTTGGGAATATTCTCTCCTTCACTTTCCTGGAACGCCTTGATATCTTTTATAGTTATAAAAGGGAGGATGCCTCAGGGATTCCTAGACCTGGCTTTGTTCTAATGACCACCTGGTGGCTGTGGTCCTTTGCCTTATGGGCTAATTGCATGGCTCCGTACCTTCCCTAAACCATGCCCATGCCTCACTAGTGCCATTGTCCATGCCTTGCAGATGGCATACCATGGACATTCTCTTTCTCACAGCCTACATTCACACAGCCCTCCTCTGGGCCCTCAGAGCTTCAGTTTCTCACATGGCCCTCTTCTGGGCCCTCAGACCACTTGATCTCTTGCACAGCCCCACTCGAGTCTCCAGGCCCCTCAGTCCCTTGCTCAGTTCCACTCCAGGTTGTCAGATCTCTTGGTCTCTCATTTGGCCCCTTCCTGGGTCCTCAAACCTCTTGGCCTCTCCGTCAGTTCCTTTCTGGGCTGACACCACGCCCCCCCGTCTCATTCTTGACCCCTCTCTGGGCTGCCAGACCTTTTAGACCCTCATTTGGCCACTTTCTGGTTCCTCACACCTCTTAGACCCTGAGTCAGCCCCTCTCTGGGCTGCCAGGCTTCTCAGTCTCATCTTTGACCCCTCTCTGAGCTGCCAGACCCTTTGGTTTCTCATGTGGCCCCTTTCTGGGCCTCTGGACCCTGCTGCTCCTTCTGTATTCCCGGCCCCTCTCTGGGCCTCTTTCTATTCCCAGCCCTTCACTGGGCTGCTGGACCCTTCTGGTCCCACTCAGCCCCTCCCTAGGCCTCACTCTATTTTCAGCCCCTTGTTGAGCTGCTGGACCCTTCCAGTCCCACTACATTATTCACGGTCCTGCTCTGGGCCTCTAGACTGTTCTGGTTCCACATTTCCTGGCCCTGCTCTGGACTGCTGGATCCTTCTGGTCACAGTCTTCCTGGCCCCTGCTCTGGGCTGCTGAACTTCTTCAGCTCCTACCTGGACCTCTGGGCCCCTCTGGTATCACCCTGTGGGCCTCTGGACCATCTAGCTCTGCTCTTCCTCGGCCCCTGGCTGGACCTCTGAGCCCTGCTGGTGTCTTTCTTTCTAGGCCTCAGTCTGGGCTTCTGGACCCCTCTGGTCCTGGCCTTTCCTGGCCCCTGACTGGGTCTCTGGACCATCTGGTTCTGCTTTTCCTTGGTCCCTTGCCCTGCTCTTGCTTTTATATTGGGGTCAGCTCCCCTGGCCTTTCCCCACCAAGGGGTGACCTGCAAGGCACTGGGGTTTAGGGAGACCCAGACTCACTCTTCCCTGGTGTTTGTTTCTGGTTGCACTTTCTAGGGACTCCTTTGCCATGAGCAGTCCCACCACTGTGACCCCAAACCTCAATAGGGTGCAGTTTTTGGTCATACCCAGGACCAGCTTAGGCCCTGACCTCTGTCCCCAGAGCCATGCTGTCCCTGGCCAACAACTCTGGACACAAACTTCTTGGCCCCTTACTGATGTCACTTCTCTGGGCTCCCTTGGGCCCAGCTCGCTCTCTCTCTCAGCCCATGGTTTGACTGGCTCTCATTTGGCCCCCTCTGAGCTCAGCTCTCTCCTTCTTCCAGACTACCTCTGGCTCTCCTTCCTCTAGGCCCTCTGGTCTCAGTGCTGTCTCAGACCCTCTTCAACATCTGATGGCCCTGTCCCAGCCATCCTCATTCTGGGCCTCAGTTTCTCTGACCCCTTTCCTCTCTCACTGTGGCCACACCTGTAGTTTTGGCCTCTCCTAGGTCCTGGCCTGCCTTGGATGAGTTGAGAACTCTGGGCCCCACTCTGGCCCCAGCAGTTTCCCGCAGCAGCCACCTCTGGCCTTCAGCCCCTCTCTGGGCCCTGGTCCTGCTAGCAGGCCGCTGAGATGCTCTGGGTTGTTTCCTCTGCCACCTTCTCTCCTGGGCCCTCCTACTATTCAGATAGCCCTGGAGTGGCCTTCTTTATTCTGGGCTGCAGGCCTCTGATCCTCTTTCCCCTGTGGCAGTGGTCCTTCCTGATCATGGCCTCTCCTAGGCCCTGGCCCCACTTTGAGCCAGTTGAGAACCCAGGGCCCCTCTCTGGCTCTGGGAGTTTCCTGCTGTGGCCACCTTCAGCCTTTCTCTGGGCTCTGTCCCCGCTAGCAGGCCAGTGAGATTCTACTGGGGTCATTTCTTCAGCCTGCCAGCCCACACACATTCAGAGGTCCACTCTCTCAGGCTCTTCAGCAGGTCTTTTAGGCTCCCAGCCCCTGTGTGTGGGCTGGGCAGACCCCACAATAAGTCTTATGGACTGAGACCCTCAGTCTGGGCCCCCCCAGGCCTCACAATAGGTCTTATCCTCTTAAAGTGCATAAGACTTATCCTCTTAAAGTGGCAGGCACACCAAGTGCCCTGCCACAAAGATCCTTTTTATTTCTTTTAAGGGCATTTTGGTTGACCTTTAATTTTGCTAAAACGGACAATGCTATTTTGCCCAGAGGAGTCTAAGTCTAAGTTCATAAAGGCCCTGAAAAGAATAGGTTGTACCTCTGAAAATTCATTTAAGGTCTGTTGAATGATGCTCTGCTCATTCATCTTACATGACATATCTTTTCTTAAGGACAGACTACTGTCAATCTTTTGTGATTAACACGTTGTTTTTGAATTCCCCGAGTGTAATGCAGTTTTTAAAAAATGTATTTACAAAGTGGTAGGATTAATGCTACATTGTAACATTACAATGTAACATTGTAATGTTACATTGCATAATGTTGTGCATCCAATAATAAGAATACAATAATGTATTCTTATTATTGGATGCATGTGAATGGATGAGTGCGTCAGGGAAGGGACACAGTATAAACTCAAGTGATGGCATTAATGGTTTAATGGCTGTTTGGCATTAATGGTTTCCATTCCATGTTGCATTGCGGGGGGCCGCTAATATTATTTTTAATTTTAATTTTTCATATGAACATTCTCCTGAAGAACCATTCTTTACAACTTTCCCTATTGTCTTTAGCAATTTACTGGAAAATGAGTGCATGCACATGTATGTACACCCCTGCCACACACCCTTCCACCCCCCACACACTCCTTTAAGAGTTTATGTTTCAGTGCAGCATTCAAGCAAATGAACATGTTACAAATATTCATCCTGCTTTGCAGTTAAATTCCATGTCTTGGATAGATTTCCCTATACTGTTGCTAGGAAACCAAGATACTGCCTGACAAAGGATATATTGACTGAAAATTTTCCAGAACAAATCTGCCTTGTTATGGAAAATGCAGTTTCACTTGAAATGGATATCACAGGAGTTATTTCTATAGTATTGGCAGTGGAGAAATTGCATGCATCAAGATAAGAGTGAAATTCTTTTATCATGGATGTTTCTTCCTTGAATTATGACCTGCGGCATGTTAGTGCCTAAAGTGTCATTGCAGGTTAGTGTGCTTTGTTGCTGGGTTGTAATGCATGCATTGTACTGGTATGTTGTTCCTCCTTCCTTGTCCCTATCACTTGTCCTTACAGGAGCAAACATAACTTATTATGAAGGTGTCCTCTTTCTTGTGATGGGAAACACAAATTCCTTCCATTATTTTAAAACAAAACAAATTATTCATGACTCTTGACATTTTATGATTTTAGTGCAATGTGAGTGCAACGATAAAACAGACCAACCTTCTCCGTTTAGCACCATAATGCATCTAAATCAAACACTGGGCTGCATGGGAAAAAGAAGAAAATCAGAAATAACACAGTTTGGTACAAAGATCCTGAGTGTTGAATTTTCAGGGAAAAAATTAATTTCCACAGGGTGATGAACTTTCTTCATTTCTTAGGGTAAAAAACAAAAATGTCCAGTCAGGGGAGGGAGGGAGGAGGTAACTCCTGCCCTACCTGAACCATATACAATAAAATACTTCCTGCATCCACTCTAGTATACTGGACACAGCTGAATACAATTGCTATCATCCCTGAGTGTTATTATACACATAGAATTATAAATAGCACCAAAAATGTGCTTAGAGTTTCACAGGCACATAAAAAACAAGTCACAGTCTGGCAATATAAGGCTGAGATTGTCCCTGGCCTTTTTACTGTAGATGACATAGAGGGCACAAGCTATCCATTATTTCCTTGCACAGGTATTTGGCATCTATGTTAGAAAAGGGGGGAGGGGTGCATGGAATTAACTTTGAAGCTGCTGCTCTTCTTCTGCACAGATGGGCAGGGAGATGTGCAGAGACTGTGTGGCTCTGGTTTAATCTCCCCAGGGAATCAGCAGTATAATTCAGCAGGCACAGAAGGAGATATAATATGCTACTGGTATAGACCGTTACCAGACTATTCCCCACAAAATAAGGAGTGATGGGGATAAAGAGGGAATTTTGACTCTCAACAGCACAGTACTTTATGTAGTCTGGCATAACTACACACTGCCCCTTACTATGGACAACAGGTAAGCTTGTGGTCTAGCCCCAGATAGACAGAAAGCAGTTTGAAAATGTGTGGGTGGAGGAAGGATACAACATAAGTTCAAACAGGGAGGAGCTATATCTAGCATGCATTTTGCCTTTTCCATTTTCTGGAAGGAAAGGGGGAAGAAGGTATGTTGCTTTAAATGTTTAATTATAATATTCCCTAGAAGAATCTTTCTCTACAACTTTCACTTTCTACTAGGGCTGTGCGAAAATTCACCGGGTGTTTTGTTTCAAAGCGTTTTGAGCTCAAAACAGCGAAATCAAAATGAAACAAAAGACTTCAAAACAGCTTTGAAATGAAACAAGGGCACTCGAAACGTATCGAGTTTCAAAGCCTGGCTTTCTTGGCTTCAGTGCTGGTCCCAGGTGGCAGCGGCAGCCTCCTGTCATCTGGGGCACAGATCTGGGAGCCCGCACTCCCAGGAGCATAGGTAACTGGTAGGGGGTGCATGAGGGTGCACATGCCCCCCCAGTGGGGCCAGTGCGCCTCCGATGGCTAACACTAATGTTGTCAGCAGGGCTGCAGCCTTCTGCAGGTGCCCTCCCAGATTCAGGAGGTACCAGTCGCCCATGCCCGGGAGGGCTGCGGGCCTGTGCCAGGCTTCTCTCAGGGGTGCAAGGCAGATAAGAAGAGGTTGCCGCTGCCACCTAGGACCGGCAGCAACAGCAATCTTCCCCAGCACTGAACGTGGGCTGTGCCCAGCGCCAGTCCCAGGTGGCAGCCTGAGCCTCCTCTCATCCGGCATGCAGATCCAGAGGCCCACGCTCCTGGGTGGAATCTGGCACAGCCCAGCAACCATCCTGGGGGTGTGAACCCCTGGATCTGTGCTCTGGATGAGAGGAGGCTCAAGCTGCCTCTCCCACCAGGGACTGCAACAGCCAGCTGCGGGCCAAGAGGAGGGGACTGTAGCCAAGCAGGGAGGTGAGCAGGTGGCACTGGTCCCTGGTGGGAGAGACAACCTGAGCCTCCCCTCATCCGGGGTGCAGGTTAGGGGGCTCGCGCCCGTGGGAGGGCTGCCGGGCTGTGCTGGACTCCTCCCAGGGGTGCGAGTGCCCGGATCTGCTCCGGATGAGAGCAGGCTCAGGCTGCAGCAGCAGCAATCTTGTCCAGTGCTGGGTGCAGCACACACACCCAGTGCCAGTTCCATGTGGGAAAGGCAGCCTGAGCCTCCTCTCATCCAGGGCGCAGTTCCTATGAAAATGCCATCAAATATGGTCATACGATAAACCTGTGCAAATTTGCTGTGTACTCATGCTCTGTAGAGGTTTAGTTTTACTAACTGGAAGATTCCATCCACCCTGGACTTGCTCCAGTTTGGGACTGAACAGGAATTTCTAGGCCATGTTGGGTATAGGCACCTGAACAAAGAGCTGGGAGTTTGTCTCTCCTCTGCCCTTGACTTTTCCCCTTGGAGTGTTGTGGGGAACCTAAGTGATTTAAATGTAGAAGTCACAAAAGTAAGATCTGTGGGAGGTGAGGTGACGTTCAGGGAAGGAGACAGTACTATCTAATGGCAGAGTCATTTACTGTGCTGTAACACATGTGTGGACTGTTATTAGGACAGCAGCATTTTGAGCTGGAGGGGTAGCAGCCCCAGGATGGTAGCAAGCTGCGCGGGGTCAGCCACATGGTTCCGCAGTTTCAGCACTCTCCTGCCCTGTTCCCTCAGCCCCTCCGCTGCCTGACCTTGTCACCTGGAACCTGGGGCTGACCCCCGCAAGCCCTCTGCCAGCCTCAGGTTCTTCCACCCTGGTTCAATGTGCTGCTGTCCCTGACACGCATATAGATGCTGCACCTGGGAGCCATGTCCTCTGGCATAAACTGCTTCAGAGTTTATCACATAACATTAATTGCACAAGTAGATGCACCTAACAAGACTGAACAAGAACCCTGGGGAGAGAGGCAAAGATGTAGGTATGGCAACTAGAGGCAGGACACAGCAAGAAAAAAGGAGTAGCTGAGAAGCCAAGGAAGAGGGGAGGAGGAGAACTGGGACTGAGACTGAAAGGAAGACTATGAAAGAGAATCTGGAAGGGTAAGACAAGGGTTTGCTGTGGAAGGGTGCTGTTACTGGGGTGAGAAACCTGAGAAATGGGACTGGGTAGGCAGGGGGAATGGGAATGGAAGAAAGAATGTAGGCTGGGTGATAGACAGGACTGAGACATGGATGGGTTAAAAGGGATGCATGGCAGGTGATGGGCAGAATCATCTGTATGGTACAATGGCGCCTTGTCCTTGACTGGGGTGCAAGGCACTCTACTTTTATTGATAATAAATATTGATAAAGATCTTCTGATAACTGCTACAACTACTAGTCAAACCATAGCTGCATATTTCGGAGTTACATCCAGAATCTAAATCCCTTAGCCTTGAAACATGGAGGTCCCAAGTGAAAGGAGAGCTCTTGTATCTGCTTGCCTTGGTAGGTTCCTTATTCTTATGGTGGGGCCAAAAACTAGAGAGCAACTATACTCTCAGGTACTACAAATCTCTGCAGTACTTATTCCCCCATTCCAGTTAGACAATGCTCACCTCAAGCATCTGAGATTCAAAACTAAGTAATTTATGTGTTGCAAAGAACGCTGTTTTAGTGTCAGTTTATAACATGAATCCACATTCTGCAAACAATATATACAGCTGCTACCTAAGCTCCTCTCTCTCTCATATAAATATATAAGCATAGAGACCTCAGGCTATGATCTTGGTCCTTCAGAGTATGCAATAGAACACAGGCATCCTCCATTTGAGCTAACATAAAGTACCTGTCACTACAATATATCAAGACCCTTGTTCTTTTTGGTTTGTGTGCTATTCACAACAGGGCAACATTATCAGACATACATGCAAGGTCAGTACAGTAGGTTACAATGTGGGACAGAAGATATGGAGGGACTTTGGGAAACAACTTGTAGGAGAGTAAGAGAACATATGGGTTGAGAGGAAATTTGGGAGAGGAGGGGGGAAAATGGAAGATAAAAAGGAAAACAGATTCTGAGGATAATTCTGAAGACAATGAGGGATTGTAGGGGGAAAAATCAAATTAAATTTGGAAAATTGCTGACACACACGGACACTGAGTGTGGAGGAAAGAGTAAAGAAGCTGAAGAGGAAATTAAAAGGGAAGAGAAAAGGCATTAAAACCTTTTAAGAAAGTCTATGTTTTCCTCCCCCAGTAACATGAAGCTGCAGTCCAATGTTGATGTGTATGCATGTGTGGTTAGCAACCCGCACAAAGCTGTCTCGAATACATTCCATCTTTTGGGTGGGCAGGACAGCAGTATCCTGTTCTGCACCCCATTCTCTGCCAGCTCTGTGTGTGCATGTGCACATGCGTGCGTGGGTGTGTTTCAAATGTTGTGATACGAAGGCTTCCAGAACCCAACAGTAGACTCTTCTTTACATAGAGTACTTGCACATTGTGGCTTTTGAGCTTGATCCAAAGCACACTGAAACCAACAGAGACTCTTAAATCAGCAGGGCCTCTCCATTGATTTAAACAGGGTTAACATCAGGTGGTGCCTGCATGGTGGTTATACAGCATTGTGGAATGCATGTCTAATGTGCCTATTAGGTGACTGTGGTGTTCTGATTGCTTTAAATTTGTCATAAAAAAGTTCTGCTCAACAAGAACTTCATTTCAAAGAGGGTTTTACAGTGGCAAGCCTCTGTAATTCTGGATATCTCACACTTGGCAGATGTTTTATAGAACTTCCGTCAATTTCCTTCACCTAACTTAAATCAGAGCACTGTAAGTTAATCAAATGAAGCAGAACGTGATCTCTGCCTCTTTGAGTTCAGCTGTAAACAACTTAAATATTTTGTGTTCCTTTCTGTGCAATTGATCAAACACATTTTCAAGTATGATCTTCCTAGCATACTGTTGACTGCATATTTCTTGAGCTTACGCATTAGCAAGTCAAAGTGGGAAAGATCATTCCACTGAAGCAGCACCTAAAAAAAAAACTAGCAGCTGGAAGCAAAAAGCATGATTTCCTCTGTGATCCACTTTTTATTGCAAGGAATGGCCCCAACTGTCTTCCATTCACCATTATCCATTGACTAGAGTCCAGTACCCATTTTCCCCATCTTCACCAAATTACATATTTTAAATACCTGAATATGTATTTTAGCTGCTGAGAGTAGTTGAGTCAACTTTAGGGAAAAAGAAAAAAGGAATGACATTTTCACAATAGAATTTCCATTTGAGCCTTTCAGAGGTAGCCACAGAATGAGTTTTCCATAATTTACTGGCTACTGCAGACATTCCTAGATTTTCTCTGCATATATAGCTTAAATATTACTGTAGTACTACACTCTTCTCTTACTTTCAGTTCCCCTATACCTCACTGTCACAAGAGCCATAATCTTCCAAAGATACAATGAAGGTAAGCATACTACCGATTGTAAACCAGAGCCCTATATTTATCTGTCCATGCACAGTGAATGGCCCTAACTAACTTGTTCTACACTGTGAAGGAGACAGCATTGCATCACTTCAAAGTATTTAAAATGTAACCATAGGGACTTCCTCTTAATCAATGAAGTAGGATAGGCACAGAATCAATAGCCTATATCTGGATCCAGGACCTGGATATCTTAAATTCACATTGCATACTTGAGCATCTGGGCAGCAGGGGAGGCAGTGACAATTGGAATCAGCACATGATTTCTCTAAAGGAAATTAACAAAGAATCAGCATTATAATCTATTGTTTCTTGCAGATATGTATCTAGCAGAAAACTATGATTTATCAGCAATCACTGCTAAATAAGGCAGTCACTTCTATCAAGTAACTGCAACTTTCCAGAAAAAACATGCTATATATTTTATTTTGGTAACGTATGTGCGTGTGTGTGTGTGTGTGTGTAAACATACCTATTATGCCTTGTGCTGCCCTATTTGTCTGTCTCTTTTCTTCTACTTAAATTGTAATCTCTTTGGGAGGAGGTTTGTCTTTGTTCTGTGCGCAATTAAGGCCTGTTAGGCACTCTGGGAATAAAGGTGTTAGATGATATGTGCATGTAATAAACCATATATCCAGACAGATCATCTTCCGTCCTGTGTATTTTACAATTTCATAAATGCTTCTACATTCAAATATTTTCATGAAACACATTTACTTACAGTTGCTGAGTTCCTCTTTCTTCATTCTGTGATGTGCTGCAATGGCATGCTTTGATAGGAAAAACATAGGACTGGTATGGCTCTGGACAGAAGTTACACATAAACTATCACCGTATCATAAACTGGTTTAAACCTGTAACAGAATAGAAGTTCAATGCACATAAACTAGTTTTAAAATGATTGAAACTGGTTTAAAATAAACCTGGTTGAATGTAGTATCAGGCTTAACTGATTTGGGTGAAACCAGTTTATGAAACTTCTGTCCCAGACCCCTTCCTGGTTTAAGTTAAATCAGATTCCCCAGCATTCCAGCATGCTTTCCTGCCCTGGGCTGGCTGTGCTGTCTGCTCCAGCAGAGAAGGGTTGGCAGGGGGGAGGGAGGTGGCAGGGACTGCCACTCCTGCTCCTCGTCAAACCCCAGCTGGGGCCTGGGGCCAGAGAAGGGGGTTAAACCCCTCTTACCCCTAGTAAAGAGTGGCCCTGCCCTGCTAAACTTACTGAAATTTACTGCTGGCTGTGACTGTGAACTACAAATCCCAGAGGCACCTGGAAGTAGAAGAGGAAGGGATGAGCAACCCTGCAGAGTCGTGCTTCTGTGATTCTGGATGGCAAATCCCAGAGACCTCAGGGGCAGAAGGAAGAGGAAGCGGATATACAACCCATGCTGGCTATGTGCCAGAGAGCCATGCTCTAGTGCTCCCCAGCTTCTGACCTGATCCTCTGCCAGCATGTGGCTGCATTTCCTGAATCAAAAGTGAATGTCCAGTTGTTTCTCAATTTAATCTCTGCATCTTAGACAAACTTGCATGGGTGAGTGGTGCTTCCTGATGATGGAGGTGGGGTGGGGCACCAGTGGTTGATTGTCAACTGAGTGGGGGTGATGGCCAGAACCAGAGGGATTAATAAGCAGTAAATATATGCTTCTTGGAGGCATTTGGTATTTTGCCTAATAGGCAATATTAGCTAATATAAAGCTTGAAAGTTTGTAACCTGCAAATGTAACTTGTCTGTCAAAAGTTTAACCAAAATGATAAAACTAACTGTTTGTGGAACTGACTGGGCCCCAGAGGCAAAGCCGTAGCTGCAAGATTAGCTGACCTAGTGGTTTTTGCTCAGGGCTCAGCCTTGATGATAAAACTGGATCCAACCACTTGGCACACCCAACACATTCCAGGAAAGCACGTCTCAAAAAAGCATATTCAGAAAAACCTAAATGGGTTGGGTTTAGTAATGTTAATTTCAAACCTAAAAATGCTGTGTTGTAATTTGCTTATTGGATAAACCTGAGTCTGGGTAGTAACCTTTTATGATAATTTTTAACACCCTTCCCATAGGGTAACAGCTATAGGGCAAAATTGTGAGTGGCTCTAAAGCCAACAGATTAGCATAAGACTAAGTATAAAAAGCACGTGCATCAGGTGACCAGCAGGAAGGAGGGAACAGAATGGTCATTGCTATTCCAAGTCTGGACTCCAGACTCCCGGCGCGAGTGAGGATCAGATCCTGATCAAGGGAACTTCCCTGGTAATCCCTCCAACAGTGTCGATCGAGGATGCCTGACTTCGCTGGAATCACTTGGTGCGGACCTGGCATCGAGGGACTATCGATAAGTTGCCAACCCATGTCTGTCTATCTGTTGTTTTGAACAGCCCAGTGGCTGATACCCTCACAGTGCCCAGTTGGCCTGCGACAGAATTGATCCATCTATCTGTTGTTATTATCTGTTGTTATTATTTACTATTAGCTCTTTAATACTGCATTATCTGCTTGTTGCATTTATATTTCTGTTAACTGTTGTGTGTGTAAACTAGAATATATTTGCCTTTGCTTCACTCCCAACTCCGCCTCCTTGATCCTGAACCAAACATCCCAGTGGCTGATACAGTTGCAGCACCTAGTCAGCCTGCAACTAAATTGATACACTCACAGTGCCCAGTTGGCCTGTGATGGGATGGTGGGGGCAAGCAACCAATTGTTGACCAGAAGTGCTGGCAGCAGATCCTGCCACTGGCAGAACTGCCACCAGCACTTCTCTCGGCACCCCCACAATCAGGGGGCGCACTGGCCAGCAATGGCCAATGTCAGGGGGAGCACGTGCATCCCCATACCCCCCTTACACATCGCCTATACTAACTTGCAAAAACTGAATTGATTCAGCCTCAGGCTTTTTGACTGTCTGTACTTAGCCTATCAGAAAGACGTAGAACATGATCTTCATCTAGATGGAGCTTTGGAGTAGGAATTAACACTAAATTCACCAGTCGTAGTTAACTCCAAGATGAACATGAGCCGGCAGTGTAATGATGCCATCAACAAGGTCAATCGCATCTTGTCATGCATTAGCAGATGCATGACCAACAGATAGAGGGAGGTGGATGCTCCCTCTCTATGCAGCATTGGTCTGGCTGCCGTTGGAGTACTGTGTCCCATTTTGGGCACTGCAGTTCAAGAGGGACATGGAGAATCTGGAAAGGGTTCAGAGGAGGGCCATTTGCATGATTAGTGGCCTCCATGAAAGACCCTATGAGGGAAGGTTGAGGGATCTGGATCTCTTCAGCCTTCACAAGAGACATCTGAGACCTTGTAGCCACCTATAAGTTTATCAAGGTAGGACAACAGGGAATTGGAGATGCACTATTTACCAGAGCACCCCTAGGAGTAATTAGGAATAATGGGTGCAAACTAGTGGAGAGTAGATTCAGGTTAGACATTAGGAAGAATTTTTTTACAGTAAGGGTGGCCAGAATCTGGAATGGGCTTCCAAGACAGGTGGTGCTATCACCTAACGTGGAGGGCTTCAAGAGGAGGCTTGATAGTCACCTGGCTGGGGTCATCTGACCTCAGTCCTCTTTCCTGCCAGGGGTAGGGGGTTGGACATGATGATCTTTTGTGGTCCCTTCCAACTCTATAATCTATGAATCTATGAATAAAGTAACTCATATTGTTTATGCTTCCCATGCTACTGCAGTTGAGTGACTATTACTAAGAAAGATATCAGTAATTTAAATGTAAATCATTGATTGTTGGTGCTACTTCCCATCCTAAAATCTTGCAAAGGAATAGTAATTTGGAAAACCATAGTTTAAAGAACCATAGAACAAAAGAGCATCAAATATATTAACTTCCTGAACTGAGGGAGAAATGGAAGAGTCAGAAGTAACTGCTTGGAGTATTTGTTATGGGAAAGCAAGTGACAGAAGAGTCATTAGACACTGTGAGCCTGTAAATCACAGAACTTACTGATGTTGCTGATCAGATGCCATCTGGGAATGAAAAGGGTAGATGAAATCAACAGAGTGAACAAGATGAAAAAAGAGAGCATGAGAAAAAATGGAAACAAAAATAAAGAAACAGTATGTATGGTGTACATGTTAACTAAAGGTTGCCTTTAATAATTATGGCACTTTCCCAGCTATAATATTACTTATCTGTGATTTCTTGGCCTGAGTGAGGAGCATCATGAACAAACTTGAAGTGGATCAATTTCATTACTCTTGTCTGGAATGATGATACCTACAAGATAAATAGATAAATAGATTTGGAAAAAAGAGTGAAAAGTGTCCATGCAGCTAAGTAGGGGAGGAGGGAAGTTCTCTTTGCCTGTTATGCCTACTGTCGGGAATCAGAGCAGCGCCGGCAGCTGCTTTCTGACCCCGCCCCCACCGGAGCAGTAAAACTTTCGCCCTGACAGGCGGGTAATTAATGGATGGAGTGGAATTAACCAGGCACAGACGCGTGTTGGTTACAGGAGATTGTTTACTTGCGTTGCCCAGATAGTGACGTGCGACACAGGCTGAGCCTTTGTTCCTGTTATAGTTGCTTCGGTTACAGTTGAGCGAACGAGGTCAGGTTATAATATCAAGCGATGATGAATGAAGCGCGCCGAGAATGGACTATTGGGCCTGCAGGGCTTTATTACGTCAAAATTAATGATGACGGGGAGTGATTGACAGATGATCAGACCGTCAAGCTACTCTGGTGATGGACTTAGGTTTTTCCTCAGAGATTTTTCCAGGGTTCTCCAGCTTGGGCGGAAGTTGCTAAACTATTTATAGACAGAGGTGTCTGACGGAGATACCCAATGATGAACCGTTATGTGGAATCTTTAATTTTCTGGCAAGCAGCAGTTCTTTGTGCTCTCAGGTTGCTATCAGGTTACAAGGTAGTGGGTTAGGTTTCTAGTATGTTACGTGAGAGAGGCTTACGCTTATTTCTTGATCAATTATATACAGTTTCCCCTCGCTTTTTATTTCAGCTGACCAATTACCTACAGTTCTCCCTCTGGGTTTTATTGCAGGGATTTATGGCAGGGCTATCCCCTTTCACCCTGACCGGTCTTAAGTTTCGTTTCTTGTTTCTGACGTGGGCATAAATTATATACAGCTCTCCGCCAGGATTTTGTTTCAGGAGTTTCTGGCAAGGATTTCTTTTAACCCTTAGTTGACTACTGTGTGCAAATGAGGATGGTCTGAATGGTGTGTCTCTTGCTAGTGGCATGGGCACTGATTAACTGGGTTGTGACACCTACTATGCAGATCTTTGGGTTGGGGTCCTCCCTTTGTGTTATGCAACACCTGAATGTCCTACATATAATGAGATGACATTGACTATAATGTAAGGTCACTGAGGGATCCGCTGAGGAATTCGTAAAAGAGGAACTTTTCATTCTGCAAGGTCTGTGCTGGGGGAAAAAACAACCTGGGGTTCCTAAACTGCTTACTGGTTGGCACCAACATTATAGGGTACTGAAGCTTTCTCAGTTCAAATCTCCTCATATAATCCTCTAAACATACATGTTTCTTTTCCATCTTTCTTTCCTTATTTCTGTTTTTTCTTTCTTCCATTCATCATATCTGCTCTTTCTCTGTCATATTTACACAAACATCTCACTTTTTTCTGGTGTGTCCCTTTTTTCTTCTGTTTCTTCCCCTCTGTCTACAGCCCAGTTCCAATGCTGCCTTTCATAGATTGTAAGGCTGGAAGGGAGCTCGGAAGATCATCGGGTCCCACCCCCTGCACCAAGCAGAGACGATAACTGGGGGTCAAGTGACCCCAGCAGGGTGAACGTCTCATCTCCTCTTGAGCTTATTCCACAGTCTGCACACCCTGACTGTGAAGAAGTTTTTCCTAATGTTGAGCCTGAATCGATTTGTGATTCTATGCGACGCTGGTCAGGCCACAGCTGGAGTATTGTGTCCAGTTCTGTGCGCCCCATTTCAGGAGGGATGTGGACAACATGGAGAGGGTCCAGAGGAGGGCCACCCGCATGATCCGGGGACAACAGGGCAGACCCTATAGTGAGAGACTGTGGGACTTGAACCTATTCAGCCTCCACAAGAGAAGGCTGAGGGGGGACCTGGTGACCGTCTATAAACTCACTAGGGGGAACCAGAAGGGTTTGGGGGAGACGCTGTTTCCCCTAGCCCCTGCTGGCATAACAAGGAATAATGGGCACAAGTTGATGGAGAGGAGGTACAGATTGGACATCTGAAAAAACTACTTCACAGTTAGGGCGGCTAGGAGCTGGAACCAACTTCCAAGGGAGGTGGTGCTGGCCCCTACCCTGGGGATCTTTAAGAAGAGGCTGGATACTTACCTGGCTGGACTCATTTGAGTCCCGTTTTTGTTTTTAGGGTGAGTGGTTTTTGGGTTGTTCTCCCGCCCTGGCGGGGGGTCGGACTAGAAGATCTATTAGGTCCCTTCCGACCCTGAAACTATGAAACTATGAAACTATGATTTTCCAGGCGTTTGTGGCCATTGTTCCTGGTTTTCCCCTCAGGTGCCCTGGTGAACAGTTGCTCACCGAGCCCTTGATGTACTCCCCTAGTGTAGCAGTAAGCTGCTACCAGGTCCTCTCTCAGCCTTGTTTTCTTCAGGCTGAAGGAAAGAACTGGTGCACAGCCCAGTTCCAATGTTGCCTTTACTGTTATGTCTTGAAGGAGAGGTTGAGAGCAACTTGACAGGTGGAGACTTCTTTTACATTTCCGAGGTCTGTGCCCTCACTTGCCTGAATGAATCAAATATCTCACATATTTAGGTTGCAAATGTAACCAAACTGTAAAATAGATAAATCAGCATCTGTGCTGAGCTTAATATAACACATTTTACATTCAATTTTCTTTTTTCCAGTGTTTTGCACATTATGATTAGTTCTAAAGTTTTCCAAAATGTTCATAGATTCATAGATTGTAAGGCAGGAAGGGACCTTGGAAGTTCATCGGGTCCAGCCCCCTGCACCAAGCTGGTGGTTATGAATGGAGAGTCCAAATTGTATTTACATATACCAGTGATGCTCAGCCAAGGCCTGTGAGCTGGATCCAGCTTGTGGAGCTGCATCATCTGGCTGGTGGGGCTCAGCAGGAGTCCAGAAATTTGGCAGTGTGGGAGTGGTGGCAGCACCAATTACTGTGGCTTCCAGGTGAGAAGTGATATGTTCACCTCAATGAGATATTCTCAAATTAATGGGAACATCCTAGGAAAGTAAATATAACCTGAACATAGCTGTAAAAGGCATGAATGGCTCTGTTCATATTAGTGGGTGTTCTCATCTCCTCTTCCAGAGCCGCAGTAATTAACGCTGCCACTGCTCTCCTATCTCCAAATATATGGACACCTGGGGAGCCCCAATAACATAACTGGGGGGGAGGGGAGGCAGGAGGGCCTCCCCCCCAGTTTTTGTTGGTGCGATACAAAAATAGCCACCACCATAGTGGTGGTGTGCAACGGTGCATGTCAGCAGCAACGGTGCCCCATGAATTCTGGCTGCCTTGCTATGCCTCTGGGGAAGCCATACAGGCTAGAGCTGGGCTTGGATTGCTGCAAAGGGTCCACTGCCAGTTCTGGTGCATGAGGCCAGTCTGCAGCCAGATCCAGTTCATGGCCAGATCTAGTGTGTGAAGCCAGTCCTGTGGAACAGATCCTGCAATGGACTGGCCATCTGTGCCAACCTGCAGACTGCTCTGTACCACTCATCTGGCCCATGTGCCTGGATGGTTTGGGCACCACTGACACAGACTATATCTCACCTTGATTGAAATGAAACAGTGAAACAAAATTTAAAAATCTACTTTTTTTTTTTTTTTTTTTAGACCCTTATTTGGGAATCTGTAAATTGTTGATTCATTTTCAATGACATATTCTCACCAATAGAGGTAGGCAGTTTCTATGTAGATTGTCAACGTCAGAATTTTAATTTGAGGAGTTTGTCAAAAATATGCAATTTGCAGTTTAACTCAAAAAGGATTTTTTCATTAGTTTGTCACAAACATACAGACTAGGACATTTTACTAGGGAGTTTGGGAACAAGAAATAGTGCATGATATAGATTGATATCAATATTATTTTGTGACCTTAGAAACCAGTTACTATTTCCCTAACATTTGAGAGCGCAGTGTTTTTCAGGCAAATAAGGAGACAAGGTTTCTTCCCTTAAGTAATATGTTGTTCTTTACCTTTTTAAGGACTTTGCAACTTTTGCTAGTAAGGCCAATAGCACTGTTGTCCATAATGTAGACATTATCATTATAACCATTTTGGAGATGGACAGCTTGAGACAGTGATGTTGAATGACTTGCCCATTGTCCCAAATTTAGTTAGCAAGAGAGCTGAAAATAGAACATGGAGTTCCTCATGTTCAGTTTATTAAACTTTCAGAACTGGCAAAAATAAAAAGCAAATAAAGGCATAGTTACTTTTAGGGGTTTGGTGAAATATAAGAAATAAGAGCTATATATCACAATACCTATACTAGTGAGTATGTAAAGAAAACTCCTTCCATGATTGTAAGCTTGCTGACAGGTTGGCTTAAAGAGTTAAACAAACCAACCCTTCCTGTGTAATTAGAGAATGTGGAGGACAGTTCATTTGCTAGATTTTTTTTTTGCACTGGTGGTACCTGCCTTTAAACTTTTGCAAAGACATGACAAAACCTTTGAAAAGAATGCAATAGTGGCTCTCCAAGTTGTTTTAAAGCAAACCCATCCTTTCACAATCACTTTGTCATCATCCCCAGCAAAGCACTTCCTTCACTCGCAGATCCTTTCAGAGGTAAAAACATGTTACTTTAAACAAAGAGATGGAAATGATGGATATTGAATAACTATGGCTGTCAACCAGTTATTTTACTGTATTTTCTCCTAAATGCCTTTTGTTTCTGTCTCCTCCACGTTAAGCCCAGCCTGAGTTCTTGCATTGTGTATGCCACTTCCCACTCTGTCTGCCTTTTGCATTTTCAGGTCTTTACTTGCCTCTCACCTGAGGCAAGTAAAGCAAGGGCAACTATAGACCAGTCAGTCTCACCTCTATCCTTGGCAAAGTCTTTGAAAAAATTATCAAGGCTCACATTTGTGAGAGCCCGGCAGGACAAATTATGCTGAGGGGAAACCAGCACGGGTTCGTGGCAGGCAGATCGTGTCTGACCAATCTAGTTTCTTTTTATGACCAGGTTACAAAACGCCTGGACACAGGAGGAGGGGTGGATGTCGTATACTTAGACTTCAGGAAGGCCTTCGATACGGTATCCCACCCCATACTGGTGAACAAGTTAAGAGGCTGTGACTTGGATGACTACACAGTCCGGTGGGTGGCGAATTGGCTGGAGGGCCGCACCCAGAGAGTCATGGTGGATGGGTCGGTTTTGACCTGGAAGGGTGTGGGAAGTGGGGTCCCACAGGGTTCGGTCCTTGGACCGATACTCTTTAATGTCTTCATCAGTGACTTGGACGAGGGAGTGAAATGTTCTCTGTCCAAGTTTGCAGATGACACAAAGCTATGGGGAGAAGTGGACACGCCGGAGGGCAGGGAACAGCTGCAAGCAGATCTGGACAGGTTGGACAAGTGGGCAGAAAACAACAGAATGCAGTTCAACAAGGACAAATGCAAAGTACTGCACCTAGGGAGGAAAAATGTCCAGCACACCTACAGCCTAGGGAATGACCTGCTGGGTGGCATGGAAGTGGAAAGGGATCTTGGAGTCCTAGTGGACTCCAAGATGAACATGAGTC
>NW_005842075.1:1073137-1076193 GCF_000455745.1 Alligator sinensis
TCAAGAGGTTAGATAAGCATCTAGCTGGGGTCATCTGAACCCAGCCCTCTTTCCTGCTTATGCAAGGGGTCAGACTCGATCTATTGAGGTCCCTTCCGACCCTAACATCTATGAATCTATGAGTTTTCCTGAGCCAGCCCTCTGCATCCAACCTTCTCCTTTTTCCTCTTTTCACCTTGCCAGATAACAGTTTTCTGACCTGTCTCTTTTGTATCTGTTCCCTGTGCCTCCCACAGTTTTTATTAATTTAATAAAATTAAATGGAATAATTAGGCTGAGAGAGTCAAAGGAGCTACCATGATCCTGTTATTGTACAATACTAAACAGTGAAGCATGTTTTGGCTTTTTGAGTGACATCTTAAAAAGTCTTTTAATATTTTGATTATTGTTAATGCCCCAAAGGTTTAATGGTCATAATGGTCTATTTGGAGAAAAGTTTAGGATGGGCTACAGAAGTTCTTGTTCTCAGGCTGATGGTATTCCTTGAAGACAAGCAGAACACACCCAAAAGGGAAGAGAAAAAAACCCAGCAAAGGAGAGAAAATGCAGCTTCTGTTTCTGCTTAGGATGGTGAGTGCAACCTCAGTGCTGGTGAAAGGCAGGCCCAGCACCCCAGACCTTCTAAGACCCAAAACACTTCCACTAGTATCAGGATTTTTACAATATTGTTGTTACTTGCCACTTTGGTAACTGGTTGCAAAAGGTGCAGCTTTGTCTGGTTAGGCCACATTTGTTTGTTTGTTTAAACAGTGGGCAAAGAGAGAGACAGAGAAAAGAATATGGAACAGGACCATAGGAAAGTGGGGCTGAAAGAGACCTCACAAGGTCATCTAGTCCAGCCCCTGGCTCAAGGCAGGAGCATCCCTGACTAAAAAACATCCCAGCCAATTGTCTATCTAACCAGCCCTTAAAAATTTCCAGGGATGGAGATTCCACAACTTCTCTAAGCAGTCTGTTCCAATGCTTGACCACCTTCATAGTCAGAAAGTTCTTCCTAATCTCCAACCTAAATTTCCCCTGCTGTAGGTTGAGGCTGTTGCTCCTAGTCCTGTCCCCTATGACGCCAGAGAAAGTCTATCTTCTCTATAATCACCAGGGATCTAGGTTTTCTGTTTGCAGGTTTCTCCATTCAGGCTGGCAGCTTTCCAGCCTGCAAGCTGCTGCTTGGGGCTGTGGGGAGCAGGGGAGGGGCGATCAGAGGCAGGAGGTGCCACGTGCATGTGCATGTGCATGTGCACATACAAGTGGCCAGAGTGGGAGCAGGAGCAGGATGCATGTGCAGTGTGGAGCTTTCCCTCTTGGCAACTGGTAGCTATGGATTGAGCCCCCCTGTGCCATGAAGCCCACCTGCTACTTTGGTGCCCTCTGCTTCCTATGCCTGCCACCAGGTATATGTGGAGAAGTGGTGGCGAGGAGGCATGGAGGGAGGGGGACATGGGGCAAGAGTGGTTGGGGGGGGAAACACCGGCTGGTGACAGGCACTGGGCATGGGCATAGCTGGGGCTGGGGGGCGTGGGATAGAGCTGGGGCTCTTTGTGGCTGCACAATGGGTGAGAAGAGTGACAGGCACTGTGTGGGGCAGTTGCAAGCTTTGGCATGGACCCTGCACTGCAGATTGATATGCTGTCTGAGCTCCCTCTGGGAGAAGTGGCGGCTGTGGTGGTGGTGTGCCAGGTCCTGGGGCTGCACAACAGGATCAAAGCCTTCCTCTTCCAAGGTACCATGCTTGCTCCCCACCCCCAGCCCAGGGGCTTGGGCTCAACTTTGGCAGGCTCCCCCACCCTGGGCCTGTCCACACACATGTACCCAGCAGGCACTGTCCCTGCTTCCATGAATGATACATGCCTCTGGAGGCTGGGGGACATGGCAACTGCCCACAGGTGGTGGCAGCGGTGGTGGGGGCATGGCAGTGGTGAGCAGGGAGTTCCTGTAGGTCGCCACAGTGGTAGAGGCAGCAGGGGGGTGGGGGGTGAGTGCCAGCTGGAGGTCGACAACCACCCGCAGACACCATCAGCAGCAGCCAGTGGTGATCAGTGACCTCCTGCAGATGCTGCTGGCAGTGAGGGGGGAAGGGTGGGGAGTAGCAACTACCTGCAGGCACCGCCGGCAGTGTCGGCGGTGCTCTTTCAGGGGGTGCACCGCCAACCTCAGGGGGTGCACGTGCACCTGCATGCACCCCCTACGTGTCACCAATGCCTGGTTCCTCCAGCCACCAGGCTCTTGCCCACCTCTTCATCCTGCCTTGAATTGCCCCCCCACTCTTTTTTTTATTCCACCGCTGATGGATGCATTAAAAAACGACCCCTAAAAACAGAAGATGCAGCGTGTTAGTTCGATTTGGCTCCCCAGGATCTGTATGGGTTAGGCACTTCAGCAGGGCTTTTTGGATGCTTTTATCTAAAGTTTATTTAATCAGCTATTAGATAAAAGCACCAAAAAACCCTGCTGAAGCACCCTGGTCTATACAGACATTGGGCAAACTGGGTTGAACTGATGAGATGCCTCTTCTGGGCATGTACTGGTCTTGGCCTGGGGTCAGCTGGTCCGGATGATCTCCACCCTAGAGTTCTAAAGGAACTGGCCGGGGTCATTGCGAGTTCCCTGGCGCAGCTTTATGAGCACTCGTGGTGCTCTGGAGAGGTGCCGGAGGACTGGAAGAGGGCCAACGTGGTTCCCATCTTCAAAAAGGGGAGGAAGGAGGACCCGGGAAACTATAGGCCAGTCAGTCTTACCTCGATCCTGGGCAAGCTGTTCGAGAAAATTATTCTGGCACACATCCAGGAGGGGCCAGCAGGGAAATGCATGCTCAGGGGCAACCAGCACGGGTTCATCAGCGGCAGGTCATGTCAGACCAACCTGGTGGCCTTCTACGATCAGGTCACTAAATCATTGGATGCAGGGGTAGCAGTGGATATAGTCTTCCTGGACTTCCGGAAGGCTTTCGACACTCTCTCTCACACCGTTCTCATTAGGAAACTGGGGGACTGTGGCATAGACACCCACACAGTCCAATGGGTCGCCAACTGGCTAGAGAGCCGCACCCAGAGGGTGGTAGT
>NW_005842075.1:1076899-1080188 GCF_000455745.1 Alligator sinensis
AGGGTCTGGAACCAGCTTCCAAGTGAGGTGGTGCAGGCTCCCACCCTGGGGGTTTTTAAGAGGAGGTTAGATGACCATCTTGCTGGGGTCGTTTGACCCCAGTACTCTTTCCTGCCATGGCAGGGGGTCAGACTAGATGATCTGCCTAGGTCCCTTCCGACCCTAGAAACTATGAAACTATGCACTGAGCAGAATATAAAGCACCAGTTTTTTTGTTCCATGTCTGTAAGCACATTGCTTCATTGGTGAGTGGCAGGGGGCAGCAATGAATAACACCACTGCCCATGCACTCCTCCAAGTTGGTCAGGCGATGTGGACCCTGCCCTCATGAAGGCACAGCTCCTGCCAAAAGTTTTTCTCCATTCCCAGCATAGGCAGGGCTGGAGTGGATGGAGAAGAGAGGCATAGCCTCTAAGAAGGGCACCAGCACAGCTAGGAAGGGTCGGGGGCTTTGGGTTGGGCGTGAGGGACACGGGCAGGCCCAGGGGACAACAGGTCAGGAGAAAGGGGCACCGGTGGGGATGGGGGGCTGTGGGTCAGGAATGAGGGTCACTGGCAGGGCTAGGAGGGCAGGGGGCTGTGGGTTGGGAGTGAGGGGAACTGGCCAGGTCAGGAGGCTGTGTGTCAGGAGTGAGGGGCAGCATGGCCAGGGGGCTGTGCATCAGGAATGGGGGACACTGGCATGGGGAGGGGCAGGGGCAGGGCTGCTCAGCATCACAAAGCAGGGGGAGGGACAGCCACAGCTGGACCCACATCCTGGTGAGTGAAGTGGGCAGGGGGAGCTCTGATTTCCCATGATGAAAAAAACAAAATCAAATGCCAAAATATAGTTATTTAGAATTTATTTTATTGTAAGGTTTGAGACACTGGTAAATTCCAAATTGCTTAAAAATTGTAAATATATCAATAAAACATGATGTTCACTTGATATCTACATATACATATACAGTACAGTTTCATTTTAATATCTACATATTCATATACATATACAGTTTCATTTTAATTGCTGAAAAATGCAGATTTGGGTTATTTTAAATCAGAGAATTTTGGATTTTTTTCGAAGAATTTGGGATTTTTTAACAGAGAAAACCAGGATCCTTGATGATCACCCTCCAGGTATTTGAAGAGTATTATCAAATTCCCCTGCACTTCTCTCTTCTCCAGACTAGAAGAATAACCCTAGCTTTTTCGACCTTTCCTCATAGGGTTTGTCTCCCAGGCCTCTGATCATTTTTGTTGTTCTGCGTTGGACTCTTTCCAAACTGCACACATCCTTCTTGAAGTGAGGGGACCAAATTGGAAACCGAACTCCACATCTCATCAGTGCTGCTTAGAGTGGAAGGATAATTTCCCTTGATTTGCAAGTGACACTTCTTTTAATACAAACCAGTATGCTGTTGCTTTTTTTGCAACAAGACCACAATGTTGTCTCATATTAAGCTTATGGTCCACTGTAACCTCCAGGTCCTTCTCTGCAGCACAGCCACTCATTCCCCAGTTTGTATCTGGGCATGTGGTTATTGCAACACATACAGAAACTAGAAAAATGGTACATTAACTAATGTGTAGTAGCGCATGTGTAGATGCTGATGGGTGCAAACAGCCAGTCAGCCACACCAACAAGGGGCCAGCCTGCTGCTTGGGGAAGATCCACATGGCTGGCAGTTTCTTCAGCCATGGGTCAGGAACAGCTAGTTGACTGAACCAAGCTGGCCTCCAGACTCCTGGCCTGACCCAAGGGGCCCATGGCAACAGGAAGGAATGGCTCTGAGCCATTGGAAAATACGCATTAGACAGGCTGATCAGTGCCCACCCTGATGTTGAGGCAGGAAAAGGCCAGAAAAATCCTCAGCTTAGGATGGCCACCCTCCTGTAGGTAACTGCTCCACTTTTTCAGTATAAAAGAAAAGTACCCCAAGAATGGAAAATGATGTGTGCACTGCCACTGTGCATGTCAGCATTGTACACTTGTAAATATGAATAATCAGCCACTGCAAGGAGTTTTCCTTGGCAGGTTTGTGTGTGTTTGTTTTCTTTTGCAGAAACCACACTGTAGTCAAAGGTGACCGACAAACCATGAGGCCTCATTACCACCAGCAGCATCTGCCTCATCACAGCCATGGCAAAAATTACAAAAAAATTGTCTTGTCTGTTTGTGTTGTCTTGTTATATGTTTTGTGTTTGTTTGTTTGGTTTGTTTTAAGTTGTCAACGTTTAAATACATATGAATATCATAAAAATATAATAAAAGTCATTGGTAATACCCTCTCTAAAAATTGAATCTGTCTGTGGATCCCAGACCAGAACACTTCCATCTGGTTGGACTGGAAAGTTGTTCTGATATTTGAAACAAGGGCAGCAATTCTCAAAAAAAAAAAAAAAAAAAAAAAGTTTTAGATTCCACTTGGTTAGCAAAATTATATTTATTAAAGGTTATGTGTATTTTGTTGTTTGGGGGGTTTTTGTTGGGTTTTTTTTTGTCCCCCCCCGCCCCCCCAACCCCTTCTCTAAACTATCTCATAAGATGTCAAAATGTTTTGGTTTTGTTTGTTTGTACTTCTCTTAAGGATATAAATGCTATTTAGAATATCAGTATAACAAGATGTATGTAAAAACTGCATTCAAAGTCGTATTTTAATAAGCAAAGAGACAACTATATCATTGTAACTGTTCAAATCAACCTCATTATGTTATATTCTTTCTCTTCCACACTCCCAAGGTTTTTCTCTTTCAATATCTTTTAACTGCCTAAGTTTTGTTTTAACTTCAAACCAGCTGAGGATGACCCACCTCCTTTCTATAAAGCTGGATGATGGTGTTCAAACAGTATAGTGACATCACCCTTGTGTAAGTTGATGTCAAGGGTGGGAATATGTCACAAAATCCCCAGTTTCTCTTTTTTAATACATATCTATATATGATAGATATGTATTCCCTTCCCCAATTATTTCTGGCTTTTCTTTCTCTCCCTCTCTATTCCCTATATACAAGCATAAGCAAGCTCAGACTTAGGATAAGCTTTAACATTTTTATTTTGGTAGCAAGTTTTTGGTTTTGGATATCCACTGTTTTATATTGTATTATTATTAGGTTTGTATTGATTCTTACTGTTGTATATTGTATTATTATCATTTTCGTATTGATTTTTATTGTTTCATATGGATATTGTATGGCTTAGGCCTGTGTTTGTAAGTGAACCAAAGTCATGTCAAGTTTCCATTTTGTATGTCAAGTCTCCATCTTGTGTCCTCTGCCTGGGCATCCCCTGTGTTGCAACTGTATGAGTCAT
>NW_005842075.1:1080830-1084099 GCF_000455745.1 Alligator sinensis
TGCTGGGTCTAGATGACCCCAGCTAGATGCATATCCAACCTCCTCTTGAAGACCCCCAGGGTAGGGGAGAGCGCCACCTCCCTTGGGAGCCCATTCCAGACCTTGGCCACTCTGACTGTGAAGAAGTTCTTCCTAATGTCCAGCCTAATTTTTCCAGTCTAGTTATTCAGCCAAGATCGCTTCCTTGCCTGTTGATTACATTTCTTGCAAGATGACATGGCTTTCCCCTGTGCCTCAAGGATTATATTTTTGAGAGATGACCATGCCTCATGTACTCCCTTATCTAGGAGGGTATGGCCTCTAATTGCCTGATTTACCAAAGCTCTGAGTTTGCAAAAGTTAGCCTTCCCAAAGTCGAGGATTTCTGCTTTACTGAGGGATTTGCCTGCTCTTTGGTGAACTAAGAAGGTGACCAAATCATTGTTAGTGCTTGTGTGTGTGTGTGTGTGTGTGTGTGTGTGTGTGTGTGTGTGTGAGAACCAATAACTTCATGGGGCTGTGTAGTGTGTCGTCTGTGTAATAAAACTGTTATTTGGGCCCCTAAGTTGGGTTTTGCTTTACTATGGTTTGGCCCTGCTCCAATCTCTACTCCTCGCCCCTCTAACATCCGTCTCATTTCTCCTTCTCCTGCTTCTGGCTCACTGCCACCTCCAACACCTGCCCTGAGCTCCTCTCTGCCTCCAAACCCCATTTCTTTGCCACTGTCTTATCCCCACTGCCTTTTCCTTTTCCCCTGAGCAACCAGGTTTCTGCCTCAGTTTCTTTCCTGGCTGTATCCTCCTTGCCACCACTTATCTGCCCCCTGCCCCCAATATCTCAGCTGTCTGCCTCCGTTTCCAGCCCCAGTCTATCTTAAGTAACCCCAAGACTCAGTTCCTTAGCCAGCTTCTCTGTAGTCCACCAATTCTAATCCCAGTTCTGGCAACTTTCACTCCCTACACTTTAACTCTCTCTCTCTCTCTCTCTCACCTTAACCTTTCCCCAAGTATCCCAGGTACCCCAAGCGCACACATACACACTGTACCACCCAAGTTAGGAACTTACCTGTGTGTATGTGTAGGTGGGTTGCATGTGTGTGAACTGGTGAGTGTGTGTATATAAATATATATATATATGTCATTGTGTGCATGATATACGAATTAGTGATTTGTGTCTAACTTTTGGGGTGTATAGTGTATGTGCTTGAATTGGTGATAGGTATGCATGTGCGTAGGCTGGTTTGGATATGTGTGTGCCTGACCTGGTAGTGTGTGTGTATGCACCTAATTGATCTGTGTGTTTGTGAATATGCAATTCTGTCACACCCTCCTGTCTAACAGCACAATATTGAGACCCTGAGAGTTGGCCTGACCCCACAGGGCAACAGCCTTTTATGTCCCTTTCCAATTGCACATCAAATCATACCTTGGCCTTCTTAGTTTTCTCCCTGTATACATGTGTGATAGGGCTGTGCGAAATTTTGCCAGCCATTTCATTTCGACGCTGTTTCAACTAATTTTGAGCTTGAAACTGTGAAATTGAAATGAAATGAAGGGTTTTGAAACAGCCACAAAACAAAATGAGGCTAGTTGAAACATTTTGAAAGTTTTGAAATGTTTCAAGTTTCGAAGCAGCCAGCAGCCAGGTGGTGGGAGACAGGGGAGAACCAGTGCTGTGCTCCCAGTGGCTCCAGGCTCAGCCCAGCAGGAAGCGCAGCCCTGGCTCTCCCCACCTCCTGCAGGGGAAGCTGATCACAGTGTAGGGGAAGGGAACTGAGCTGACTTCCTTTCCCCAGCCCTATCTAGTGCTGAGGAGGGGAACTGAGCAATCAGGCTCAGTTCCCTTCCCCAGTCCCAGGCGACAGCACCAGCTTCTCTCCCTCACCTGGCAGGCAGACTTGGGGGGCCCCCCCCCCGGGGGGCCGGGGCCAGCCCTCCTGGGTTTGGGCCCCAATCTGCCTGCCAGATGAGAGAGGCTGTTTTGAGTTTCCCATTATAGCCATTGGGCAAAATGTCAAAATAACGTCGAAACAGCTTCACTGTTTCAACAAAGCGAAACGGAACAGCTATTTTGACTTGAAATGAAATTTGAAACAAAATGCTCTTCTGTCCAAAACTCAAAACTCAAGTCAAAACAGAACGGTGCCATTTTGCACAGCCCTATGTGTGATACTCTTATACACTTCCTTAGTACAATGACCAAGTTTCCACTTTTTTGTAGGATTACTTTTTAAGTTTCAACTCACTGAAGAGATTGCTTTCTAGCCAGGTTGCCTCATGTTGCACTACTTGTACTTCCATTTTATTGGAATGCCTTGCTCCTGTGCCCATACGAGGGCTTCCTTAAAATAGTCATCTCTCTTGGATTCCTTTATACCTCAGACTTGCTTCATAGGGTATTGTACCCACCAGTTCCATGAGTTTGTTCTTCTGAAGGTCAATGTCTTCATTCTGCTGCTCTCTTTCCTTCCTTCCCTTAGGGTCTAACTCTATTATTTTAGTGTCACCCAAGTTAGCTTCCATCTTCACATTCTCTACCAATTCCTCCCTGTTTGTAATCAGCAAGACAAGAAGAGCTTCCCTTCTATTTGGCCACTCTATCATCTGTATAAAAAAAGTTATCTCCAACACAATCAAGGAATTTGCTGTACTGATTCTGCACTGCTGTGTTCCCTCCCAGCAAGTATCCTGATAATTGAAGTCCCCCATGAGAACTAGGCCTGTTATTTGGAAGCTTTCATCAGTTGTTTGAAGAAGGCCTTATCTACATCCTCCTTCTGGTTTGGTAGCCTGTAGCAGATGCTAACCATGACATCCCCACTGCTGCTCTCCCCTCTGACCTTTACCCAGATGCTTTCAATTGTCTTACTTTCTACCTCGTACTGCACCTCCAAACATGAGTACATTGCCTTTACATGGCAACATCTCCTTTCCCCTGCCGTCTATCCTTCCTGAATAAGCTATACGTATCCATGACATGTGAACAATCCCACGACATCTCTGTAATCCCAATTATATCATAGCTCTGTGATTGTATTAGAGCCTCCAAGTCTTCCTGTTTGTTCTCCACTCTTGCATTAGTATATAAACACTTCAGGATCTAACTGGCTGTCCTATCTTCTCCCTGAGAACATTGCTCAGGCTTCTGCTACTGCATTCCATAACTAAATGCTTTATTCAGGTCCCCTGGCTCCTTTTCTTACCTCTGGGCTTTTTTCTCTATCCCCTAGTAAGCCTAGTTTAAAGCCAAGTTAGCAATCAAGGAAAAGGAGATGCATGGTGACAGCAGGA
>NW_005842075.1:1084130-1097725 GCF_000455745.1 Alligator sinensis
CGTCCAGGTTGTTTTTAGGACTTAATGGTACTCAAAAGTCTCAAATTGGTTCCTAACAATGGGCTCTCTAGCTTTTCAGTTTGTGGGGTCTTGCGCGGTCTACATTGTGTTATTGAACCTTGCTGCTTCAATTCATCTCTGAAGAGTATGATGATGAAACTTTGGCTGGTAAATCAGGGAATTCTCTCATTGTCTTCTGATCTTCAGAAGTCATGCGTGACAGTATTTGTAAAACCCTAGCACCAGCCCCTTGAAACAATATGAGCCACATTACAGAGAGACAGAGAGTGAGAGAGAGAGAGACTGAAGCCACAGCCTGAAACTTGGAGAAAATTCAGTATGGCACCTAAATTTCATGGCTGGAGCCTAATTCTGTTTAAGATAGAATGTGAAAGAAAACTAAATCTTTTTTGTGATTTAGAGATAATCAGCAAATAAAGGAACCTTCTTATGTTTTAAGTTTTTTTTGTGTGTGTTTCCTGTACACTATGGGCATAAAAAAAAATCAGTCTTCAGTTATTATTGGGGAAAAAAAAGAATTCTTATGTGTTGTGCAAAGTGGGAACAATCAGCTATAAATTGAATCTTTCTTCCTTGCTCTCAGCATATCTGAGTCCCAGCCATAGACTCTTTTTGTATAGCGTATATTCATTGTTCTGATATCTTCATGTTCCTATGGCCTTTACCAGGTACTGGTGTAGGTGTGTATAGCATATTTGTAGATGGTGGATCTGTGTTCAGTTTGTTCAGGATATATGTGTAGTAAGTTGATTTCTGAAATATACCTGGAGCTTATGGTTTCTTACTGATTCTGGTATAGTGAATGGATAGAACAGGGATATCCACACCATAGTGGAAAAGTGGATGCAAGTAGGTTCCCATATGTACCGTATGTGTTGCCAGAAGGAACTGTTCTGAATGGGTGACAGTTCTTATATGGGGACACATAGCAGAATTTTTTAGTCAGGAAGAGTTATTTTTATGGGAAATTGCTAATAATTCTGTCCTTGAAAGAAACATAATGCTTTGAGATAATGACTTTTTGAAGGTGTATTACTGAGTTTTGTAGCAATTCATGGATATCTTAACATTTTATAAAGTAGGTGAGAAGTGACATGTCTAAGAGAGGTGAACACTCTATTATAACTGAGATAGATGCTAGAGACCTCTGGCAATATTAACTGATGGATGATGATGATAAATTGTGACCACTGTGGCCGGACCTGCAAATCTAACATAGGTCTCTACAGCCACAAGAGAAAATGCACTATCTGTCAGCAGAATAGCTGCAATATCAACCATCACCTGCTGATGAATGGATGTCATTAGCATTATTATGATGGTAAATAGTTGATGTTTTGAATCTAGGTTTTATGGGGCAGCAAGAGGAGGTCAGACCAGGAATGATTCTTTCCCTTTTTAAATTGCAGGCCATAGGAAGGGATCTGACACCCCTCCCTTCCCCCCTCCTCACCCCCTCACATTTTTTTAAGGAAAGGATGAAGAACTAAGGAAGATAGTTGGGTAAGGTAAGGCTGTGTAGAAAGGTTTGTCATCCTTTTGGTTCAGGCTGATAGGTATTTGAAGAAGGGAATTCATATCATGACGTAGACTCTGTGGTGAAACTGGAGCAGAGAGGGTGAGGGGGATCAGACAGATATTCCCACAGAGGCTCGGTACATGTCAGGTGCCATCCAACTAGATAAGTGCTTAGCTTCTTGGCAGACCCTTTTAACAGTGAGATCTCAAAAATGTGGTGGCTAATTACCTTTCAGCTTTTTATGGTGTTTAGAAGAATGGAAAAAAATTTCTAAGGGCAACTACTGATATAGGCCATGTTTATATTCAAACTACATATGGTATTGAAGAATCAAATTGATTATTTTTTTCTCAGATACATAAGAACAAATTAGAGGTAGGGAAGGAATGTCTTCCTTCTGCATGTTTTCATTAACTTTGAGGGATGTTTTTAATTTTATTTTTCTGGTTGACGATAATCAGAAAGGTCGATTCTGTAAACTATTCATTGCACTTGGTTCAATTCCTGACTCAGTTGCAGAGAGCCTCTGTGACTTTAGGCAAGGCCCTTACTCTACATTTTGCCTTCGTTCTCCAGTTTTAAAGTGGGGATATAGCACCTCCTAGCTCAAAGGAATGTTGTAAGTTGTAATGACTGATGCACTCAAGTACTATGATGATGAGGGTCATTTTAGTATCTCTAACTGTTCTCTCTGCACAGTAATGATAATGGTATTGTGTCAGCATATTCTAGACAGCTGAGTTTGTTCATTTGCAAGAAATTTTTTATATTCATATTCTATGGATCTCCTTTTTCTTGTCTTCTTTTTTCTCTTTTTCTTTGCAACTTACTGCTATACTCACATCTCATGGATTTTTGTTTGTTTGTTTACAATGATTATTCTTAGCAGCCAGCTAATTTAAGACCCGACAATGAGTCACTGTTGTTGCTTTTATTTTGTGGATAGATGTCAAGATGGGTGGTTGCAGTAGAACTTGCCTCCACTATTTCAACACACTAGCTATTTGGGGGTGACATGACCTTCAAGATTAGATAATCAAGAGCTGTTGTTTTTTTATCAGATCTGCCAAGGAAAAAAAATTACTTCCTTCAAAAACAAATTAAAATGGAAGCTGTTCCCAGGGAACTTGCACACATTTGTTTGTGTAAGTTAGAGATGTCTTTGTGACTGATAATTCTTATTCTTAAATGTACATTAAGTGGTAGAGTAAAATAAAGTCATTGCATTTCTTCATGACACAGTATGTGCTTTACCACATAAAGAAAGGGTTATTGGGATGCTGCAGCTCTAGATAATGTTGTTACAGGATTGTACTTTATTTGCTTCTAAATCCACAGGGCAATGTTCCAATGGGAAATTATTTAATTCACATAATAAGCTAAGCCTGTGAAGACATAAATATTTTCTGTTGTGATTACTTCAATCTATTTGTAAAAAGAAGTTCATGGGATTCCTGTAGACTGTTGGATCACTACATGGAGAATTAACGCCAGTGCTTCTGAGTCAGCAATCATGTGTCACAGATTCCTTCAAGTTTTATTTTTGTTCTCTCTTTCTGTCTCTAGGTCTTTGTGTTGTATAGTTTTGTGTATTTCCATATAAATATAACAGTTTATATAGAATATTATAATACTGCACTTTTTGCACATGGTATTCAAACCATGCCATGACTTTCATCAGGGAGTGTGCATTAACTGCCAAATTGCATGTTGATATCAGGAAATGAGCCTTCAGCTACTGGAAGTCTGTCTTGCCAAGGATAACATTCCTAAGTAAATATGGAAGCAGAGATCATTGTTTATGGTCTACCTATTCACCCATAAGAATCTCTGTGCCGTGTAGTTATGGAAGTTCAGAAGAGTTTTAAAGTTAAAAGTACACCAGAGGTTGCTTTTCCCTTTAGCTAATGAAAAGCTTGCTTGTGTTCCCATTGAAATCAATGCTGAAGAATCCGATTCCATTTCCACAGGTTTCATTTCTACTTTGGGCCTGTAGTGCAATTTAAACCAGTGATAATCAAAATATATGAAGACTTGTAGGGTGGTACTTTTAAAAATGTTCTACCAGATCCTTCCTTTGATTTCACTGACTTGAATGGAAGGAGAGTCAGGTCAAACCAAAGTGCTTTTGAAAATCGCACACTTAACAGTTCCTTTTATGTGAATCTGAACGCGAATGATGGATACAGAGTTGGTGAAAATGGGGACTAAAGGAATTCATCTACAGACAAAAGAAAGCACAAGCAGGCACAGTGCATGGCCTGTCCCTCCTTTGCACAAAAAGAATGGTAAAGGTTGAGACTACTTGGGGCCAGCTAGTGAGGTGTACTTATTCAATTTTTCAGTCAGTTATTTCTCTGAAACAACTCCCAGCTAAATCAACAAGTTTATCACAGTAAAAGTGAGGTAAGTTTAACAGTAGTACCTAAAATGTAGGAATGCTTTACTGGTCATATCCCTTCTACCTATATGAGAGATCAAATCTTGTCTTTAGTCCATCTGCTGAGACTGCCAACTTTGCTATTATTCTTTTAAAAAAATAGTGTTTTTATTGATACACAAACAATTCACACTATATATTGCACAACCTCCTAAATGGATTTTAATCTAGAGATAATGACCATTCTAGGATGATGGCAATATAGCTGTTAGGGCAAAGAGGTATTAACTAGGACATTGTGGCATCCCAGCTGGATCCTACTTGCTGTATTGGCTTTCTAGGGCTGTTGTCATTTGGCATAAAACTGGGGGGGGGCAGCAGCAATATAATTACAACTTTACCTAATACCAGCTGACCTCACTATACAGGAATGATTTTGCTTTCTTGCTCCCCCTTCTTACCCAGACATCCACCAAATACAGCTTGGCTAGTATAAAATATCTAGGCCACTGATTCTCAACCAAGGTACTTTGGCACCCTGGGGTGCCTCAAAATCCTTTTAAGAGTGCCATCAAGTATTGTGCAATATTAGTACTGTTAGATGTGCAAACACCAACACATGATTCACAAGATAAATCCAAAGATTTTTAAATAGGAATCCATAGCATCAAAAAAATTTTGACCTGTTGTAGTCTTCCTGAGGGTGCATACAACTATTCAAATAAATGGGTGGAAATTTAGCCGTTTAAGAGGTTGAAAACCCTATGAGTAGAACACTGCACAAGTTTTCAGACTGTGCTCAGATGGATTATGCTGAGGAT
The DNA here is from genome assembly GCF_000455745.1 of Alligator sinensis. NCBI lineage: Eukaryota > Metazoa > Chordata > Crocodylia > Alligatoridae > Alligator > Alligator sinensis. The sequence goes on from NW_005842075.1 coordinate 1,088,872, forward strand.
AGCACCCAATCAGGGAGCTCCAGAACGTGCACCCCAGCATTATTTGCAGTCTCCCCAGTTTGCCTGGAATCATCTGACAGCAGCTTGTGGGCATAGGTCAGGGCTGATTGGCTGGGCCATATTTTTCCCCTCTCTCTTCTCCTTTTCAACTATCAGGCATTCAGACAGAAGACCTGGGGTATGTTTGCCATATTTTCAAGCCTGTCAGTTTGCCCTCCAGCAGCGCAGTGGAAACTTACCTCTCCAGCACCAGCCAACAGACCCAGTCCCAGTGTAGTTTGGATGAGTTTGGTTGAGATGGTATTGCATCAGGGTTGGGGTTGGGTGCTAGCTGGGTGCTATTGAGTTGGAAGCTAATGGATCTAGGTACAGGGATGCCAGAACAGGCCATTCTGGTTCCATTAGGGGGTGGGGTCTGGAGTCTCTAATTCCAGCAAGAACCATGAAGCAACATTTGGATACAGGAGTGGGTGGGGTCTGGCAGATTTGGGTAACACTTGAATGGACCCAGATCCACCAGAACCCACCCCTTCCCATACCCAAACTGCATGCCCCACCCTACCCCTAGACCAAACCCTCTGCCACCCCTGAGACAGATTGCATGGACGTGGATTGAACTTGCAGGTCTGGAGGTCTGGGTCAGACCAGTCTGTGTCCATGCAGGGTGGGGGGAGGGGGGAGGAGGGCTGGGGTCTCCAGTCCCAGCAAGGGTGGTCAGTTCATGTCTGGGGGGAGGGGGCTCTGGGAATGACACAGGTTGATGGTTCCAGTCCCAGCAGAGGTGGGGTGGGGCAGTCTGGCCAGTGTCTGTGTGGGGTGGAGGGGCAGAGAACTCTAGGCACAGCTGGGGTGGGGAGGCCATCAGTACCCATGTGGGGGAGGTGGGTCACAGGGCTTTGGGAACAGTGGGGAGCATGGCTGAGTCAGGGGTTTAATGCTGGCAAGTCACTTTCCCCCATCAGTTCAGGCTGATAGCGCTGACAGCTGCATAGCCCCACAGTTGTCACGGGGACTGTGTTTTCCTGGTCCCCCAGAGAGGGAGTAGCATGCTGTGTCTCAGGCTATAGCAGTAGAGTTCAGGCTGAGTCAGACTCTCTCCTTGGAAGAGGAGAAGCAGAGCAAGGCATGCTGGGATGCTGGAGGACAGTGTGACAGCTTCTATCAAAAAGGTAAGTGTAAAAGCATTTGTTCTTCTGGTAGAAACTTTGCTTGCGATGACTTCTACCTCTTCAGATGAGAGAGAAGTTTCTACTGGACCCACCATTTTTGGTCTGGTAGCAACTGTTTGAATGATTGTACACTTAAGGTTTCTATCAGTGGAATTATGCATCCATTGGTAGAAATGTAATGCTTGTACACGCCCTGAGTTCTTCCTGATAGAAGAATGATTTTATTATTCTTCCTTAATGCAAAAAATAAGTGAAAGCTAAGAGCTGGTATTTTTGGGGGGCTGCCATTGGTCTAACAAGGGATACCCTTAATCTAATAACATTGAGAACCACTGCTCTAAGCCATAAATTCAGTTCACATCAGTTTCTCATATTTGTTGACAGCATCATTCATCTATAGCAGGAAGTGGATTAGTTAATGAATTTGCAGCAATGTTTACATTCTGTTTTGGGATGTTACAAAATATCCTTCAAACAAATCCTTTTGGCCCTCATTTTGCCATTAAGCAATTATGTTGTCTAAAGTAATCTGTTGTCTGCCTACATCTTTATGGAAGTGTTGGAGTGGTGTTGTAGCCATGATTATCCAGGAAATATGGGAGAAGCAAGGGGTTTTTGGTAGGGATGTGCAAAACAGGCTCTATTCAATTTGGATTTGGCCCAAATCAGGGACAGTGATTCAATTTGTTAATTCGGATCGCTGTCCCTGATTCGATTAGGCCAAATCCAAGTACCTTCGGTCCATTTCCAAGTCTGCCCCTGGTTTGATGATCAGCCGCCAGGGGGCCCTGGGTGCCCCCCAGACCCAGGAGGCACAAGTTGCCAAGCTGGGGGGAGGGGAGGGGCGGGGTTTCCCCCAGTGTGCTCTCCGGCAGACCCAGAAGTGGACCAGAATTGCTTGTGGTCCACTTCCGGGTCTGCTGCTGAGCACACTGGGGAGCCCTCCACACTTCTGTGGGACACTCCATGCACCCCAGCATCAAAGCACTCATGAGCTGCCTGCTACCTAGAGGTATGTAGAAAAAAACATTTAAAGCTGTGTCTATGTCCGAATCACCAAATCTTTCTGAATCGATTTGGAGGGTTCTGATTTGAGTCAGAGAGATTAAAGGTTCCTCTGATTCAATTCAGATTTGGAGATTCGGCCACTGAATTGGGCCGAATCTCTGCCAAATTGAATCAGGGTACTGAAGCTTCACACAGCCCTAGTTTTTGTTAATATTGTTTCTTGGACTAACTGTACAGCTGGGAGTGCTGTTAGGCAAGCTTTCAAGAACAAAGTTTCCTTCTTGAGGAAGAGCACTACATCCTTGCTCTCCTCCATGTCCTTGTTCCTTTGATATATGCTCAGTCATTCCTTTTGAGGCCTAATAAATTATCGTTGTCCTCATAGTATTTTTTAAAAAATCATGTACGTACAAATATAAAAAAAAAATCATTTTAGATAATATGTCCCACTCATAGATTCATACATTCATAGATTCATAGACACTAGGGCTGGAAGGGACCTCAGAAGATCATCAAGTCCAGCCCCCTGCCCCAGGGGCAGGAAGTCAGCAGGGATCATAGGATCCCAGCAAGATAAACATCCAAATGTCTCTTGAAGGCATTCAAAGTAGGTGCTTGAACCACCTCTGGTGGCAGTCTGTTCCAAACCTTGGGGACTCGGACAGTAAAGAAGTTCTTCCTTATGTCTAGCCTGAAACAGTCATGGAGGAGTTTGTGACCATTTGACCTTGTCATCCCTTGGGGCGCTCTGGTGAAAGAGATATTCCCCCAGATCCCTGTGAGTACCCCTGATAAACTTATAGGTGGCCACCAGATCACCCCTGAGCCTGTGCTTTTCCAGGCTAAAGAGTCCCAGGGCTCTCAGCCTGTCATCATAAGCTCTGTTTTTCTGACCTTTGATCATGAACGTGGCTCTCCTATGCAGTCTCTCAAGCTTTTCCACATCTTTTTTGAATTGTGGAGCCCAAAACTGGATGCAGTATTCCAGCTGTGACCTCACCAAGGCTGAGTACAATGGGAGAATGACGTTCCAGGATTTGCTTGAGAAGCATCTATGGATGCAAGCCCGTGTTTTGCTCGCTTTACCAGCTGCAGCATCACATTGAAGGCTCATGTTCATATTGTGGTCAGTCATGACCCCCAAGTCCCTTTCGTCCTCAGTGCAAGCCAGCCTAGCTCTGCCAAGCCTATAAGCATGCTGCAGGTTTTTCCTCCCAAGGTGGAGAACCTTGCATTTTTTGGTGTTAAACACCATCAGGTTCTCATCCACCCATTTCTTAAGCCTGTCAAGGTCTGCCTGGATCACCCTCCTATCCTCAGGTATGGACACTTCACCCCAGAGTTTGGTGTCATTGGTGAACTTGGCCAGTCCGCTTCTGACACCAGTGTCTACATCATTAATGAAGATGTTAAATAGTATAGGCCCTAGGACAGAGCCTTGAGAGACCCCACTGGTCACATCGCGCCACAACAATTGACTTTCATCATCCACCACCCTCTGGGTCTTACTGTGGAGCAAATTCCCCAGCCAATGGATTGTGGTGAGGCTGAGGCTGCAGTTAGCCAGTTTTGCCGAGAGGCGATCATGGGATACCAGATTGAAGGCTTTTTTAAAGTCAAGATATATGACATCAATCTCTTCTCCCTTGTCCAGGTGATAGGTCACCTGGTCATAAAAGGAAATAAGATTGGTCAAGCAAGACCTACCCACAACAAACCCATGCTGGCTATCCCTCAGGATGTTGCCATCAGCCAGTCCGTTAAGAATGGCCTCTTTAAAATCTTTTCCAAGACCTTCCCCAGGATAGAGGTCAGGCTGATGGGACTGTAGTTTGCCAGATCCACTTTTCTCCCTTTCTTGAAGATGGGTACCACATTCACCTTCTTCCAATCTCCAGGCACTTCACCAGAGCACTAGGAGTTCTTGAAGATCCATGCCAGGGGCTGAGCTATGATGTTAGCCAGCTTCTTGAGTACCGTGGGGTGTAAACTGTCAGGGCCAGCTAACTTGAAGGTATCCAACCTCTCAAGGTGTTCCTTTACGAGGTCAGCATTGATGGAGGGCAAGGAATCTCCCTTGCCTGGGCCTCCCTGTCCCATAATGGGAAGGGGCATCCCATGGAACTGGTGAAAAACCAATGCAAAGTACATTTAGCAAGTTGGCTTTTTCCTGGGCATCAGTTGTCCCATCTGGTTTAGCAGGGGTCCAATGTTGCCCTTGCTTTTCCTCTGGCTCCCCACATATCTAAAAAAGGACTTGTTATTGTCCTTGATACTTGAAGAGAGCTGGAGTTCCATCACAGCCTTGGCTTTCCTGGTTCGCTCCCTGCAGTTCTGGACCAATGCAGAGTATTTCTCCTTGGAGATGGATCCAGTCCTCCATCCTTTGTAGGTCTTTCTTTTTAGAGGCAGGATGTCTGCTAGTTCCCTGGAGAGCCAAGGGGGCTGCTGCTCTAATACCCATTTATGATGCTTATAAAAATCCCATAAATCAGTCTCAGGCATCCCAAATCTTTACAACTCTGCTATGCTATACTTTGTGTCATGTTCTTTGAATAATTATTATTATACTATCTTTGTGGTTTATTAAGTGTGGGTGGGCACAGTGTGAACCAAGGAGGGTGCTTTTTTTGTGGGGGGAGGGGAGGTATTCAATTCATGAGTGTAACGCCTTAAACTTTCTCTAACATACTCCATACACCACTGGAATATCACCTTTTCCTTGGGTGCATCTACATGTACCCCTATGATGCCATCGTTACCGTGCCATGTTGGTGGCATATGGTTATTTTTAGCTGTTATGTTGCTGTAGTGACGTGCTATGGCGAGGGAGTGCATTGCTGCAGCAATGTAGCTGTGATGCCATGGTCTGTGCCCACCAATGCTACATCAGTGTAGCATGCTGCTATGGGACAATGTCTTATGTAGATGTGCCCCTTAGCGTGCTTAATAAATGGAACGGTTCTATCACTGCTTATTGCCAGGAGAAAGCGTGATAGGCTTTTCGTTTGTCTTGGAAGCCTACTTAGGTACAAAGCAAATTACAGGTTGCAGTGGCATGCCAACCAATTATATTGGCAGCTTCTGTGGTTGCTCTTAGCTTGGAAATCATAGATTATTTAATATGGTATGAAAGAAACACAATTAATAGTGACCACTGTACATCTCTCAAACAATTAGATATACAGAAGAGTTCTGTAATTTATTGTAAAACATCTTCTAGAGGCATTTACCCCACTTGAAAGATCTAAATACTATTAGTGTGCCACTGTTTGAGCACACAAGTTTTCTGAGGAAAATTCTTTTCAGGAGAAAACTTGGAAAACTTGCATTCAACTTGAAAGAAATTTTGTTTGCAAAAATCTTGGCAGGTTTCTGAATCTCAAAGTGAAAAAAAGAAAAATGAAAATAAAATGATGATGTTTAGCAAGTATTCCAACTCAAAATGAGTATTTAGAAACTGAAAATTGACAAAATACCTACAATTGTCAACTAATGATTTAGCTAATTAAAATAATTTTAACATAAACTAGCTAAAAAAGTGACATACTACATGTGTGTAACATGTCATGATAATATTTATAGAGATCCTGTGTTATCACAGGAGATTTCACAGATTCTTGTTTAAGAAACGAGAAGTTGAAGGATTTGAGCTTAAAATTCAAGAGCAAAAGCAAAATACAGCAAGCCAAAAAAAAATATGAGAAGCATGTAGCAAAAGATGCTAAGCATAATAATATTTTAAAAAACCCATCAGAACCACAAAGCCAGTGAGAGAATCAGTGAAAACATGGAATAATAGAATATTAGGGTTAGAAGGGATCTCAGGAGGTCATCTAGTCCAACCCCCTGCTCAAAGCAGGACCATCCCCAAATATAGCATCCCAGCCAAGGCTTTGTCTACCTTGGTCTTAAAAACATCTAAGATGAAGATTCTACAACCTCTCTGGGTAATCTGTTCCAGTGCTTTACTACCCTCGTGAGAGAATTTTTCCTACTATCTAGCCTAAACTTCCCTTGCTGCAACTTGAGACCATTGTTCCCTGTTCTGTCATCTGTCACCACTGAAAACAGTCTAGCTCTATCCTTTGGAACCACCCTTCAGGGAGTTGAAGGCTGTTATGAAATCCCCCCGTCAGTCTTCTCTTCCTCAGACTAAATAAGCCCAGTTTTCTCCACCTGTCCTTTATAAATCATGTTCTCCAGCCCTCTAACCATTTTTGTTGACCTCCATGGCACTCTCTCCAATTTGTCCACATCGTTTTTGTAGTGGGGTCCAAAACTGGACACTGTAATCCAGTTGTGGTCTCACCAATGCTGAAGGGAGGAGAATAATCACTACCTCTGATCTGCTGACAGCACTCCTACTAAGGCAGTCAAGTATGCTGTTAGCACCTTCTTCACAATAAGGGTACACCATTAGCTTATATTCAGCTTACTGTCACATGTAACCTCCAGGTCCTTTTCTATAGCCCTCCTGCTTAGCCAGTCCATCCCCAGCCTATACTAGTGCATGGAATTGTTCCATCCTAAGTGCAGGACTTTCCAGTTGTCCTCATTGAATTTCATGAGACTTCTTTTGGTCCAATCCCCCAATTTGTCTAGATCTCACTGAATCCTAGCCCTATCCTCCTGTGCATCTACTGCTCCACCCATCTTGGTATTGTCCGCAGATCTACTGAGGTTGCACTCCATCCCATTTCCCACATTATTGATACAGATATTGAACAAAACTAGCCTCAACACCAAAACCTGGGACACTCTATTTCATATTGGCTGCCAACTAGACATTGAGCCATTGATTACTAACCTTTGAGCTCAATAATCCAGTCAGTTTTCTACCCACCTTAGAGTTCATTCACCTAATCCATACTTCCTTAGTTTGCTTATGAGAATGTTGTGGAAGACCATACCAAAAGCCTTGCTAAAGTCAAAGTATATCATATCCACTGCCCTCCCCATATCCACAGAGCCCGTCATTTCAGCATAGAAGGCAATCAGGTTGATCAGGCATGATTTGCCCTTGGTGAATCCATGCTGACTGTTCCTAATCATCTTCTCCTCCAAGTGCTTAGAAATAGATTGCTTGAGGACTTGGTTCATGATTTTTCTAGGGACTGAGGTGAGGCTGACTGGTCTGTTGTCCCTTCTTCTCTTTCTTAAAGATAGGCCCTATATTTGGCCCTTTACAATCATCCAGGACCTCTCCCAATTGCCACGAGTTTTCAAAGATAATGGCCATTGGCTCTGCAAACATATTGGTCAACTCGCTCAGCACCCTTGGATGCGTAGCATCCAGCCCCATGGACTTGTACACATCCAACTTCTCTAAGTCATCTCTAACCTGTCCTTTCACCACTCTTGGATGCTCATCTCCTCCCCAGACTGTGCTGCCAGATGCAGTAGTCTGGGAGCTGACCTTGCCTTTATAGACTGAGGTAAAAAAGGCATTGAGTACTTCAGCCTTTTCTGCATCATCTGTCACTAGGCTGCCTCCCTCATTCAGTAAGGGACCCACACTTTCCCTGGGCGGGAATACAATTGTGGTCAGGTGACCCAAGCAAGGTGACTGTCCATTCTCCTCTTGAAAACCTCCAGGGTAGGTGACTGCACCACCTCTGGAGGGGGTTTATTCCAGTCTCATCACCCTGACTGTGAAGGAGTTTTTCCTGGTATTAAGCCTGAAGTGGCCTTCCAGGAGTTCATATTCATTGGTCCTCGGTTTCCCCAGGGGTGCCCTAGTGAACATTTGTTCACCAAGATCCTGATGCACTCCTCTGATATAGTGGTAGGCCATTATCATGTCCCCTCTCAACCTTCTCTTCTTTAGGCTAAAGAGCCCCAGGTCCCTCAGCTTTTCCTCATATGGCTTGCCTTGCAAGTCCCTAATCATACGGGCAGCTCTTTTCTGGACCCTCTCAAGTTTTTCCTCATCCTTATTGAAGTGTGGCACCCAGAACTGGATGCAGTACTCCAACTGCAGTCTCACCAGTGCTAAGTACAGTGGGAGTATCACTTCCTTAGTTTTACACGAGATGCATTAGTAGATGCATGCCAGCGTGTTGTTTGCCCTTCTGGCCACTGCATTGCACTGATGGCTCATGTTCATGCGATGGTCAGTCATTACCCCTAGGTCCCTTCAGCTGTGGTGAAAGTCAGGCTGTCACCTCTGAGCCTGTATGTATGTTGAGGGTTACTTGCCCCCAGATGGAGCACCTTACACTGCAAAGTGTTAAACTTCATCTGGTTCCGGTCTTTCCAACTCTCTAGCCTGTCCAGGTCCACCTGTATCAGCAACCTATCTTCTGGCACGGCCACACTGCCCCATAACTTGGTGTCATCCACGAACTTGGCCAGCGAGCTTTTCCCTCCCCCACCCAAATCATTGAGAAAGATGTTGAAAAGCACTGGTCCAAGCATGGACCCCTGAGGGGCACCACTGGCTGCTTTGCACCAGGACAACACAGATCTATTCATGAGAACTCTTTGGGTCCTACCCTGTAGCCAGTTTACCACCCACTGAACTGTCGAGGAGCTGAGCCCATAATCTTCCAGTTGGCACCCAAAACACCAAATCTGAAATGAAATAGAAGGCTCTGAAACATCTCCAAAAGTAAACAAAACCATCCAAAACATTTTGGAAATATTTTGGATGTTTCAGAGCTGGGTTTGTAGGG
>NW_005842075.1:1097832-1098331 GCF_000455745.1 Alligator sinensis
CTGGGGGAAGGACGGCAGCCTGCTGTCATCCCGCGCACAGATCCAGGGGCCCGTGCCCCCCTGGGGGGAGTCTGGCACAGCCCTGCAGCCCTCCCAAGGGGCACGGGGCCCAGGATCTGCATGCAGGATGACAGCAGGCTGCCACTGCCAGCTGGGACCAGTGCCAGCACCTGAGTCTGCTTGGCGCTGCCTGTGCCAAGCACAACCAGAGAGCCACTGGAGAAACCCCCATGGCTGCCCTGCCTGGCCCCATCCCCTACCCAGCCCAGCTTCCCGGCACTTTAAAAAAAAAATCCTTGCACTTACTGGATGTAGCAGGGACTGTGGGGGCTCTGGGGCCTCCTGGCAAAGCCCCCTTGCACAGCCCTCACTCCCTGATCACCCCCCTGCCCGGCCCCAGCAGTCTGGGAATTAAAAAAAAGCCCCGAACTCACCGGCAGTAGCAGTGGCTGTGGGGTCTCTGGGGCCACGTGGTAGAGCCCCCCCACACAGCCCCCGC
>NW_005842075.1:1098341-1115772 GCF_000455745.1 Alligator sinensis
TCCAGGCACTTAAATAAATAAATAAATATAATAAGCCCTGTACTCACCATATCTGGCAGCAGTGATCAGGGCCTCTAGGGGCTCATGACAGAGCCCCCCCTGCACAGCGTGGGGCAGTGGGGGGCAGCAGGGATCGCCTCCCCCACTTGGCACCTGCGCAGCAGCTGTCATATCACATGGGTGCAGCACAGCTTGACAGGGCGCCGTGCACTGTCCCAAAGCTGGGGCAGCTCCCCGTCACCCAGAGCCCAGCACTGCTCAGCCCCAGTGGCTCCAGCTCTCAGACAGCATGCAGTGCCCTGCCACACCATGGGGCAGCTGCTGTGCAGGTGCCAACTATGAGGGGTGACCCCCACTGCCCCTACCGACCCACACTGCATGGGGGGGGCTCAGCCATGAGCTCTCAGAGGCCTCAATTGCCACTGCCAGAGCTGGTGAGTGCGAGGTGCTTTTTTTTTTTTAAGTTCTGGGACTAAGCTGGGGCCGGCTGGGTGGGGGATGGGACTGGACAGGGCAGCCATCGGGGCTTCTCCTGTGTCTTCCCACACCCGGGGAGAGGCAGGCACAGCTGGAGAAGCTGTGGGAAACCCTTTAGCTGCCTGGCTGTGCCTGCCCCTCCCTGGCCTATCCAAATCTCCAAAACAGCATCAAAACTCTGCAAAAAGATTAGACTGAATCAAAATGGAACAGTGATCTGAAATGAATTACTGTCCTCTGAAACAACCAAATCTGAAATTGAAATGAGGCACAGCCTTCATTGGTACCTACATAGGTGAGCAGCATGAGGTAGTAATCAAAGTGCTGGATGTGTCTCAGTAATCCTTCTATGACATCTTACATCTGGGCACCAGGCAAGCAGCAGACCTCAAGACAATAGGTCAGGCCAGTTGATGGATCCCTCCATCCCCTGTGGATAGAAGTCACCAACCACCTTGCTGCCAGAGGTCACCAGCTTCCAACTTCCACCTTCCTGGGAATCCATTTCCTCCTCTTTCTCCAGTGCCGCTTCTGGCAATTCTCCCTCCACAGTTCAAGAGGTCTCCTCCAGCATCAATTCAATGGCAGAGGATGCTTCAGAGCCATGCCATCTTTTTCTGTACCTCTTTTGCTTGCTGTCTGAGGGATACCATCAGGTGACACCTCTCATGTTGCAGGTACCCCTGCACTTGGCTGTCATTGGAAGGAACCTGCAAACTGCAGTCCCCACAGTGCCAAACCAGGACCTGGGTAGAAGTCCTGACACTGAGTGGTCCTGCCTGGACAGACACCTTACAGGTGCAAACACAGGAAGAGCAGGCAATAACAGTGGTTCTGGCATTGCAATATCCTTCAGTGATCTCTCTGGGGCTCTTAAATCCACCACCTTCCTCTTCCTCCCCCTCTCTCCAAGCAGGCCTTCCCTATCAAACTCCTCTGTAATCTGGTCTGTTTGCTACTCCTTGGTCCTGAAAAGTTCCCTTTTCCCTGTTAAAGTGCTTCCTCTCACTAAGCTTACAGTGAAGGAAGATGAGAGAGAGCTTCCCTCTCACTCTTGTCTCTAGTTAAGCAAGGACTTTAATATTGATCAGAGTGCTGTGATTTAGCTACCTATGCTAAATATATTAGTTAATAACTCTTAATTAAAGAACTTAATTTAAAGGCTCCTCTTTAAAGTGTGGGGCAAAAAACTTACTTGTGAACTTGTAAACTTTCCTGTTTGCTGCCTCTGTTGGGGCACTCCCCAGTTGCTCTTTTTATAACCCCCTGGGCCTGGACTGGTTCAGCCCCCTTGTTAGGGTTTTTCTCAGACACAGGCAGCAATCACTCAGCTAGCACTCCCAGCTGCTCAGAGCACATGCCCAAACACACAGCCAACCAACCAAATATTCAGCAAGACAAACACACAGACAGCTCTGGCTCACTTACCTTCTTAGAGCAGGATATGGTGCCTGGCTCTTCTTCCTCTTCCCCTTTCCCTCTTGCTCCCAGTGAACTGCTTACAAACTGCCCTGTTTGCTGCCTATGTTCACTCCATTAGTTGTCCAAGGTGTAAAAGGTGCACTCAGAGATGACAGAGCCATAGCACAGAAGCTAAATGAATTATTGCATCAGTTTTTGCTGCAGAAGGTATTGGGGGAATTCCCACACCAGAGCAATCTTTCCTAACAGATAGGTCTGAAGAGCTACAGTGATAGCAGCAGAAGTTTTAAAACTAATTAATAAATTAAAGACTAACTGGATGGCATTCACCTGAGAGTTCTGAAGGAATTCAAAAGTGACATTGCAGAACTGTTGACAATAGTATGTAATCTGTCATTTCAAAAGTACTGTGACAGAGGATTGGAGATTTGCCAATGTAACACCCATCTTCAAATAGGGCTCCAGAGGTGATCCTTGGAACTGCAGACTAGTGAATCTCACTTGCATCTCTGGCAGTTTGGTAGATTCTATAATAAAAAATAAAATCAGCAGTCATATGGCCAAATATGTTCTGCTGGGGAAGAGTCATCATGGGTTTTGTAAAGAGAAATCCTACCTTACCAATCTGCTGGGGGCTCTTTGTGGGTATTAACAAACATGTGGACAAGAGGGATCCAGTTAACATAATATATTTGGATTAAAAGATTTTGACAAGGTCCCTCACCACAGGCTTTTTTACAAAACGGAGTTTCCAAAGGATTGGGTGGAAGGCTATTTTGTTAAAAGGCAGGAGGGGAAGAGTAGGACTGAATAGTCATTTTTCAGGACGGAAGGAGGTCAGTAGTGGAATCTCACAGGGATCTGTGCTGGGCTTAGTTTTGTTCAACATTTTTATCAATGACCTAGAAATGGGGGTGCCCAGGGAAACCAAAAAAGTTGGCAGGTGACATTAAATTATTCTTGGTACTGAAAAATTCCAAGCTTACAGGAAAGACCTACAGAAAGATGTCACCAAGTGAAGTGAGTAGGCAAAAAATAATAAAAAAATGGCAGATGAATTTCAGTTCAGTGTTGACAAGTGCAAGGTAATGAACATGGGGAAAATAATCTCAACAATACATACACAATGCTGGGTTCCGAACAAGCTGTTATGACTCAGAAAAGGGTGCTTGGAGTCATTATAGATAGTTATCTAAAAACATCAGCTCAGTGTGCAGCAGTGTAATTAACTGGTAGAGCTCATTGCCATGGGGAATTATAGAGGCAGATAGTATAGCCAAGTTCAAAAAGGGACTAGATAAATTCCTGGATGATAGATCTAGTAATAAGTATTCAAGAGAATGGTTGGAGATGTTTCTTCTGGCATCTCTAAACCAATGATGGTGGATGCCAGGGAGTATAATGATCAGGGGAAAGATCTCTCCAGGTATACCCTATTCAGTGCTGTCCCTATAAAACGTCCACTCCTGCTAGTGTCAGAGGCAGGATTCTGGGTTAGAGGACCCAGCATGGAACTTCTTATGTTCTTAAATTCTTGATAAGTGATCTGATCCAATTAGTTTCTAATCTCAAGATTCCCATTGATTTTAGTGAATGTTTCATCAAGTTCTTGAATTGTAGAGCGATGCACTTGGTAGCATTGAAAATAAGAAAGATAGATCTTTTCAGCTGAATGACTACATGCACAGAACCCTAGATGTGAAGTTATGATTTCTTATACCATATAATTGAATGATAGAAAATATGGACAAGAAGATATGACTAAAACTGTACGTGAATGTGAGAAATGCCACAGTAGGTTTTCATTCTTAGATTTCAATCAGCAGCTGATTGGAAATTTAGGGGAAATCCTGGTCACATTGAAGTCAAGGGAAGTTTTGTCATTTACTTTAATGGATTCAGGATTTCATCTTAGTGTATGGCAATGATTAGGGGCTAGATCTTGCTCCCACTGTAGTTAAAGGAAAAATTCCAATTTGACTCCAAGTGGATCAGAATCAGACTTTAGTTGTGTAATATAATTATTAAACATTCTCATTTCAAATATAAAGGTCTAAAAAGAGCACAAACAAATGAAAATAACAACGACTTCAAAGGGTAGTTCAGTGATGCCCTTCTGCTGTTTTTCCTTGTTTTAAAAGTCAAACTTTCCTTTGAAATAGCCTAGCTGAAGAACAGCAGAGCTTACTAGTTGTTTCAAAATTCTAATATAATAAAAGCCTTAGTCTGTCTCTATCTGTCCATAATGCTCCAGGCCAACTGTGCATGTTCCACCAAGAGGGCATGCACCGGTTGGCTGTGAGGGCCCAGAGCATTATAGACAGCGAGGGAGTCACCACGCTGTCCCCTGCCCCCTGCCCCACCAAAAAAAAAGTAGCTGGCAGGGAGGGGGAGGTGGCAGAGAAGAGGGGAGGTAGGGAAGGTAGGGAGGCTTACTCTAGTTAAGAACTGCTAAGTGGAGAAGGAGGAAAAATATATTTCAGTGTAAATAAAAATAGATTAAATCTAATCATTATTAAGTAATTTTATAGGCAAGCAATAATTAGTAGACCTCACTATCAAAATTTGTCAATACTCATGTATTAGTTTACAGGAAGCTGGCTGTCACTCTCTTTCCCCGTCTACTGGTGGGCAACTTTCCAAGTGACAGACCCAAGCTTGGACTACTCTTAGGATTGAATCCTGAAATTCATCCCCAAGTCAGATAGATAGCCCCCTGCTACAAGTTACAGCACACCCTTTACCAACTATGTTTTCTCAGCATGTCCATTTGAGTTTGACTTCTCTTGTAGAATTCCCTTTAGGAACATATGAAAATACAGTGATAGAGAGCAGTTTGTTCCTATTGTATAAGAACATAAGAACTGTCATTTACTGGGTCAGACCATAAGTCCATCTTGTCAAGTATCTTGTGTCACACATTGGCAGAGGGTGCATGCTAAAAAGGAGACTGATTAGGGTATGAACATGTTTTTTTTCCACTGTTCCTTTCCCAGTTGCACCCTCCAGCATTTAGGCTAAGTACAGACAGTCAAAAGGCCTGAGGCTGAACTGATTCAGTCTTTGCTGGTTAGTCTAAACTGCATAGATTGAACCGATAAGCAAGTGAACAGACATTCACTTTTGATTCCAGAAATGCAGCCACATACCTGCAGTAGCCCAAGCCAGAAGCTGGGGGGCACTAGAGCACACCTTCCTGCTCTGCTGGAGCAGACAGCTTGGGACAAAGCTAGCCCACCCAACCTGCAAGGACGGGGGAAGTTTGTGGGGGAGGTGCAAAGCATCCTGTGATGCTGGGGGACTGAGAGTTAACTTGGATCTGGAGGGGATCTGGGACTGAAGTTCAAAAAACTGATTTAAAATAAATCAGTTAAGTCTGATATTAGATCCATCTGGGTTTATCTTAAATCCATTTTGGCCAATTTGGAAGTGGTTTATGTGCACTGAACTTCTGTTGTATTACAGATTTGAACCAGTTTCCAATCACTTATACCAGTTTGTCTGTGATTTCTGTACCTAGTCTTATGTTCTAGGAAGTTCTGATTTAGAGGTGGTTGGTAGGGTGGCGGTGTCAGCTGTAGACACTGGCGGAAAGTCCTGTGTTGGCGCTCCTGAACCTTCTGGTGGCATCCACAGCTGATGTTGCCACCCACCTCCTGCAGTGGAAACCCCACCTGGCACCATGCAGTGGCCAGAACCACCAGCTATCTGTGGTTCACATCCAATGAGTTGGCAGCTGTTCAGCTCTCCACAGATCGAAACGGGCCAGATACAGTCCATGGGATATATTTTGCCCACCCTGATTTATAGTCAATGTTTGTTTTCTTTTTGTCTTTGTTTTCTATCTCTCCTAGGAACACAACAAACAGAAAAGGAAAGAAAGATTTGTTTGTTTGTTTTTTAATCACATATATATGACTAAAGTTTAGGATATATAAACTTTAGGATAAGTTTAGGTTATATAAAGTTTAGGATATATATCTCCTAAACTTTAGTCATTCCTTGACAGTTTAAACAGAGCTCCTTCCCCTGTCCTTACAAACCTGAAGCATAGTGAATAGGGGTAGTAGACAGCATCCCTACAGTCTTGGTCTTTCTGTTTGACTCCAATAGTAAGCTGATGGAGTGCAAGAGCTTCAAGAGCCAGGAGGAGTGGCAGGTGCAGGGTCCAAGATCAGGAGGATGTGGGAGATGCAGGGGCTGAGAGAGAGAGAGAGAGAGAGAGAGAGAGAGAGAGAGAGAGAGTGTGTGTGTGTGTTGGAGGGGGCTGGGAGGGGCTAGCAGCCTTACCGATGATGGGAACTCCTCCACAGTCCTGGCTGAGTTGCTGCTGCTATACATGCATTTCCTGCCTTGGCTGTTTCTTTTTAAGCAGTAGCAATTAGGGACTGTCTTGATGTTCCCAGTTTGGCAATGCTTTTGGCACTCTGCAGGAGTGGGGGGTGATGCTGCTGCCCCTTGTAACTTGACTTCTAGAGCAGGTGTCCCTTGTGCCCATGTCTTGTTACACTACTGACAGACAGCTCAGCTGGAGTTACGTCTTTTTATTCCACAGAGCTGGCTATACCACAATGTTCAAACAAATAATGAAACACACAGTTTTAATTAAACTAAATATGGATGTCTTCCACATTCTTCACAATTCATCAAACTTTGGATTATAAAATGTTACCACCTGTATTCGTAGTGAAGAGGAGTCCAGGTTTTCCATTTGCTGCAGAAAAGCACAGAAAAATGCAGATTCTCTCCTTTAACAGAGAAAAACACAGATTTTCCCCTTGAAAGGAGAAAAATTAGGGAAACAGTGGGTTTCCCCTTGGAGGCTGGCAGAGTTCCTGCCTGCAAGGGGTTGCTTGGGGTGGGAAGAGGCCAATCAAGGCAGGAGGCACCATATGCATGTATCACATGCACATGGTAGCCAAGCAGCAGTGGAGAGCAACTCCCGCAGCTCCCTGCAGGTAAGTCTATGGGGCGGGGTGGGGGTGGGGACAGGCCACGTGTTGGGCAGGGTGGCACAGGCCACATGTTGGGAGGGCAGGATGGGGCACAGGCGATGGGGTGGAGGGGGCCCCTGAGATTTTTGCACCCACAGCAGAGTAGGGGCTTCAGGAGAGATGGGCCAGCTCTAAAGGAGCTGCCTCCATGGCCCAGTGTGTGGGACACTGTGTGTGAGGGAGCACTGCACTGCCATGACCACCAAAGTGAGGTGCAGCAGCAGTGGCATGGAGTTGTGCCCCCCACTGCTGCTGGGTGGGCAGGGGGTGTCTCATCTTGACAGCCATGGTGGTGCAGTGCTCCTTCCTGCACTGGGTTCCATGCACTGAACCACAGAGACAGCTCCTGCCTGGAGCTGGTCCAGCCCCGCTACAACCCCATGCTCTGCTGTGGGCACAGAAATCCCAGGGGGCATGTGCCCCACTAACCCCCTGCCACATTGCCTGTCCCCCCTCCTGCCCCTCCACATGTCACCTCTACCCACACCCCCAGGGGGCATGTGCCCCACTACCCCCATGCCACATTGCCTGTCCCCCCTCCTGCCCCTCCACATGTCACCTATGCCCACACCCCCCCCTCCCCCACACACTGACCCCATTCCCCACACACCCACTCCTTTGCTAACGGGCTGGGGGCAGGGGGAAGTGGGTTGGGAGTGAGGGACATCAGCAGGGCTGAGGGGCTGTGGGTCAGGAGTGAGGTGTACCAGCAGGGCTGGGAGGTCTATGGCTTGGGAGTGAGGTGCAATGGCATGGGTAGGGGCATGGCACCAGCATATCAGAGCTGCTCAGTGCCACAAAACAGTGTGTGTGAGGAGGGGCGGGAGGGACAGCCACAGCTGGACTCACATCCTCCAGTGGTAGGTTTCCAAATTGCTTTAAAATTGTAAATATATCAATAAAACATTGTATTCAATCGATAGCTAAAATATAGCAGCATTTCATTTTAATCATGGAAAAACACAGATTTTGAGGGTTTTAATGAGATAATTTGTGATTTTTATCAGAGAAATTGGTATTTTTAAACAAAGAAAACCAGGACCCCTAGTAGTGAGTAAGCACTTGGTATATTCATTTATAATTTCCATTATAATACTCCTAATTTTCACTGTTCCTATAGAAGCTTATACACAGGTAACTTTAGACCTACAGTACTGCAATTGAACTGAAAGAGACTATTTGTGTTTGTAAAGTTACTCACATGCACTCATTGCAAGAATTCTGACATGAATGTGCATACAAGTTTGTCTTACACTGAGGATGTGTCCATGCAAAAGAAGCTGCATCATCTGTAAAGAATAAACTCATACTAAATCTATGTAAGACTCTTGAAACTTTTTAAGTGTCTACCCAAAGGATTGGAAAAAAATCAACTAAATTAGTTTTTAAAGTGATATAGTTTAAACTGATGCTGCTTTTGTGTATGGGCAAAGCCTGAGAAACTAAAAGATGATAGTGTAATTTTACTTGAAAGGATGACTTTCTAGGAATAAAATTATACATTTGAATGTTATTTGTGGTTAGGGTTTTGGCGTAGCTTATGTTTAAAGAGGGAGTAGTTTTTTTAAATTTGGCTTCAATTTTTATTTCAAATGTAGCTATATCCTATAATTATATTTTCTAGACTGTGGAGGATACTGCAATGACAAATAAGACAGGTTTTAAAACTAATCAATGTAAATATCTTATTTTCATTTTTCTCTGTTTCCCTTAGGACACTCTCTTAATAATTATATAGGAAGAAATGATGCATTGCCATGTTACTCCATCGATGTGCGTCACCTGCCACGTGGTTTCAAGCCCATGGGAAGGTTTAGTTGAGCCAGGGAAGCCTGATCTGAGCTACTGATGATCTCGGACGACAATAAATAGTGCACAAGGCCAACAGATCTGTTTTGATATATGAACTTAGGAGAGTAGAAGCAGCCCCTGAGCAGTAGTAGAGGAGGAAGAAGGGTACCAATGATGAGGGAATTGAATTATTGTGGGTTGTGTTAACTATTTCAACATGTCTCTCTGTAACAGGAAACTGGGTTGCCTTTCTAGCTGCTCAGCATTCAGGCACCTAAAAGTCATGTCATTCAAGTGAAGTAAGGTTGTTAGTGACAACTGGTCCCTATCTAAGGAGCATAAAGGTACAGCAGGATAGATAATGACAAAATTCACCAAACAGCATACTTGACAAGTATTAGTCAGTCAGCTGACAAGTAGTAGTCAATCAGCTTTACTGTGAATCATTTTTTGAGAGTATTCAGAAAAAAACTGTTTTAGAAAAGAGAATAAAATAAAATGCAGCCTGAACTAGAAAAGCATATATTGAGTGCAATTTCAAATGTTGTCAGTAACCAACAATCAAGTCTGAATCCACAAGCCATATAATCACTGTTATTCTTAAAGGAATGTGTTACCCTTCCTGTTGTTATTCAGGGGATGGACTGGGTGACTCACTAGAGGGCTTCCCATCCAAATGACATAATTCCAGGAAAATGGAAGACTTTCTAACCACAAATTGCAACTACAGTACTCATATACAGCAGTTCCTGACTGGAAGTAGTATGTATTTCCAGTTAAAAGTGGGAATCCTATAAGGAACAGATGGCTGTGGGTTGGTAATGAGCCTTTTGGCATTCAGTTCATATTGCTCAGGTTTATAGTCTCTCTGCTGAGGCCAAGAGCAAAGACATTAAACTACCTTTCTGAGTAATGCTAGAGATTATCATTCCAGACTCAATAGCATAGAATCATCTTGGTATGTAGTGCCACTATGTGGTACTGATGCTGAGGGTAAGCCTCCATCCTATCAAGAAACTCATGTTTCAAGTAGATTTTTAAATTTCTCATTACAAGATGCTAAAAGGACAGGTTTGGGAAGAATTTTCTGAACAGGAGTCCCACAGCAGTATTATACTTCTTAACAGATGCAATGTCTACATTGCTAAGAGTCAAATTTCCATAACATTCCATCTCAGGCATCAGGTATTTTTGAAAAGTGCATGGATTTTCCCAGTGGTATAGATGATATCTTTTATTAGACCAACTAAGATTTTTGCAAAAAAAATTTAAAAAGGCTTTAATTGCAAGCTTTCGAATACAAACACCCTTCTTCAGGCATCGGAGAAAAGATTGTAAAAATTTTCCTGGGTAGAAATGAAAGTTCATATTTCATAGGAGAGTTGAAGGTGCAGTAAAATCTCCTGTTTGGAACAGTGGATTTTATAATAAAATATATCGTTTTATAATAACCACTTTATAATAAAAGATATTACCACTACCATGAGTCCTGATTGCTTTTTCCTCTAGACCAATACAGCTATGACCCAGATATCTGGGTTTACCCAGTGAGTTTATGAGACCTGCAGTATTTATAATGGCTGGGCACAGAGCTTTATCAAAGCAAAACTCCAGGATGGGGGAATCCTGAAAAAAATGAATTCCCTACTGGCTGGTTAAGACCAGTTGTAATCCCTTTTGCTTTAACAGAGCAGCCCAAATGGTATGGAATGTAACTGAAGTTTTTGTTCATTGTGTTTGCATGTGTGATTTTACTTTATTTTGTTTTGAAAATCTCTGCTAACTTGTTTGTTGCAGTAAAGGGGGAGAACTGAAATCCTTTAAATTTTCTCAATTTATTTGCCCCACAGTACCTGATATAAGTGGAAATTTGTCATGTGGATACCAATAATTCTTGATGTGCAATGCCAATGGTGTTTGAAAACTAGGAAATACATTTTAAAAGTACTATTTTGTAAGTGGATGAAACCTTATTGTGTTTCTCAGTAAAAATGACAAATATTCACTAGGCCTATGAAAGTAGGCAGCTATTTGATCCGGCTTTGGATCTAGCCACTTCGGATGCCAGCGATCTGATCTGGAGCTCTGGAATGGTTTCCTGCTTTGATCCGGCCAAAGCGGCTCTGAAGCTTCAGAGCCGCCTCGGAGATCCAGCCATAGGGTACAATGGGGAATCATTGGAATATCTATAACTTTGCTGTTTTTTGTCTGATTTGGATGAAACTTGCAGAAATGGTAGCCACTGCTGAGAGCATAAAGTCCGCCAAGTTTCAAGAAGATTGGTTTAGGGGTTTGGGGGGAACTGTACCCCAAATTCTTGAAAGCAAAACTCATGTTATATGTACATATTACACCACAAGGGGGTGAAAACTACAGGGGTAGTAGCCCCCAGTGAGGCCACAAAGTCTGCCAAGTTTCAAGAAAATCAGTGCAGGGGTTTGGGGGGAACTGCACCTCAAGCTGCTGACAGGCAAAACTCATGACACAGATAACCCTGTGTGTGTTAAGGCACAGCGGGCTGAAAACTGCAGGGGTTGCAGCCCCTGCTGAGGCCACAAAGCTCACCAAGTTTCAAGGAGATAAGCGCAGGGGTTTGGGGAAAACTGCACCTCAAGCTGTGGACAAGCAAAACTTGTGACATGGGTATACTGTGTATGTTAAGGCGCAGCAGGATGAAAGCTGGCAGCCACAAAGCCTGCCAGCTGTCAAGAAGATAGGAGCAGGGCTATTGGGTTCTGGGCCCTGCACATCTAGCTGCTGACAGATGAAACTCGCAACATGGGTGCTTGTGCAACTGTGACTGTCTCTGTCTTGGGGCAGTTGATTGTCTATATTGATTCTTTCCTCTCCTTTTTCTGTGGTTTTGTAGGTGTTAATTGTTGTTAATTAACTGGTTACATTAGCTAGCAACTGCATATTGAGCTGGTCCCTGAGTGATTCATGATTGATTGGGAACTGGTAACACAGTAGCTTAGCAGCGAGGCCTGCAGTAGTTCTCCTCCCCGCCCCAAGACAGGCACAGTTGCACAAGCATCCATGTCACAAGGTTTGCCTGTCAGCAGCCAGAAGTGCAGGAGCCCAGGCTCCCCTTTCACCTATGTTCCTGACAGCTAGCAGGCTTCATGGCTGCAGCAGGGGCTACCATCCCTGCAGCTTTCATCCTGCTGCACCTTAATACACACGGTGTCACCCATGTCATGAGTTTTGCTTGTCTGCAGCTTGAGGTGCAGTTCTCCCAAAACCCTGCACTTATCTCCTTGAAAGTTGGCAGACTTTGTGGCCTCAGCAGGGGCCACCACTGCTGCAGTTTTCAGCCTGCTGTGCCTTAACACACACAGGGTCATCTATGTCATGAGTTTTGCCTCTCAGCAGCTTGAGGTGCAGTTTCTCCAAAATCCCTGCACCGATCTTCTTGAAACTCAGCAGGCTTTGGGCTTCACCATGGGCTACCACCCCTGCAGTTCTCACCCCGCTGTGTGAAAGCTGCAGCAGGCCAGCTTTTCCCCTGCTCAGGCCCGCTCCCCTCCCCATGCATTGGGCCTGGGCCCACTCCCCTCCCTGCGTTATTTGCAGGGAGCCGGGTATCCGCTGTGTTGCCGCCGCCTCCAGGGAGCAGAGCAGGGAGCTGGCCTCGCCCCCCTGCTCCATCCCCCGTGTCCCCACCATCATGGCGGCAGGCTGCCTTCCTCCAGGGAGCAGAGTGGGGTAGGGCGAGACCAGTTGTGCTGGCCTCACCCCTCTTGCCCTGCTCCATCCCCTTGTCCCCACCATCACGGTGGTGGGCTGCCTATAGTCAGAACGCCTCTTCATGCTCTGATTAGCTGTTTGTCCCAGGGTCCTTGGCAGTTGTACTTTCAACCAAAAGAACCAGTTCCTTGGCTATAAACTATGCAAGATGTTTTCTGTTCCCTGTGTGTCATTTGTATACAGGCTCATCCAGCTGTTTTTCATCCATGTCCTGGTCTTGTCCAAGCATCGGGCCACTTTAGGGTTGTATATGATCTATGTGTATGACTATGTTATGGAGAGCAGGTAGAGCTATGTCTCCTGCATAAAACTAGAACTTGTATCATGTTATATGATTACTTGTGGGATTCTACAAGTCAGCAGCATGGTGGAAGGAGTGCAGTTTCCTGACACAACTTGTTGGTTTAATCCCTCCAGGAAGTACAGAAATCTACAGCCACCATAGTCATGTCTGTGGCTCCTGCTGCCTGGAATCATTGTCATCACTCACTTTTCAGCATTCTCCATGGCTTCAAGTTGGTTCCCTATGGGGCTGGAGCTTACTGTGGGTCATTCTGATTAACTTATTTGACTTCACTGTACTTTTAGAGGAAGTTAGTTTATTAAGCCCAAAACTTACTTTTAGGATAATGGGATGATTTGGCTCACAGCTGGGATATATATATTTCTATATCAAGGGATAATATGCTATATATTTTCACATATGATACAGATTGTGTGTGGATTGTAATATATGAAAGGAGCCATTTTCCTATTAGTTCAATAAAGCATCAATATATGCAGTCATAAGCCTGTTATTTCTATAGCAGTAGCATATAGTGTAGTTTATACATAGAAGAAAGAACTCTTTTTTGTGTCCGCCTTTGCTTAGCCATCCATGGGACATGATCCAAGAGCATATTTCAGTAGGGATTGACTCCAAATCTCCACTGCTCCTGTACAAATCCAAGCAACTAAACCCAACTGCAAATACATGCAGTGTTAGCATACCTATTTATGCATTCATAAATATCAATACACTGTAGACAGAATATGTTGTAGTGTTATTTTTTTAAATGAAGTGACTTAATATACAGTTGAAAAATTATTGATCTAGTTTTGTGTTTATATATTCAATTCCTATTACTAAAGAACAATCCTAAGTAAAATATTTTTCAGTGTAAAATGCTGGAAATAACTTTTAAGCTGTTTTTACTCAGTAGGCCACTTTTAAAAAGTTGTATTATTACCTCTGTTGCCTGGAATGATACTTTAGAAGATCTGTAAGACAAGATGGATGGGGCTGGATTGTCCCTGATGATGAACTACGCAGAGTGATAACAAATTACTAGAAGCATGTGTGTTTGGAAAACTTTATGCACTTTCTAGCTATCTGTGGATAATTTGAAGTTGCCCAATATGATTTTATTTTCAAATAGATACTTACTGCTTAAATTGATAGCAATACATGCTGTGGAAAATATTTCATCCCCTCTATATCTCTGATATGAATTGGAAAGTCAAAACACTGAAAGCAGGACAATTTTAAAGATATTTGTAGAGGCAGATATACAATTCAGCAAGTAGCTCACGGATTTGGGGTATATTTTGGTACACCACAAAGATCTTGCCCACTTTTCTTGGATCCTTTGTCTCCTCATTATCATACAAATATTTTGGATCGGATGTTCAGTGTTTGTTGCAGTGTCAAAAAGTGCCAGTTGGCAGGGTCCTATGTAATACCAGCAACAGGAAGTCTGAAAAACACTAAAAGAATGAAAGTATGGGAAGTCAGTCACTGAGGAGAGGCAGCTATGACTATTCTACATAATCAGGCTGAGCCACTATAAATGTTGAAATATGAGTACAATGATAGAAAGAGAGCTGGAGGGCATGCCTGAATTTATGATTGCCTCACACCAAAGAATGATTCCCAAATGCTCTTGCAGAAGACAGCTAGGTCATGATGCAGTCTGTTTTGAATTCTGGAAACCTTACTATTAGTTTCAGGAGATTCCACAGATTATAAAGTCCAGCCTCCCTTTCAACCCTTTAATAGCACAGAGGGAAGAAGGGGGTTTAATTAAGTGTCCTGGCCCATCCAGTGTCTGCCAGTGCTTCTCCCTGCCCTAAACCAAATTCTTTCCAGCTGCCAAACTACCTGCAACTTCTGCATTGATCCAGTCTCCTATTCTGCACTCCGAATCATCCCATAAACCTCCACCAGAACTAGCCCAAGACCAAAACATTTTAAGACATGGTCAGACAATGACAAATCTTAAATTTGTGGATACTGGGGAAATTCTTTTTCAGTGACATATATTATGAGTAAGTGAAAACACAGGTTTATAATAGAAGCTGGGACCCAAACATAACCATAGTTTTCACAACTGAGAAAACTATAATGCCTTATTATATTTACATATAATGAGCTCTTTACAATCAAATGTTCTATAATTAAGAAAAAAACACTGTTTTCAGGCACTAGTGGTTTACACACAAAGTCGAGACAGTTAAATACCACAGCTTACACACACCAATACATTATATTAACCCTCATGGGACTGACAAGAAACCTTATATATTTTTCCACTGTATGTGCAGGGAAAGCCAAATGGAAACAAAAAAGCTGTAAAAGCTCAGCTTACCAGCAGCTTAATTTTTTTCAGCATGATGTCCATGAAAATTGGAAATTACCATTGGAACAGAAAGCAGGTATGTCTGTACAGTACTGAGGTGTGCTGTAGGTACCTGTCTTCCCATACTGGTGTTTACTTTTAACCAGGTCAAACAGAATGAACTCATTGTAGGTTAGCACAATAAAGACAAGATTTGTGTCTGGATAGATAGTACTTGCATTTATTCAGTCTCCTGGAAAATTAAGGCCTGGCCCAAACACATACTTCTATTTTGTTTCCTCTGAGACAGCCAAGAGTATAATCATTCCATGAGTTTCAAATAACAAGAGAATCTGAGACTGACTCACTGTTTCCCATTTCATTAGCTTGGGACAGGATGCAAAGCTCATAAACACATTCTGGGAGTCTGTATATGACATAAAATTACTTTCACAATTCTGTGAACCTCCATTTTTAATTTCCTTCTGAATGATTGTTTATGACTTCTCTTGTAGCTCTCCAGACTCCCCACCCAAAAGCATGAAATGTGACTGGAAACAGACGGCAACTTTCTTTTCATAGCTCTCTCCTCACTGCCACCATAAAGCATGCCTGAGGCTGCTTCATATCAGTGATTTGGCAATATTTGCACATCACTACTAATAGTTCTTCAAGAGTTCTACTTCTCATATTGCCCAAAGGCATCTCCTGCTCTGTCCCTGTTGTGTTTAGATGATACTGTTTTTTTAAACAGCACATTGCTTCTCCAAGTCAACAGACTTCTGATCAGAAAGGCAAGGGTCAGCCAAGAGATGGATAGTTTAGTTGCCAAGGAACAAAGAAAAGAGCCAAATCTACTCTCAATAATACCATATAAATCTGAAGAAACTACTAAAGCCAATGAACCAAGTTCTCTGTTGGTGTAAATAGGCCTTGCTCCACTAAAATCTATGTTTGATTGGTTTATGAGTGGGAAAGAGAGGGGACTGGGGAGAGCACAATGACAAGATCATTCATACTAACTAGGACTCAGAAGAATCTGAAACTGCAAGTCAAAATGAAATATGAGCTCTGAAGTATAGTTTTGTATTTTATAGAAAATCAGTGAAAATAGAACTGTTCATTAAATGTATGTGCATACTGCTCTTTTTTTAATATTTCATGTTTGGCCAGCAACAGTACAAGGATTTTGCAATGAGGGACAAATGGACAGAGGTGGGTTCAATAGGCAAGTTAGCTACATCTTTATGACACATTTAATGCTTTGGAGAAGCAATAATCTTTGAATTCCTAGCTAGTTTGAAAAGTGGTCAGTTAAATGTTTTCTAAAAGTGGGTCATCTCGCAATGAATAAATAGTAGAGTCAGATATTTTTCATTACCAGCCACACCTACAGGTACTATTCATTCACATTAGGCTTACTGCACAGTAAAATACCACCCAGTGAGTCTTCCCCAGGAGCAAGTATACACATGTTCCCTGTTGGGAGCAGATTTGCTTTCAATGGGGGCAACCCAGTAGAGGGCTGCTCCTGCCCTGCTGTGCCCTCCTGCAGCAGCCAGGGGGTGCTCTAGGCACCCCAGGTGCTAGCCTGTGGGCTGGCAAGGGGCATGGGGCTGGTCACAATTTGCACAAGGCCAGGAGAGCTCTGTCAGCTGGAGTGGCAGCTGTGTCTCCTGGTTCCATACACATCAGGAAGGGGACCTGATGTACTTCCGGCTGGGAGAGAGCTGCCCCTGAAGCAGGCGGAGTTCTCCTGGCCCTATGTTCGTCAGGACACACAGCTGCCAGTGAGCTCCCTGCTAGTTGGGGTTTTCCTGCCCAGCACGGGGATTGCTGGGAGCTGTCCTGAGTGTGGGGCAGCTGCCAGTGAGCCTCCTGCAGGGCGAGGGGGAGGGGGGCACAGGGCTTGCTGGAAGCTGCCCTGCTTGGGCCAGTGTGGGCCAGCTGCTGCTCACCCCCAAAGCAGCCAGGTCCACACCGTGCAGTGGGTAGGGGCTGGGTTTCCAGTGGCACTTTACTGCATAGTAGATTAGTCTACTGTGTATTAAAGCATCTTGTGTAGACATGCCCAGTAGGGGCCATAGGGCAGATTTTAAAGTAACTTGGGAACTAAAGATGAGGTTAGGCACTTAATGGAACTTTGCCAAAGCATTTAGGTGCCTAACTCCTATCCAGATATTTAGTAGGGCTGTAGGAAGCTTCAGGTGCTGATTCGATTCGGAAGAGATTCGGCCCGATTCGATGGCTGAACCTCTGAATCTGAATTGAATCAGGGAACCAATTTAAAGGTCCGAATTGATTCAAAGCTTTCTGAATCTTCGGCAAAGATTCAGAGAGCTTTGATGATTTGGGCAGTCCTGGTGGCTGCAGCAAAGAGCTGCAGCCACTCTGAGCTGGTAA
>NW_005842075.1:1116043-1135353 GCF_000455745.1 Alligator sinensis
CGGGGGGGATCCCCCCCGCCGGCAGGAGCGGTGAGTCCGGGGGTTTCTTCAGGTTTTTTTTTCTTCTTAAAGAGCCGGAGCTTGCCCATGCGGGGCACCCATGAGGGGGCTGGGGGAGTGGGGGGTTTCAGGGGCTGTTGCAGAGCCCCCACACACACAGCGTGGGGCAGTGGGGGGCAGATGGGATTGCCCCCCGCCTGGCAGTACCTGCTGATCCGGGGCTTTTTTCCCCCCAAGAGCCGGGAGCTGGGGTGGGCAGGGTAGCCATTGCTGGGCTGGGAGATGGGCTTAGCCTGGCCGATTCAGAGATTCTGCTGCTGCCAAATCTCCAAATCAGATTCGGCCAAATCGAATCAGGACAGTAATTCGAATCACCAAATCAAATCATTGTCCCCCGATTCGGCCGAATCCAAACCTGAAGCGAATACTAGCTGCTTCACACAGGCCTAATATTTAGACATCTATATACATTGAAAAATATGATCCCTGATACTTAGCAGGTTTCTATGACAAGCAAAGCTAGTTGGGAAGTGGAATTTCCATTCCAAAGGAAGTTCTGAAACAATATTATTGAAAGCAAGCACTTTAATGCTGTTGTAACAAAACATTTTTAAATCTTTCCGATTGAAAAATCTTTGTTAAAATCAACAATTTTCCATATAATATTTTCACTGCCTTTTTAACAGAAAATGGTTTCATCAAAAAAAAAAAATTCTGGCAGCTCTACTAGATGACTTACCGTGCAAGTAGAGTGTAGTTACATTAGCTGAAATACACAGGCAACAAAACAATAAAACATTCCTGGACTCTATTTATTGCAGGTTCCAAATCTGTCATAGAGTGAGTAAAATGTACATAAGTGGAAGAGATAGCAAACATCTACACTATTGCTGTACAGGGACTGATGGTACATTTTGTCACTGTTTTTCACTTAAAAATATGGGTCACTGAAGACATACATTTTTATTTTGCTTTTGCAATGATTTTGACAAATTCTGCCCTACTTCGATGCCAGTAATAGAAGTGCCACTTTGTGATGCTTGCTGGCTATCGCTGCAAGCAAATTAATTGTTGGACATGGCAGTGCATGCAACTTGAAAAGCACTGAATCAGGGGTTAAGCTTTTGTGCTCTTTGATAGCTGAAGGGAATCATTTGAATTTCTTACTTGTCCTTGTTTTGCTTCAAGTAACGTAAACCTAAGAATAAAGTGATAAGTAAAATATATCAATTCAATATAAGATAAATATTGGTTGGAACTTGGTAAGTGAAAATCTCTTGTGGTGATAAACAGCTCTGTTTTTAATAAAAGTGTGTCAACCAGAAATATACACAAATTTAAACTCTTACTCTCAAAAAATCATCAGTTTGGAGCAAAAATCATGAGATTAAAAATGTGAGGCTCTTGATCTTTGCCTTGTAATGTTCTGCTTCTCAGCTGCTCTTGAGTCACATTTTCAAACTACCCCCTGCAACAGTGAGGGCTAGAAACTTGTTTTTAAATAAAAACATGCATTGTCATATAGGCATTTGTTTCCAAGAGTCAGGGCTTTACATGAAACACTGGAGATCATCACAGGACTGACAATAAAATCACTAGAATTGGCAGCATTGCAGATAACAAAATTTCCCATTCCAAAACAAGGCACATACTGGCACCAAAGCTAAATTTCTTGTTTTTAGATCAATGGAAAATAGTTCATTTAATAAAGGAGAACTTATTTGCTAGCAGGGTTAAAACAAGAAGCAGAAAAATGCAGTGACATACAAAAATAAACTTTGCCTGCAACGTTTGGGGAAGCTTGTTATCTTTAATTTGAAGTTCTTTATCTTCTGCTTCTTGAGGAGACCCTGTGAATTATTGTAATGTAGATTTGGCCACCATTTTGGGGGTGGTGACCTGTTTGATCTGTTTTCTTCCACTTAATCACTGTCTGCTTAATCACTATGCTTGTCCAACAGCATGCAGTCATCTGGTCTTTTCCTCTTGTGGTTCTTCTTGACTCCTGGGATACTATTAATCAGATGAGTTAACAGAGCCGGAAGATCCCATATTTTTAAATGAGGATAATAAATAGTTTCTCTGAATTGTTACAGTTCCTAAAGCTGTGTTCCTGTTCTCAGTCTCTTGGTTTCTGAAGAAACTTCTGAACCTCACTCAACACCCTACGATATAAAATAAATTTTAAATTGCCCTCTTGGGTCATTCTTCAGGGTTAGCAACCCATTAAGATGAACTGGGGAATTGACACCTTTCTTACATTTACTGTTTTATGCTGTCAGACACAGATGAAGTAACATAGTCTTCATAGTCTTACACAGAGCTCCACCAACCCAGCATCATTTGAGTACTGAGCACTCCCTCTGTGGATTCAGACAAAGTGTCACTGGTCCACATTCAAAAGGTTTTGGTTGCAATTAGACTAGAATTATTTTTAAGTAGAAATGTTTCGCTACTGATGGAATGGATGGGTGGGAGGGAAAGAAAAAATCGTCTCCTAGATCTGTCACTGTTTTCATATAATACTCATAGATCAGCAATCTTGCTGCAAGAATTGTGGTTAACTCCTGGGAGTTCCTGACCATAAAACTATTTTGAAGAGCTACTTCCCTTTAGAGAGAGGAATGTGCATGATAAAGTTACCCAGCTATTATAGTATGAAGTGCTGATTGTTTAATGGAACAGGCAATGTGTTAGGTCAGTTATTCCTCATAGTTTCATTACAGAAAAAGAGAGAGGAGTGAAAAGTACTATATCTTTCTCCCACTGTATTTAAAGGGTTGTATTTAATTATTGTCAGCTGAATGAAGTAATACAGGACTAATGCAGGAACATTACAAGAACCCATTTTCACAGCGTTTCATTTGAGAGCACTACCAGTGTTACCCAAGAGAAATGTTTATGTGAGAGGGACACTAATATTTCTCAGTTTAATCTGGCCAGTGACTTTTATTCTGGCTGGTTAGAAGGCCTGGCTGAGAGTAACACTTTGAGGGATATGTGCTCATAAAAGTTACATTGAGTCAGAATTATAAATACATATTCAGCTGAAGAAGAATATATGGCCTAGCTTCTGAACTGAACAGTTAGAGTTCGTTAAGAACTTTCAAAAGTTTTAGATGAAAGAGAGACCTTTTAAGAGAACTTCAAAAAAAAATCGTTTCTTAAGCTGCACAAACAAAAAGTAATAACTGACCAGGAATTGATTGTCTGCCTCTATACAATGGGAGTTAGCAATTCTCTCCAGATGAAAAATCCTCACAAGCCATCTAAATCCCTCTCCATCTAGTTGCCTGACTGTTTTAGTGGCCCTATTCAAAATCAAATGCAGATTATAATTTACTCAGATGTCATTTCATAGAGCTTCTTACACTGAAGCATAGACATAAGGTTGGGAAAAGGGTGTTCTATGACCATGATACAGCCATTCCTCTCTGGGTCCTTTGCTGACAGCAAACTAGCACTGTGCCACCTGCTGCTCACTAGGGCTGTGAAAAGCTTCAGTTGCTGATTTGATCTGGTAGAGATTCAGCCTGATTCGGCAGCCAAATCTCCAAATCTGAATTGAATCAGGAGACGTTTTAATCTCTCTGAATTGAATCGAAACCCTCCAAATAGATTCAGAGAGATTTAATGATTTAGATGTAGACACAGCTTTAAATGGTTTTTCTACATACCTCAAGGTACCAGGCAGCTTGTGAATGCTGAGATACTGGGGCGCTTGGAACTTCCCGTGGGAGCGCGGCGGACCCAGAAGTGGACCTGAAGTACTTCCAGTCCACTTCTGGGTTTGCTGCCAAGCACATGGGGGGAGGGCCTCCCGTGCTCCTGTGGGACACTTCATCTGTCCCACCATTGCAGCATTCATGATCCATGCCTGGTACCTTGAGGTATGTAGAAAAAAACATTTAAAGTAGTGTCTATGGCCAAATTGCTGATTCTCCAAATAAGCATAGACTCTTCAGATTTGGATTTGACCAAATCAAATTGGGGACAGTGATCCAAATCAACTAATCGAATCACTGTTCCCAATTCGGGCCAAATCCAAATCGAATATGGTCCATTTCACACACCCCTACTGATCACTGTGGATTCTGATTCATTTTTTGCCATGGCATTTGGATCACGATAATTCAAGGTTCTTGCCTTAACATGTTGCTCTTATTCAGTGAGTTGTGGATTCTGTTGAATTAAAAATATACCTTAATTCCCTTTCTTTTTAAAATCACATGAGATTGGACCCCCTTATGATGTTTTAAGAAATCAAAGGTTTAGAGGCCGTGTGATCTACTTGTCAGGGTGAGGGGTGGGTAGGCTTTTGACACTGGTCCTGTTACTAGTTGTCATTTATCTGTTATGTGACCTGAGGCAAGTCATTTCCCCCTCTCTGCTCATTTGCTGTGCAGCTCTTTGTCCATCCTATCCAGATTTTCTGCTCTTTTAGGTCGGGTTTTTTTCTGATAACGTGCTTTTGCAACCCCCTAGAATACTATGGTCCTGCTCTCAACTGGAACATTTAAGTGCTTCCATAAAACAGTTAATAATTG
Source organism: Alligator sinensis (assembly GCF_000455745.1). Lineage (NCBI taxonomy): Eukaryota > Metazoa > Chordata > Crocodylia > Alligatoridae > Alligator > Alligator sinensis. The sequence continues at coordinate 1,120,591 of NW_005842075.1, forward strand.
TGATCTGTCTTATTTACTTTTTCCTTTTCATACCCTGTTGTAAGATTCCCATTATCTAGACTTTGTCACTATTAATAAACACCCTATTTAAAAATATCCATAATATATTTAAAGAGTTGGTGATGTACGCTGTATTCTAAAGAAAGGCCTCAGCTCAAGACCTTTCTTGACTTCTGTGTCAAAGAAGAACAAAATAAAGTATTAACAAAAACACGGTTGACTGCCAAAGAAAAAGGAGTTCCTGTAAGGACTGAAACAATTAATCTCCTCTATACTGAACTCCCAGAGGGAGTGTGTTGTGTTTCCTCTCGTTCTTTATCAAAGTCCCCTAAATAAGCAGAAATGGGCAGTGTCTTTACAGCCTCTGCACACCTTTTCCACTTACTAATTAGGGCCTGCTTCAGAGTAAGAGACTATTCACTGCCTGGCTCTGAAAAGGGATGCCAATGAAACCCAGCACAAGCATGAAGCTGCTTGAAGTTGCCCTTCTCTTCCTAGCTGCATTCAGCACCTACGTTACAAATGGTAAGAGTGCATTGTTCTCTGTTACTCTTTTGACTCTGTTAGCAGATCTGTAGCAGACACAGTTATCACTTCAGTGGGCTTTTGATAGTGAAGGTTTCATTTGATGGTGATACTGCAGTTCACTACTTCATTCCCATACATGTAAGCAGAAGAAATGTACATTTGATGGAGGTACTACCTCTGTTTTATTTTTGTTTTGAGTTATATGATCTCAGTAAAAAGAATATTTCTGGCAATGTACTTTTTCTCTGATAGATCTGAGATGAATTAAAAGCACTGACTAAGGAAGCAACTGCTTATTTAGGAGGGTGTTTTGTTTCATTTTCCTCTTCTGAAAACTCTCTTTTGTACAGGAAACTTCTAGCAAGATTTGAAATGTCTGTTGGTTTTGAAAATTTAGTTTAATACACTGGGTAAATACAACAGGTCAAATGTATCCTGATAGAACCCCCTTATTTACCAGAATTACACTGGTGGTGTACTGGCTGAGTGTGCTTTTCAAAAGCCGGTGTATATTTACTGCAGCTGTATGTGAACCTGTGGGATTCCTCTAGTATAATCCAACAATGCATGCAGACTGCTCACGGCTGAACTAGTGACGGTGCTCAACAAGTTTTAGAAGATTAAAAACTGTTAGTTCGTGTTCTAATGGTCACTGATCTTCTGTTTCTAGTGCTCTTCTGCTTGAAATATTTTTAATTCAGAATAAATTAATTTGTGATAAGAAGATGAAAGAGACTGCAACTAAAGTCTCATCAGCTTTATTGAGAGTTAAAGTTGAAGCTGAAGACTTTATTTCTCATTTTCTGGAAAACTGTACCTGAAGCTTTTACAGATGTCATTAGAATAGGTCAAAAGATTTTCAGTGACTGGCAACTAACTAGTAAATAGAAAATCTATTTTTACTGGATTAAGTAATTACAAGTCCTGAGCTAAAAACTTTTACTTGAGTTATGCTTTACAAATCCAAGCAAAAAACCCCAAAAATGTATTGTGTGGAGTGAGCTGAACTATTGCTTGTGGTCGTCACAGTTAAAAAAGCAGTGAAGTAGATTAACAGTGATGTTTCTGTCATAAATTATCTAATTCATGAACTATGCCATGTCAGTATGTATTCTGAAAATTTATGTTAGGCTGCTCTGTATTCTCTGTTGGCTTGTGTCAGAAAAAGCAGCCTTTCCATCATTGTTAAATCTTTAGCAAATTACTTATCTTTGGGAAAACCTGGTGGAGCGCATTCAGTTTGCAACAGGTTATTCCAAAACAACATGCAAAGGTGAAGGGCAATGCATAGGAGGTTGGTCAGTTTTGTGAAGTCCCTGGCATACAGGTTTTCTCTCTTCTGAATGGAAATGATAGGATATTGCTGGAGCAGGGCAGAAGTCATCACACTGAATTAGTAAGAGACACTTGCTTTCAAGTAGGGCTGTGCAAAATTTTGCCTTCGGTTTTGTTTTGCCACTGTTGTGACCCATTTCGAGGTCGAAAAAGCGAAATCAAAACAACAGCTATGGTCAAAACAACCTTGAAACAAAATGAGAAAAGTCGAAACGTTTCACCATTTTCACGCTGTTTCGACATTTTGCCTATAGGCTATAATGGGGAAGGTTGAAACAGCCTATAACTTTGTCACTTCTGGGCAAATATGGATGAAACATGCAGAAATAGTAGCCACTTCTGAAGGCATGAAGTGTGCCAAGTTTCAGGAAGATAGGTACAGGAGGTTCAAAGATCTTGCACCCCAAAGTCTTGAGAGCAAAATTTGTGTCATGTGTATTTGTTAAGCCACAGTGGGGTGAAAACTGCAGGGGTCGTAGCCCCTGCTGAGGCCACAAATCCTGCCAAGTTTCAAGGAGATAGGTGCAGGGGCTTGGGGGAAACTGCACCTCAAGCTGCAGACAAGCAAAACTTGTGACATGGGTGACTGTGTGTGTGTTAAGGTGTAGTAGGGTGAAAACTGCAGGCATGCTAGCCCCTGCTGAGGACACAAAGCCTGCCAGCTGTCAAGGAGATAGGTGCAGGGGAGTTCTGGGGCCCTGCACCTCTAGCTGCTGACAGGCAACACTCGTGACATGGGTGCTTGTGCAACTGCTGTCTCTCATCAGGCAGCAGGACTGAAGATCCCTCATCACTTGCCACCAAGACCTGGGAGTAATAATTAACCACAGTATGAACATGAGCCTGCAGTGTGATGCTATAGCCAGCAGGGCCAACAATAAATATTGGTGGGATTTTCAAATTGACTTTCACTGGGAGCTGGATGGCCACCTTCCTCTGGTACTGTTGAACACCCTCCCTTATGTCTGGTGGTAACACCTTATATATTTAAAACTTGGTTTAAGCATGTTTTGTCATCCTGTTTTCCAACTGCACTATGATGCTTCAGGGTGTGCTGCTATCTCTAACATACAGCCTTTCAGGAGAAAGATAGCAAGAAGCAAACATGCCCCTTGCTTGTTTTTGCATCACACATATATGCACTGTGGACTTTCTGCCTTTCCTTATCATTCTAATGGAATTGTGCCTTTTGCCAGGATTGGGAGAGCACTGCTATCTAAACATATCTAATCCTTTTGAAGAACACATTCAGGTTCTATTAACATCTTCAGTTTTCACAGGGTGATAGTTTATTTTAAAAATGTTAGTGTAGGTAAAACATTAGTATAAAGTCCATTAAAAACCTTGATTATATTAAGGAGCAGCCCATGCTTCTCATGGTCTTCTTCCTTCTATCATTTTTATCAGAATATGAATAAGCCAAAACAGTCATAGTTGGGCTCGACAGACTTAGCTAGTGAGGCAAGACTGATTAGCATGCTAAAATCTTTGGGTGCCTGTATACAAGCCAGGATGCTGATCTGACACGCTGTAATTATAGCATGTTGGAGGAGACTTGATTAGTTGAGTATGCTGGAGTGTGGTAATTACCACAAACTTTAGATAAAGCACCTCCGCTGCGTTTTGGAAGCACAGGGACACTGATACATGAGATGTTCAGTGCACTTTAATTACAGTGGCTCTTGGAGCCACTCTAATTAAAGTGCCCTACCTCCACTCTCGGAGCACGTGTACAAATGTTCTTTGGTTTTAGTTAATCTGGAAGAAACAGTGGCAGTAAGTTCAGCATCTTCTACCCTTATGGCCAAAAGATTTTACCTATTTTGTCCCTGTTCTGAGGTGTACATTTTTTGCCTCATAATTACTAGAAATAATCAGAGCTCAACATTTCCATTATTGTGTGATTATGAACTTCGCTGCAAGTTCTAAGCTGACCCCTTGTCCTGACATGGATTCTAGGCTTTTCTTTTTTAAAAATAGAAAATTGAAGCCTGTAAGGCCATGACAATAACTTTCTAAATGTTAAACTATACAGTGATATCTGTCTGAGTCTGTGGACAGCCTGAAATCATGTCTCAGAGAAGTGAATTAACCCTATTCATTTCAGTGTAGAGAAGAGAGTAGCTTCATTTCATTAAATCATTTCAGTGAGTGTGTCTATACGAGACGCTTTACTGCAAAGTAGTGTAGTTTACTGCACAGTGAGCATGAAAGGCTATATGTGCACACACTTACTCCACTGTAAACTTCACTACTCATGAAGGCAGCCAATGCAAGTGGCAGCCAATGCAAGTAGCAAATTTATCCATGAGTACTTGCAGCGCAGTAACGCTCATGTAGACACCAAACAGGAGCAGATTTTCTCATGGTCAGCCCTGCCACTAGGGGGCCAGTCTGAACTCAGCCCCAGAGCCCAAAGGGCTGAGAGCCTCTCCTGGTTCAGGGCTGGGCTGCCTCTGTGGCAGGCCCAGCCACAGACCCTTTAAAAGTCTGCAGGCATTTTGGGTCCTTGGACACAACAGCAGAGAGCCTGGGGTGGGGCGGGGGAGGGGAATGGGACTTTTGGACTCTGCTGCTCCTGCACAGGCCTTGGGCTACCTGTGCCAGCCTGCCTGCACCCTGACACTGCTGCCTGGCACCATAGTGCTGCTTGGCTGCCAGGCCCATACCATCCAGCCCTGCAGGATGCTGTAGGCTACTGCCACTGCCAGCACCCAGGCCCAGCTTCAGCTAGCTCCTGGCTGCCAGGGCCAGCACCAGCTGCCCACAGCCAGGCCCCAGCAGCCTTCCTGGAGCCTGCAGGTGCTGTGGGGCATTGCCTCACTGCATAGCTCCTAGTCCTGAACCATATCCCTGCACTGGGTGCAGGCAGCTGCCCAAGCCTGGCAGCACAGGAACAGCTGTGCAGAGGCCCTGAGAGCTAGTGTGGGAGCCCTAATGGCTTCATCACTGATGCCATTTGCCACCACCTGGGGCCCCAACTGGTTGCAGGAAGAGACTGGCAAACTCATGGCCCTGTGGGGTGAGGGAGAGGTGCAGCAGCAGTTTGCGCAGGGCAGGCACTTGAACACCCACATCCATGAGGACTGTCAGGCTGGATGTGGAAGTGCAGGTACAACCGGTCAGCATGGCAGTGACACATAAAGGTCAAGGCCTTGCGGGCACAATGGGTCACCATCACCGACCACAATTGTCAGTTGCAGAGTACCTGCAAGTCCATGCCCTTTATGCAGCAGCTAACTGAGCTCCTTGTAACCTGGGATCCAGGCCACAGCCATGCTGTGTACAGCAGCATAGGAGGCCTGCCCAAGCTCCCACTCCAGCCTGGCAGTGATGTGTCACTGGAGGAGGGTCTCTTGGGGTCCTACTGAGATCCCTGCCCCCAGCTTCTACCAGCAGGTTGGGGAGTCTGGACCAGTGCCTGCGCCACAGCTCTGCAGCTTTAGCCCCAGCTGCGAGGTGCAGGCAGCCATGTCACCACTGGCCACCAGCTGTGCCAGCACCTCCCTGGGGGGCCCCTGGCTGGCTGCTTGCATGCCATATCCCACCACCCAAGGAAACTGCTGGGAGCCACATGCTGTTCCCACCAGTCAGGACAGACTGAAGGCACTGGACATGCCAGCCCTGCTCACATGATAAGCCCCACACTGGTGGGGGGGGGGGTCCCTGCCCCCGGCCCCAGCCCTGGCCCCTGCCGCCCCCCCCCGCCCCCCCCCCAGCCCTGTTCCCAGCCCTGGCCCCTGCTGCCCCTCACTGCCTCCCTCCCAGCCATGTTCCCCTGGCTTCTGGGCTCCCGCTCCACAGCACACAGGGAGGTGGGAGACAAAACTTTATTGAGCAGCCCGTGCCCCCACAGGTAGGTGGGCACACGTCTCTCACATGCCAAGAAATGTGCCAATGCCAGTGGCAATGTCCTCCTTGGCTGCATGGGATGGGGATGTGTAGTGCAGCCACAGATAGCCCTCCAGGTGGCATCAGAGATTACAGGGCAGCCCAGGCTTTCCCCCAATACAGTTGAGGCTCAGGGTGTACCTGGCTCCCATACCAGGTGTGCAAGTGTGCCCAGAGCACCATGGCAATTAGCAGCAGCAAGGCATAGTGGGTTGGGCACCCCTCAATCCATGGAAACAGATCCTCATGCAGCACTCAGGACACGCACAGCAGAGTCACAGTCAGGGCACAGCACCAGTGCCTCCCCAGAGAGGGCCCCTGTCAGGAGGGTGAGGGTATGGGCAGCTCCTTGTTCCAGTCACTTGGGAGCCCCATGCCCCCTGAGCCCAGGTGCCATGGGCTAGGTGGCAGCACAGGAGACAGGCTGGCCTTCAGGAGGAAAAGGTGGGGGGCAGCAGGGTTTAGAGCCATGGTGGCAGGTGCTGCCAAGAGCCAGGCCTGTCCCAGCCTGGGAACAGGGTGGGAGAGGCAGGCTGTCTGTGGCCAGCACCTGAGGCCTCAGGGGAGTGAGTGGGAATGGGGGGCTTGGCTGGTGGCTGCCTGGCCAACTTCCCATAGTCCCTGGGCACCAGTGCATGCCTGACCACTGATCTGAGGCTGGGTACCATACAGCCCCTGGTACAGAGCATCTTATCTCAGAAATGTAGCAAACTCTCACAAACAGCTTCTTTCTCATGTCTCTGTAGGCCCTGAAGCTGCAAGCAGGGGAGAGGCTACTGTTGGCAGCTAGGTGGTGACTTTAGGGTCACTGCCTTCCATATCTGGGGTCCTGGGGATGCATCAGCTCTACAGGAGGAGGACCCGGGATCAGACCCTCCTCTTGGGCCAGATGGTGATGGCCACAGAGGACTGGCAGGTGGATGCATGGATATGGCAGGTGGAGGATGTTGCCTGGCATGACAGGTGCTGGGTGGAGAAGGTTGCCTGTGAGGACATGTGGGACCAGATAAGACTGGACAGGACCAGATTGGGAGTTCAGGGTGCAGGTCCTGGAGCATGAGCATGTGGAGGCCCTCAGGGAGCAAGGAATGGTCATAATCAAGGCAGTGCAGCCCATGGAGGAGGTGCTGGACACCATCCTGACCCTGCCAGTCACCTTTGCACTGCCTGCTGATCTGCTCCTGACCCTAACCCCACCTGTTCCCTGGCAGCTGCCTGCTACCCAGCAGCAGGCCCCCTCATGGGCCTGGGAAGAGGTCCAGTGCCACCTCCACCAGCCAGAAGCCCACGCCCCCTGCCACTGAGCTCCGCCCCCCCATGGACCCAGCCCACCGTGTGCCTGGCTCCATGTAGGTGCAGAGCAGGAGCTGCCTGTAGTGGGCTCAGGACCACACACCAGCCCTGCTGGCTCTGGACACCAACTGCCAGAGTGGGAGCCACCCACATCAGAGGAGAAGTGGCCGCCATCACCCCTGGGCGAGTCCCCTACCCACTGGACTCACTGCAGGAAGTACACCTGTGGGGGAATGGCCAGAGATTGAGGTACAAGCTGCCTGTCCCTGAACTCCACCCCATGGCCGCCCACCCCAGGAAGGCACACAAACATGCCACATGGTAAATAGTTTGCATGGGGAAGAGGGTGTTTTATTGTTGTTGGATGGGGTACATAGTGGAGGGGCTCTGGTGTTGGGGAGGGAGGGGAGATGGGCTCTGGTGCTGGGGAGGGGCAGTGGGGTGGGGGTCCTTGGGCAACTGTCCAGGCAGGCTACAGCAGAAAGTGCAGGAGGAGGTGGTTAGCCAGCACCTCTCAAACCCAGTGCCCTAGCCCCCGGTGGCTGGTGTTCAGCACACCTGGGGCCTCAGTGAGGGTGTTCCACCACTGTTGCTGCCACCACAGCTGGTGCTCCTGCTGTCAGGCATCATCCACCTGCTGTGCCTTGCAGATGGTATGCAGAATGCAGGCTGCAATGATGACCCAGGGCATGCTGTCCTTGGTGAATTCTATGTGGGCAATGAGGGTGCACCAGCATCTCTTGAGGTGGCCAAAGGCATGCTCCAGCAGGAGCCCAGGGTCCAGCCCAGGCACCAGTTAAAGTAGGGTAGGTCACAGTGGGACGGGCAGATGATGGGAATGTAGGTCACATCCAGAGCCCCGATATACTGGTGGAACCCCCAGGCACAGAACCACCCCCCCACCCATCAGGGAGGCATACATATGGAGCAGTGTGCCCCAGCATATCCTGGAGGGCACTGCACACCACGAAGATGGCTTCCCCAGTGGTCACATTGCCCACACCAAAGAGGTGGCCCATGTAGCAGAGGCTGGCAGGCAATGGCCAGCAAGGTTTCTGTAAAGAGGGCAGCCTGATGTTGGTGTCTTGCTGCTTCAGGTGTGGGCAGAGATGCTTTCAGAGGTCCTGGAAGCTGGCCCAGGTTATCCTGAATGCCTTCAGCCACTGCTTGTTGTCCTAGGTGTGTTATAGACAATGTGTAGCCACTAGTCCTGCCTGGCCTGGTGGGCCCAGAGGTGGTGGGGCTGGAGGACCAGGAGGGTAAGGATGGCCCTGGCAGTGGCATCCTGGAATGCGTCGGAAGGCATGAGAGAGCTAGCAGGTCCCAGATGGCTGTAGATCAGCTGGTGTGGTGGCCAGCAGGAGCCGAGGACACTAGGCACCACTACTGGGGCAGGGACTGGAGCAGCCATGGCATAGGGAGGCAGAGACTGTGGTGCAAGAGCTGCAACAGTGTGCATGCTGTTCCTGGCCAGAACCACAACTGACCAGGGAGCAGAGCTATCTTTAAAGAGTCTCCTCTGCAGGCAGCTGTGGGTGGAGCCTCCAGCTCCCCTTGGTGGTGGCAGAGGCCCATTGCAGGGCCCCAGGATATAGGACCAGTTTGCTGCTGAGAGCAGCAAATCTACTACCACATCCTTGCATGTGTAGATGTCTGCCTCAGAGTGTTTAATTGTGAGTAGTTTATTTACAAGTAAACTGGTCCCGCATCAAATGCATGTGTACACACACCTAGTGTGATTTAACTCCAATACCTAATAAAGACCATGTAAATGTTAACATTGTTGACTCATTCACAGCTGGCCATTGAAGCCCAAATATTCATCAGTTATTGTTGAGATAGGCACTGGGGAAACTAGTTGCTAGGCAGGTTCACAGTGGAAAGACACTAGAAAGCCAAGGGTTCCTACCACCAACATTTTAAGTCACTTCAGATTCAAGTGGAAAAAGGGAAGGAAGGCATATCATTTTGATATGGGGCTTAATAAAAGTAGGTTGCCAAGGAATTCCCCAAGACAGAAGACTGGGCTTCTTGCTGCAGTATTTAGCTTCAGTTTGCCATACAGAAAATATGCCTTGAAAACTATGTAACTTCAGTGTACCTGAAAAGCCTGTTATAGGCATAAAACTTTAGGTTCTCTTTTTGTCACTGGTATTCTTTTTAACTACAGGTTGGTAGAATATATTACCTATATTTGCTAGGGTATGACGGGCAAAAAATACAGTTGCCAAACTGCTGGATTCCTTCTGAAAATACTCAGTGCAATTGTTTCCAATGTATATTGTAAGGAAGCGCAGTATTAAAAATATTTGCAGAATAACCTGTTACAGGGGACCTGCTGCTAATAATAACAGGAACACAACATGCAAATTCCCTAACCATCCCTTTTCATAAACATCCTGGCTTACTGACGCAGTAGCACCTGCTGTGTTATATCATAGGAATTAGATATAAAAGGGGCCTGACCAGCTTAGGCCCCCTTTCCAGCCTGCCAGAGCAGGACTCCCTGCTTTCAATGCCTTTTCCAATGCTTTGTCCAATATAGCTTTTAAATGTCTCATATGGAAAAAGATTCCATGACTTTCCTTTGCAGACTATTTCACATGCTAATGTATCTCATGTTTAGGGCATTTATAGGCTATTCTATTAAAATTTACTATTGCAAAATTGCATTCTGTTGCTCATGGTGACCCTCTCTGGTAGCACTCTCTTCAATTCCTCTTCTTTTTTATTGTTTTCACCTTAGAATGCTGTCATTTCAGAAATTATTATTCTGGAATTACTGACTTTCTACTATTGTTATTTAGTCATTTATGGAAGGAAATTTCCAAGGGAGAGATTGTTCAGAAGGAATTGTGTAGAAATGGAATTGCTGGTTTAGAAATTCTTGTCATTGCATCTGGGAATGGACAAATGCTAATAGCACAAAAAAAGCACTAAACATATTTAAAGCTCTTTATAAACATGGGCAATCTTCATTTCTTGGGTTTTATTGGCAGCTGCCTTCAACCTCAGGGAGCAAATCTGAAATGGGGCTGGATTGAGGCCAGAGCCTGGATTAATTTCATTTTTCCAAATTTGCTGTCAATATACCTATAATCCCATTTTAGCAGGAGGCATAGTTATCTCCCAGGGGCCTTTGTTAGTGATGTTCTTCTGGAGAACTGGCTGATTTTATTCAACAAAAGGTGGCAATTATTGCAGCCATTTTGTATCTCCTCTGTTCCTCCATTGCCCCTTGCCTGCATCTTATTCTAGGCCAGAGATTCTCAACCAGGGTGCCACACAGATTCTTTGAAGGTGCTGTGATGTGTCAGTAGATAAGTAGGCTCAGGCTTGTCTCTACCTAGCAGATTCCCCATCCCTATTGCTCTGGCCCTCTCCAAGAAGGTAAGCATTGCCATATCTAAATTAACAAGAGTTTTGAAGGGGTGCCTCAGATTCAGTGAGGAGTACCTCAAGTCCAAAAAGTTTGAGAGCCACTGTTCTAGACTAGGGTTGCCAATTCTGAATCTATTCTGGAAGGTTAGATCTATTGTACTCTATTGATCTATTGTACTCTAACACGTATTCACTGCAGAGCCACCATTTTGCCTTCAGTGGAAATAAGGAGCATCAAATGAATCATATTTTCACATTTTAAACATATTGCAATAAATAAAAAATACTGCAAAATCTCATGTTGTAATGTGAACCTTATTTTTTAAAAGTGAGATCTGGTTAGGGATACTTTGCTTGTAAATACACATTTTAATGTTTGTGGGTCTGTGTGCATGTGTGTTAATTGAAAAATACAGAAAATTAAATAACATTCTAATACCATTATAAAATGATGAATACAGCAAAAAAATCATTAATTAAACTTAAAATCAACCGTTATTATACTTCCCTTATAGAAGCTACATCTCCTATAGTGGAGTACTTTTGCTCACAGTCTTTTTCTTCTTAAATCTGTACTTCAGCTGGCTTCTTGCTGCTCTCAGAAACTTGGGGGACTTTTGACAAATTCATAATAGTCAGCACACAACATACTGTAGCTCAGTTGCATAGTGACTACTGTATAAAGTGGATTCAACATTTAATATTTATTTTAATGAATGACCTATCATTTATCTCCCAGATGACTCTCAGCAGTCTCCTGGAGATTTATACCTAAATCCTGGAGACCCAGGGCAATCCCGGAAGGTTGGAAACCTTGGTTCTAGACACTGATGTAACCTTATCTGTCTCAACCATCAGTCCAACTCTGCAAAACCAAAGCATGGGAGAAAATTATTGTTTTATAATCTAAGCTCTGCTGTACCCTATGGCTGCTGCTGAATCAAAGTAACAAGGATAAATAGTGGAATAGGTAGTCAACTTGCAGCAAAATCCAATAGCCAAATGCCCTAACCTCTAGACTAGGGGTTGGCAAGATGGCAGATCTTGCTGGCAGCTGGACTCCATTTCCCAGCAGCCCCTGCCCATGTTGCTGCAGCTGGATTCCATGGAAATCCCAGGAGCAGTGGTGCCATGACAGTGCAGGACCAGGGTTTCCATAGAGACCAGCCCCAGCAGCAGTGGCAGGCAGCATGGCTGAGAGGGGAGCTGCTCCAAGGCCAGGGCTGGGATCTTGCAGTGGTAAAAGCAGCTCCCTGCCCAGCTATGTGCCCTGCCAGTGCTGCTGGAGCTGGTCTCCATGGAAACCCTGGCCCTGTGCAGTCATGGATACACCACTTTTGTGGTCTCCATGGAAACTTGGATGTGGGCAGGGGCTTCTGGAAAATGGAGTCTACCACAGGCCAGATCCAGCCTGTAGGCTGGACTTTGTCCACCCCTGCTCTAGACTATTGGATTAAAAGATGGAAGCACCCTCCTCTTCCCCTCCTTTATCCAACATTCACTATTCATAGGTTTTTGCAAGGCTACCATTAAAGGACTCACTTTCAGAGACCCTAACAGGCATCCCAGTCTGAGCTAATTGCCTGGGCAGCTAAACCTGCCTTGAGTCTCTAGCTGACACCCTCTGCCCAAACTACTGTACTTATTTGATTATAAGATGAGGGGTCTTTTAGGGCTGTGCGAAATTTCACCAGCTGTTTTGATTCAACACTGTTTTGACTGATTTCAAGCTTGAAACAATGAAATCAAATAGAAACAAAGGGCTTCAAAACAGCCTCAAAACAAAACGAGGCTAGTTGAAACCTTTTGAAAGTTTCCAAACGTTTCGAATTTCGAAGCAGCCAGCAACAAGATGGTGGGAGACAAGGGACAACTAGGGCTGTGCTCCCAGCAGCATCCAGAAGCACAGCCCTGGCTCTCCCCGTCTCTTGCCACCAGGCGGTGGGAAGCCAATCACAATGCCAGGGGAAGGGAACTCAGCCCAGGCTCAGTTCCCCTCCCAAGTGCTGTGATTGGGCTGGGAAAAGGAACTGAGCCCGATTGCTCAGTTCCCCTCCCCAGCCCTACGATTGGGCTGGGGATGGGAAGTCAGCCCAGCTGGGTTAAATTTGTTTCCCCAGCCCGATCGTGGGACTGGGGTTGGGAACTCAGCCCAGTTGGGCTGAGTTCCTTTCCCCTGCCCAGTCATCAGGCGAAATGTCAAAACAGCGTTGAAACAGCCTCGCTGTTTCGATGAAGTGAAATAGAACAGCTGTTTCAACTCAAAATGAAATTCTAAACAAAACACTGTTCCATCGAAACCTTGAAACTAAAGTCGAAGTGGAACAGTGCCATTTCGCACAGCCCTAGTTTTTTTCCTCCATTTAGCAGGAGGGAAAACAATCTTTTTTTTATTTGGGTACAGACCAGGGAAGCAGCTGCTGTGGCTCCTGATGGGGCCTGGGTGACTCATGTGGCAGGTAAAGGGTTCATGGGAGAGTGTGAGGAAGGGATACATGGTGTGAGGGGAGCATGGGGAAAGGGTGGGGGGGGTTGTGGGGAAAGGGATACATGGAGCAAGGGGAACATGGAGAAAGAGTTCAGGGGAAGGGACACATGGAGTGAGCGAAGTACAGTGTAGAGGAGAATGTGGTGGAAAGGGTGTATGGTATAGGCGAATATGGGGAAAACACATGCAGTGCAGAAGGGAGTATGGGGGAAATGGCAGCGGGGAGATTGCAGGGGAAGGGACACATGGAGCAAGGGAAATGTGAGGAAAGGGTGTGGGGAGGGGGAGCACAGTGCAGGGGAAAACATGGAGAAGGGGCACGTGACTTGGGGGGAACATGGGGAAGAGGTGACAGAGGGTGCCCATGTGAAGGGACGTGCAGAGCAAAGGGGGTGTAAGGAAAAGGCACAGGGGAAGTGGCATGGGAAAAGGGATTCATGGGGCAGCAGAAGTACAGAGCGAGAGGAGTGAAAGGCAGGGGCATGTGGTACAGGGGGAACATGGGGAAAGGGACTTACAGATCAAGGGGAGCATGGGGAAAGGGATGAACAGAACAGGGGAGCAGAGGGAAAGGGACACAGAGCAAAGGGAGCATGAGGCAAAGGGAGCATGGAGTGGTGGGGGAGCTGCTGCAGCTCCAGTCCAGACCCTGACCCCAACCCTGAATGGGGTTGGAGATTGAAGCCGGAGCTGCCACTACTACTTGTCCCGGTTGGGTGCTCCATGGCCCCAGAAGAGACAGACTAAGAGGAGCTGCAAAGGTAAGAGGGAAGGGTTGTGGGCAGACACAAAAGAAGGAGAAGTAGTAGGATGGGGAAGGCACTGTGGGGATAGGAGGCAGGAAAGCAGGTACATGGGGCAAGTGGGAAGGGGAGGGACAAGAGCATGGGGCAGGCTGCCTGCCCCTCAGCCATTGCTTTCCCTGCCACTGATTTCTCTGGGATGAATTTAAGAGGACCCTCCAATTACTAGATTCTAGACATGAAAAATTAAAACAAATTTATAATTTTCCATGTCTACAATCTAATAACTGGGGTGGGCAGGGGTTCATCTTAAATTCCGGGTCATCTTAGATTCAACTAAAATACTTAAAGAGAAGCTGCTGATTGGCTGCTGGAGTACCACCTATCCTTTTGTTTATGGATTTCTTTTGGACCTGATAACTTAACATCTGATTCTTGGACGCTGAACACGGCCTGTATTTTGAACTCTCTCCTTCAACTTTCCTTCAGACCTGGTAATTTGGCTCCCAAACACTGACCTAGCCCCTGGCCCCTGCCTTCCCTCTGTGGCCTAATTATTAGGCAAGACCACCTACAACCCAGTCCCTTACACTTACCCAGCCTTACCACATATCCACTCTGCCAGAATGCAGCCCTACTGAGTATATGGAGAAGATATATGGAAACTTACACTCTCAGGGCATTGTAACAGGTGGGCATCCCGGGCCCAATTCAATGATTGGCCCGCCCACTTGTTTCAGGGAAAACCACCCTCCTACTTTTCCTACCAAGCCTTAGTTGGTATCACTGAGATGATGTCAATAAGGTGGGAGGCTGCCCATTTACTTGCCCTGATACCAAGGGCTTATATAGATGGCTCTGACCTTACCTATACCATGCCCCATGCCTTGCAGATGGCATCCAGGGCCTAATACCCAGTCTATAAGCCTGTGTCCTCACACTGGGACCCATGCTCCAGAGCCTCACATGGGACTCTCACTCCCCACTGGAGCTCACAGCTGCTGTGCCCTCACACTGGGCTCTCCTTCAATCCATCAGGGCTCCCAGCCCCTACCAACTCAGGGCTCCAAGCCCGGCTTGGAACCCTCTTGGTCCCCCCACACT
>NW_005842075.1:1135381-1145103 GCF_000455745.1 Alligator sinensis
TACACTGGGCCTCATCCCCTGCCCTACACTGGGCCTCACAAATCCGCTTATCTCCTTACCTGAGGAGCCTTGCATCTAGCTCCCTTGGCTTAGGGCCCCACTCCTCTGGAGCCTTGCACCCAGCCCCACTGGATGGTCTATGCACCAGAGAAGAAATGGATTTAAGTTGATTATTCTCTGGGTCTTACAGGGTCTCATACAAATTGACTAACAAATACTTTGGAGATAAATTAAATTTAGCTAACTATAATATAGACTCTTGCATGAACTGATCTAAGGGGCTTGTTCTATAAACCCATAAGCAACTGGTTTATGTCATGGCTTTTAGGAGCCTGGAGGGATTAATTTAAACTTAGGCACTCTTCCATTTCAATGAACTGGTGAGGTACAGCTGGCAGCCAACCAGTCTATGCAAAATCAAGGTGCTGGCAAGTATTGTCTGTTGGGGTATGGTAAGGGTGCAATGTAAGGGGAGGAGGAGCCCCATAAAAAAAACCACCCAGGTGAGCGAGTAAATTTGTCACTCAGCCTATATCAAACTCCCAATAATCAAATTGAGACATCAAGACATGGCAGGTGAGAGAAGAACATCAGAGGCTCCATAGTGACAGGACCAACCAGTTCTTCCCCATGGATCACTCCAATAAAGTGTTGTGCAAGCAGGTACCACAGCTCTACAGCACTTGTACTGCCCCAAAGTGCACTTGCACTGCCCAAAACTGAAGTTATGCAGCTACATATGTGCCATTTAGGTGCATAAAGTCATATTGGGTTCAGATCTTTGCATCTCAAAGGTATGTCTATAGCTCTAAGGACTAAGAGGAGGAAGAGCTGGTATCTTAAGAGTATCTGGGTGAAGATAACGCTAGAAAAGAACAGACGTGATGTTATGGTCAGTGCCTACTCATTAATGATATGGAGCATGATACTAAATGTGCACTTAGCAAATGTGCAGTTGACACCAAGTTGGGTGGAGTTGCAGACATTCTGGAAGGTAGGTCTAAGATCTAGAATGACATAAATCAGAGGTTGGCAGCTGTTTAGACTGTGGGCTGGAGTGACCCAGTTTGGTCAGAGATAGGTGGAGAGGTGGACACTAGAACCTAGCTGACATCACCACTTTTCCACAAAGCGACACAGAGTAACCTCCCACAGCCAGTGTTTCTTCCTACAGCGAGATCGCTGCTGGAGTCCCCTGCCACTGTATGCCACAAAACTCCGTGTCTGTAAGTTGGATCAAATGGCTCATGGGTCAGATCTAGCCTGTAACCTGTAGGTTGCCAAGCCTTGACCTAGATAAACTGGAGAAATGGTCTGAAATCAATCAGATGAAATTTAGTAAGGACATGTGCAAAGCTGGTATAGAATAAATGCATGCATAAGTACAGGCTAGAGAATGATTGGTGAGGCTGCCGAAGAGTTTGGTGGTTAGAATGGACTGTAAGCTGAATATGAGCCAACAGTGTGAAATTGTTGTATAAAAAGGCCAACAGCATACTGGACTGGATTAACAAGAGTGTCACTTAAAAATCATGGGAAGTGATTCAACCATTCTACATAGCAATGGACAGAACTCGTCTGGAGTTCTGTGCCGATTTTTGGACACCACACTTCAAGAAAGATGTTGCTATATTAGAAAGAATTCAATGGAGAGCAACAAAAATGGTAAGAGGCATGGAAAACCTTATCTATAAGAAAAAGATAAAACAACTAGGATGGTTTAGTTTGGAAAAGAGAAGACTAAGGAGGCATTTGATAAGAGTCTTAAATTACCTGAAAGGAAATAATAAAGGAGACAGAGATAGACAGTTCCCTGTGTCTATCTGGACTGGACTATAGACATAAAAATGAAATTCAGCAGAGACAAAGGTAAGGTGCCACATCCAGAGAAAAAAAACACATGCATAAATACAGAATGGTGGATATTGGATAACGCACTTGGCAGTAGACAGAAAAGGAGCAGTGTGATTTATAGTGATACACAAAACAGAAAAATGCAAGTTTGTTTGCATTAGTAGAAGCATCGTATGAAAGAAATAGTGGGTAATAGTATTACTCAGCTCAGTGATGGATTGGCCTCAGCTGGATTGCTGTGTCTGATTTGTGGCTTTATATTTTAAAGGGACAGAAAGAAACTGACCACAGGTGATGATGAGCTAAGGCAAGTGGAAAAGATGATAAAGCAGTTGGAATGAGAGCCATTTAAGGAAAGGAACATAAAAAAATTAGATACAGTTTAATTTTCAGACAAAGATATTACAGTGGAACATGAAAGCAATTTTCTGATATTTAAAAGGCTGTCATAAATGGATGGAGAAAAATGTTTCTCCTATGCCACAGAGGGCAGCACATGAGGCAAGGGTTTTAAAGTACACAAAAGTAGATTTAAATTTCAAGAAAAACTAATGGTGAGGATAGTAAAACAGTGGAACAATTGCATTAGGGTAGTCCTGGAATCTCTTTCACAGGAGATTTTCAAGAAGAGTCTGAAGAAGCATCTGGCTGTGGTTTTTAAGAACAACAGATCCTTCAGGACACTGGACCAGATGACCCTTTAGATTTTTTTCAGTGCTATGATTCTGTGAATCTAAGCTGAATTACAGATACCAGGTATTTTCCAAATGTACTCTCTGTATTCTTCATGTGAAAATAGCTGAAGTGATAACATATTAATTTGCTAATGTCTCATTTAGACATTTTAATATTGACATGTTCTGCACCATTTAGCCCTTGTGGTTTTATCCTAGACACTGGAAAAAATGAGAAGGGATTCAATTCAGTATGGAATTAAATCAATTATGGAACCAATTATGTTTCCACAGGAGTTTCCTTCAGGGTGTTTGGCTGATTTTGATACTCCAAACACACATTTCCACAAAATGTCAAAAGCATAATGGCAAAGCTGGGTGCGGCTGGAGTGAGTGTAAAACAGACACAGGATATGCTAAAAATACATCACAGGAGTCATTGCAATGAACGCTTCCTGCATTATATAGTTAGTCAGTTGAACTTTTTCACTAAGTCCTAGCAACAAATTCAGGATTTTGTTGAATGCAATGCATGATAGATGATAACTAACAGCTCATCCATACTCACTTTCCTTTACTTCTCGTTTTTCCACAAAGTGTAATAATTCTTCATATACAAAAAATGTATGGTAACAAATTTAAAACCACCTTGGTCTATGTAATTATCACTGTGCTGTGCATCTTGCCCACTTGGTAGTTCAAGGTAATAGCAGGAATAGAATATAGAGCTTTCTGATCCAAAAGCACAGTCTCTTTCCACCCCTTATTATTGAAAAATTCCCATAAAATGTTGGTAATATGTAGCTCAGGACAAACAGCGATCAGTTCTGATCCATTGGGTAAAGTACAATGGGACAAAAATACACCAGCAGTTCATTACAGTAATTAATTCATTTCTTGTCATTCTCTTCATGTTTTTTAGGGTAACATTTTCAAAAGCTCTTCAGTGATTTAGCAGCCTATAGCTCAGTAACATTTCCTAAACGATTATGCCACTTTTGAAGATATTACTCTAAATATTAAACATTGAGAGAGTTACTGTTTGAAGACATTGTGTAGCAGTTGCATCCAAAACAACAGATATATGTAGGATGCAGCTTTATACTTTAATACACATTGTACCAATAGAGTCTGTGTGTCAATATAGAAGTTCTCAAAGTAGTAAACTGCATATTACACAAAAGCAAATTCTGTTAAAGAAATTTTGCTCGTGTGTGCATGTTGTATTGGTCTATCATCTGCCATAGTAATGCCAAAATGCTGCATCTGTGAATATTTTATTTGTAATGCCTTTTTAGGATCTCTTAAGGTTACCATTTTAGGTCTCTAAAATATGGTTCAGAACAAAACCTGGCAATTAAAGTCTCATCATAAGTAGCAATTAAGCACAGTTCAAAGGACTAGTCTCCCAGCTACTGGAGGGAGTGAATTAAGAGGTGACGGTTACTGCACTGAAGTTGTGAGGGAAGGGACTTTTTCATTTTGTTTTTTCCCTTATTTCCCCACATGGTTGCAGTGGGGCCTTGAATCCTTGTCTATGTATAGGCTGCACCTGTTTAACTAAAGGACTGCTTTAAAATTGATTTAGTTTAACTTGCACCAGTTGTGTAGAGAAACAACTCTCTCTCTTTACCCTTAAACACTGTGAATGAGGAAAGGGGAGGAGAAAGATCATTGTATAACTTAAATGCTACGCGTCTCTCTAGAGAAGTCAGCTGTGAGTGCAGCTCTTGGACAGAATGTAGAGTCCTGAATGCAGCAGTATGTCAATATTTTATTTTTGGAGTGCAAGCAATTATTTATTAATTAATCATATGAATTTATTTATTTATTATTTAATAATATTTATTTCTGGAGTGCTCAGCATCCTGCAATTCGCTTACATAAGTATAGAGCCAGCACTACTGAGTCTAGTGTAAGTCAAGGATCAAAAAACCCAGAATGTGTGGTGGAAAAGCCTGAGGTTGAAGCAAGTTAGTAGGGTTACCTTTTTGGTTTGGGTGTGTGGGACAGTACATAAAGGGGAATATTCAGCATCACCCTTCTGCTTACCCTTCCCAACTGGAGAAACACCGTCATTAGGGTTTACAGTAACTTTAGGGCTTCAAAATTCATTAGCATTTTTGCTAATGGCTATTATCTACACTAAACTGTATTGCCTATACATGGACGATGTGACGTGTAGTGAGGAACGAGATGTCCCTGGGAAGAGCCTTGAAGCACGTAAACGAGTTTGGGGAAGCATCCGGAGCGAGGCTGAACGTGGACAAGAGCATAGTGCTTGCGGTAGGGAATTGGGGGGAATTGAGAAACTTTGGGCTGCGGGTGGAAAGGGAGGAACTGAAGATGCTGGGCATCTGGATGGATATCCAGGGGAAAGGAAAACGGGCTTGGGAAGTGTTGGAGGGGAGAGTGAAACAGACGGTGGGTTTGTGGAGCACACGGGGGTTATCATCGAGGGGGAAGGTGCAAGCGATCAAACAGTGCTTGCTGCCGCTAATCCTGTACACGGCGATGGTGTATCCCCTGTCCTGGCAACAGTCCCGGCGGGTTCAGCGGGCCTTGTGCCTTTTCTTTTGGGGGGGGAAGACTGAGAAAGTGGCTAGGACAGAGATATATAAGGATGAGGGATTGGGGGGATGGGGCTTCCCCAACATAGAGACCTTTGTTTACGTGCACTTTTTGAAGATGGTGGTGAGGGAAGCGAGGGGAGCAACGGGCACGGTTACCAATTTCTGCAGGCTCTGGGGGGGAAGGTTCCTGAGAAGGCTGGGCCTGTTTGGGAGTGCGTGGCAGGGATCGTGGGCTTGGCAGATGTCGCTGCCCTACGCGCGACTTGGAGCCTTTGTTGCACAAGAAGGATTGGAGGAGTTAGGAATCAAGGGGCTGGGAAATGCCAAAAAGGTCTTTAATTTCCTGAGGGGAAAGCAGAGGATGTCGGATGTTGGGGAATTGAGACCTGAACAAGTCAATAGGGTGTGGAAAGGTCTGGTGGGGAAGGAATGGAAAGGGGAGCACGAGGAGCTGACATGGAGAGCTGTGCGAAATGCTCTGCCAGTGCGACAGGTGCTCTATCGCTGGGGGACTCTCTCGGTCCCCCAAGTGCCCAAAGGAGCTCTGCGATGAGCCCAAGTTGGTGACACATGTGCTGTGGGACTGCTTTTACGCACAAAGGGTGTGGGGAAAGTGACTACCTATTTGAAGGATATGGGAAGGGGAACGGGGCTCACTTCCAGAAATGTTCTCTATGGTTTATCAGAGGGGACGGATGGGACATGGTGGGTGAGGGTTTTAATCACGTGCACCAAAGTAGCACTATGGAAAGTACGCTCCTTGTTGGCTCTAAAGGGGTGGTGTTTTTCCACGACGGAGTGTCTGCAGTTAGCAATGCACGAGCTGTACTTTTATAGAGCTAGGGGACAGAGACAACAAGAGACCTATATTGCACTCAGTGTTCTCGCTTTCCTTTTTTTTTTGGGTGGGGGACGTACAGGATGTATAATATGATATGTGTAATATGTGTTAGATAGCTAATACTCAGGGATGTTGTATATATTGTGTACAAATGAGATGATGTGCAATATGATATCAATTCCGATGTTTTGTATTATGTTATTTGAAATGTTGTATTACCCTTTTGTGAGGCCTCTGTTTGGGGTCGTTTTGAGTCTTTTGTTATAGTATGGTTTTCTAATAAAATGTTCTATAAAAAAATAAATAAATAAAAGTATTGCAACTTAGAAAAAGAGGACCTCTCAGAAAATTCACAATCTAGCATGATTAAGCATGTTGCTTGGCTAATCTTCACCAACTGCATCTTTTTCTGCCCTGTTGCATTTTTCTCATTTGCGCCATTGATCACTGCAATCTCTATCAGTCCTGAAATAATGAAGTCCGTTACTCTAATATTTTTCCCATTACCTGCTTGTCTGAATCCAGTCCTGTATGTTTTCTTCAATCCGAAATTCAAGGAAGACTAGAAGTTACTTAGGCACCACATGACGAAAAAGAATGGTGCAGTAGCAATTTCAGTCAATACTCAAGGTGGCTGTGACACACAGGATTTCTACTATGACTGTATACACATTTGCAGGGTAACCTTGCCATGTGTGAATCACTTCTTTTATCCAAGCCTATGCCATGTAAACACTTAGTAAAATCACACAGTTGCCCTACACTGGCAGTAGTACCATGCCAAAGGCCAGATGGCTATTGGTCAGACTGTGGCACCCAGAAATTTAAAAATTAAAAAAAAAAAATGCAGGCTGGACTCAATGATCTTCCGAGGTCCCTTCCATCCCTAATGTCTATGAAAGCATCCGTCCCCCTCAACCCCTCTTCACCCCAGAGCATGTGTACAGACATCTCATGCTATTTATTTAATGAGCATTAAAATAAGTTAAAACTCATTAAGCATCTCTTAAAACTGTTTAGTTAATGTGCATTAAGACTGACTAATGCACATCTTTCTAGTGCCTCACAGTGGAGGTATTAGATTTAATGCACATTAATTAAAGCATGTTAATACATGTATAGACATGCCTCAGGGTGTGTGCACCAAACTTCTGTTCTCTTATGGTTATAGACCTGTTTCTGATCACTTATACCAGTATAATGTCTGTACCTGGCCCTAGTTGTCAAAGTCCATGGTCTCAGCCCTATGTGACCATTTCATATTTCCTTGCAGGTTCAACACCAGTCCACTCACCACCACCAGTGCCTCTTTCTCCTTTTCTGCCTCACAGGCTTGCATTTTTCCTCCCCTCTAGCTAGTGCTCTTTTTTCCTTTTTTTTCCTCAGATGTTTGTTCTCCCTTAACATCAGGAAGCTCCCTAGGTCTGTCTAATCATAATAAGACCTCACCTGCCTCTGACCTGCAAGCATTTCCCTGGTTTCCATTTGTAGGCAGTGGTGACAGAGTGCCCCTTCTACTGTTCAAGTGGGTCTCTGTTCCTTATTGCTGGTGGAAGCTGGTCTGCAGCTCAGAAATGTAGGCCCTACATATCTTAGCTGCTCAACCCGAGAAAGTAGTCAGAAATACAGGTGTCAATGTATATTGTACAGAATAACCACAGTAAGGGTTGAAGGGGCATTGTCCAACTCTGCTGAAAAGACTACTTGGCAACTTACAGCTGCAGTGCCAGCAATTCCTGTGTACGCTAGCATGAAGTGGTGGTGATTGGTCACATGTAAGATGCATTTTTGGTGGCACTACATTTCTTGGCCTAAGCAGATGAGGCTGGAAATGCTTTTGCATCATTGCAAGAACTTTAGAATATTATCTGTGAAGTGTGTTATATGTGTAATACTTGTTTGCAAAGCTTGCTGAAGAAAAAAACTGGAGAGGAGGGTTGTTCTTTGCTTTTGTTTTTAGCTTATGAAATTAGGAATGACTGTATTTAGTGAAAAAGACACTATGTCAGTGTTACCAGTGTTCAAAGTCTTATCACACCTTACAACCTTGGTTGTTTTTCTTAAAACTCCAGCTCTTGCCTTGAAGCAAATATAGATGAAACCCTGCTTTCATTTAAAAAAAAGTTTCTTATCTTTCTGCTTGACAGACAAATACTTGAACATATGAACTTAGAATTTTAAAAATGCCAAAATGGAAATTATCTCTACCAAATTGTTTTTAAACTCATGATTTGTGTCCTAATTTCATGATTTTTGAATGATTCCATTTGGCAGCACTGACCACATGTATGGTTAAAAGAAACACCAATAAAGTTAAGCTTAATTCTTTCAGAAGAAAAAAAATTAAAGTCTTGCAGATTTGTAACAGAAATCCTTCTCTCCAGAGTTTCATAGGATCATGGAAAATAGAGCTGGAAGGGACTTCATTTAGTCCTACCTGCTGCTCAAGGCAGGGTTATCTCTGTCTAAACCTTCCTAAACAACTATTTGTCTAACTTGCTCTTCAAAACTTCCAAGGATGGAGATTCTACAACCTGTCTATGTAGCCTCCTCCAATGTTCAATACTTAAACACTCTCATAGTTAAAAGAAAACTTCCCAATATCTTCCCTTTCTTAAAAGTGGCCACTATATTTGCCCACTTCCAGTCATCTACCTGACCTCCACAAGTTCTCAAAGAAAATAGCCAGTGGCTCTGAAGTTACCTCAACCAATTCCTGGAGTACTGTAGGATGCAACCCATCTGCTTATGCTAACTTGAAAACATCCTTGAAAACATTTCTGCACTACCTACTAATCATTCTGATAATATGTACAGTATGCTACTTAACCAAGCTGCACTTAATTTCAGCATTCTCCCACAATGTAGATAACTTACAAATAGCTCCTGATTAGCTGCATCAGTATTATTTATTTAAGTATTCTAGATATATTTTTGATAATGAGTTGTAATTAATTGTATGTTTCACAGACCTAATATAATGAGGTAAAGACATAGTTGGTCTCTATGCACTACTGTAATATCCATGTTTAATAATGATAATAATATATTGCTAATGTGCAATAGTCTTTCATGCTCTAAAATGTGACAGCTAGTGTAGAGTGTCTGTTAGTAGAAACCTTCCATTTATTTGGTGGTCATGCTGTGAGTAAATCCATGCACTGTTTGGTTTTTCGAAACAGGGCATAATGATTTGAGTCTTAATGGAGTGCTTCTCAAGATGCTCCAAAACATCACTGGGAACATTCTTACTGAACTGGTAGTTGTGTATGCAAAGAGCTTCACAGAAGGTATCAGGTAGGGAACAGAGGTGGGAGTGTTGCCCTCTATGTGAAAGAGCAGTACACTTCCCTATGGGCCAATGTTGGCCCAAAGAAGAACAGCTTGAAACCCTCTGGGTCAAGCTCTGGGGGAGGCTCAGTGAGAGAGACCTGACTGTAGGTGTATACTAGAGGCTGCCTAAGCAAGGGGAGGAACTTGATTTAGCGTTTGCCCATGAACTAATGGAGGTCATGCATGCACGGGACATAGTTGTCATGGATGACTTCAACTACCTAGACATCTCCTGGGAGGAGTGCTTGGCCAGCTCAGATCAATCACGATCCTTCCTGACCAGCACTGAAGAGCCTTTTTTGACTCAGGAGGTGTACAGGCCAACTAGAGGCAATGCAGTTCTTGACCTGGTCCTGGCCAAAGGGGATGACCTGGTTTCATAGTTTCATAGTTTGTAGGGTCGGAAGGAACCTTGACAGATCATGAAGTCCGCCCCCCTGCTATGGC
>NW_005842075.1:1146196-1150816 GCF_000455745.1 Alligator sinensis
GCCCCTAAGCATAACCTCCCCTGCTGGCCCCTCGTGGACACACACCAGGATAATTCTCTCAAAAAGCTTCCCCAGGACTGAGGTAAGACTGACTGGCCTATAGTTCCCTGGGTCCTCCTTCCTCCCTTTTTTGAAAATGGGAACCACATTGGCCCTTTTCCAGTCCTCTGGCACCACACCAGAGCACCACGAGTGCTCGTAAATCCATGCCAGGGGTCCTGCAATGACCTCTGCTAATTCCCTCAGCACTCTGGGGTGGAGGTCATCAGGACCAGCTGATTTAAATACATCCAGTCCTTCCAGAAGTTCCCTGACTAGATCCTCACTGACCCTAGTCCTGTGTGCGCCTCCCCTGGGGCCTGAGGGGGTCCCAGAGGAAGGGCTGATCTGGTCCCTGCTGAGGAAAATGGAGGCAAAGAAATCATTAAACAGGTTAGCCTCGTTGTCTGGTGCGACAACCAGATTTCCTAGTGTGTTTTGCAGAGGCCCCACGTTACCGGGTACCTTCTTTTTTCCCCCTATGTATTTAAAAAAGGACTTCTTGTTGTCCTTAATCCGGGTAGCTAGTCCCAGTTCCATCTCTGCCTTTGCCTTCCTGACCACCCCCCTGCAGCCCCGAGCAACCAAGGTATAGTCTTCCCTTGTGATGGCCCCTCCCTTCCATTGGGTGTATGCCTCCCTTTTAGCTAGGAGATGTTCCCGTATGCTTTTGATCTATTAGCTAGGAGATGTTCCAACTTAATCATAGAGGGCAGCCTAGGCAATAGTGACCATGAAATCATTATGTTCACGGTTTGTCACAAGGCTGACAAAACAGATACCAAGCTCGAAGTCTTAGACTTCAAAAACGCAAATTTTAATAAGCTCAGGTCACTAGTAGAGAATACTCTGAGAGACAACCAAGGACCACAGGTAAAGGGAACACGAAAAGAATAGTCATTCCTTAAGCGTACAATCCCTAAGGCTCAGAGAAAATCCATTCCCACATGGATAAAAAGTAGCAGAAGTGTCAAAAAACCCTCTTGGCTAAGCAGGGAAGTTGCAGCCCTCCTACAGAAAAAGAAAGAGGCGTACAAACAATAGAAGCTTGGGACAGCATCTAAGGAAGACTACTTGACAATGGCCCGCACTTGTAGAAAACAGCTTAGGCAAGCTAAGACAGAAACCAAACTAAAACTGGCTACAAGAATCAAGGACAACAAGAAGTCCTTCTTTAGCTACATAGGGAGTAAAAGGAAAACTAATGGGAGTGTGGGGCCACTGCTCAATGCCTCAGGATACCTGGTCACTACTACTCAGGAAAAAACAGAACTCCTAAATGACTACTTTGCCTTGGTCTTTCACAAGACCAAAGGGTACAACATGCCAGGTAGGGCACAGAATGAGCAGAGCGGGATTGACACCGTTTACACCATTGCCACAGAACTGGTGTATGATCAATTAAAGAAATTAGATGTATATAAATCAGCAGGACCGAATGAACTTTACCCAAGAGTGCTGCAAAAGTTGGCCGAAGTAATTACAGAGCCCCTGGCAAAGGTCTTTCAAAAATCATGGGCCTCTGGAGAAATCCCAGAGGACTAGGAGAGGGCCAATGTTGTGCCCATCTTCAAGAAGGGGAAGCATTAAGACCCAGAAAACTAGAGGGCAATTAACTTAACTTCTATTCCAGGGAAAATCCTAGAAACATTCATCAAAGCAGCTATATGAGACAAACTTGCAGAAGACATGATACTGAATGACATCCAGCATGGCTTCGTTGGGGCAGGTCTTGTCTGACCAACCTCATTTCTTTCTATGATCAGGTGACTTGTCACCTGGACAAGAGAAAAGTGGTTGACATCATATACCTCAACTTCCAGAAAGCATTTAACCTGGTATCCCACAAGGTACTGATCAAAAAACTGGAAGATATTGGGTTCAACTTCAGGACCGTCAAGTGGGTGCGAAACTGGTTGCAGGGTAGGACATAGAGAGTCCAAATGAATGGATTGGTGTTGTTCTGGTGAGATGTGGGCAGTGGCATACCCCAGGGGTTGGTACTTGGCCCGGTGCTGTTCAATATCTTCATCAACGACCTGGATGAGAGGGTAAAAAGCCCACTGGCCAAGTTCGCAGATGACACCAAGATATGGGGTTGTGCGGACACACCTGCAGATACAAGCAGACCTAGACAGGCTGGCATGTTGGGCAGTATAGAACCAGATGAGGTTCAACGTAGAGAAATGCAAAGTGCTGCATCTGGGAAGGAAGAACCCCCAGCACACCTACAGGCTGGGCATTGCTAACCTGACCAGCACTACCAATGAAAGGGATCTGGGGGGGTAACAGTAGAACCCAGCATGAATATGAGCCGGCAATGCGACGAAGTAGCGCTAGTGCCAATAAAACTCAATCGATACATCTCCAGTAAATCCAAAGAAGTGATTCTCCCACTTTACTTAACATTGGTGTGGCTGCAACTGAAGTATTGTGTCCAGTTCTGGGCACTGCACTTCAATAAGGACATGCTAAAGCTTGAGAGGGTCCAGAGAAGGGCCACCCATATGATCAGGGACTTGCATGGCAAGCCATATGAGGAGAGACTAAGGGATCTCGGACTTTTCAGCCTAAAGAAAAGAAGGCTGAGAGGGGACCTGGTTGCGGCTTACCACTATATCAGAGGCATATATCAGGGGCTTGGTGAACAACTGTTCACTAGGGTGCCCTGGGGAAACACTAGAAACAACGGCCACAAACTCCTGGACAATAGTTTCAGGCTGAACATTAGGAAAAACTTCTTTACAACTAGGGTGTCTAGACTATGGAACAAGCTCCCCCCCAGAGGTGGTGCAATCATCTACCCTAGACATCTTCAAGAGAAGACTAGATGATCACTTGGCCAGGGTCGTCAGACCCCAGATGTCTTTCCTGCTCATTCAGGGGCTGGACCCGATGATCCTTCGGGGTCCCTTCCAGCCCTATGATTCTATGAGCAAAAACACTTCGCCTTTAAGAAAGGAGTCATTTCTTGACCTTGCTGATTACTAGACCTGAACTCCTCTTGGGACCCGATGACTCTTAATTGCAATGAGAAACAAAAGTTACATGTGATAGAAAAAGCCTAGTTATGTATAGTGTATTGCACACTACAGAAAAAAATCCTTGTAATGATTTCCACTTTTTGTCATTATCTTAGTTATCCTTAATATCTTACTATTTAAGTGATATTGAAAGCTCTTGTAAAGTGTGATCAATTTCTCCACTTCCTAATCAAATTCACTTAACATTCAATGTTTGCAATAACTATACTCTACAGAGAGCAAATCCAGACAAAAAAGAAATTGAATTAGCAAATTTCTATCACTGTTCCTCTGATCTAAATCACTTCCTATATGCACATTTACTTACAAAAAGCTGTCCACAATTATTAGGATTATATATATGTTTATTCAATTAAGCCAGAAACGTACTGTAAGATTCTATGATTTGCACTGCCCTACATCATAGCTTTGTGTAATAAAACTTCAAAGCTAGATCTACAGAATTACTGCACTTTATTTATGTCTACATGTGTATTAATGTTTGTAGCCATGTTGGTCTAAGGACATAGGCAGGCAAGGTTTTTTGAGTAGATGTAATATCTTTTATTAGACCAAATGAGTAACTGGAAAAAAGTTCTTAGCAAGCTTTCGGGCACAATCACCATTGCTACTGTACATTAATTTTAGTACCTCTAATATTCATCGTAGTCAGCACTACTGTGCAGCATAGTCATATTCATTGTGTGATGCTTGATGTGTTGTAGACTAAATTCTACTGAGCATTAGCACAGCCTTTGCCATGATGCACTAATGTGTAGTATAATTCATCTACTGCGCATTAAGCATCTCATGTAGACATGCCCCTCCTGTTCTTTTTTCCTACTTTGGTCTTTTTTTCCCCTCCTTTCCAACAGCTATTTTTCCTTTCCTTACTTTTTTATTTTTAATACTTTTGGTTCTTTCCCTTGTTTTGCCTCCCACTGCTAGTGGTGCCTCCTTTCAATCCTTGACTTAAGACAGGCTGCAAGCTTCTAATTACTCAGTTGGTCTAATAAAAAAATATCACATCTACTCAAAGCTGTACCCCAGGGGCACTTAGACAGGTGATAGGGGGTATGCATAGGTGGGCAGGGATGGAATGCGCCCGGGGTAGGGACAGGCTGGGTGCTTCCAGCCCCACGCAGCACACCATAGCACCTCCTCACCCCCACCTGTCTGAATGGCCATGGCAGGGAGGGGCTGTGCCCACCCTCAGTGGCACGCAATTGGCTGGGCACAAGGCCTGTCAGCAGCCCAAGGAGCCATGACAGGCTATAGGAAAGCGGCACAACGCATAGCCAAGCAGGGCAGCAGCCATCGCGTGTGAGCCCCACCTCTGTTCAGCTTCCCCACTCCCAGCACCATTGCTACATGCACCCCCCAGGAGGGCACAGGGGGTGCATGCCCCCAGGTCAGCATGTGGGGCAGGGCAGGCTGTGTGATGCTTCAGGCTGGGGCCAGGGCTTTTCCTGGTGGGGGTGTTGGGCTGGATGGCAGTGGGAGGGGGTTGGGGGAGCTACAGCAAACTTTGGGGTGGCTGCAGCCCCCCCCCCCATAG
>NW_005842075.1:1150826-1172437 GCF_000455745.1 Alligator sinensis
CACGGGGAGGGGCCCCCCACAGTGGAGGAGGAAGTGAGGCAGGGGCAGGGGTGAATGATTCACCCCTGCCCCTGGCCTGCTTCCTCCTGCACTGTGAGGATTATTCGATGAGCTGGCCCAGCCAGGGCCCCATTCACAGTGAATGTCCCTGCCCCATTCCTTCCTGCACAGTGGGGAGCTCAATCCCTAGCCCCTCTCCCTCCCTCACCACCGGGGGGGCAGATGAAGATGAGGGAGGGAGGGGGCAGGAACAGGGACTAGGGTGAGTGGGACCCTAGTCAGGATGAGTTGTGGGACAAACGGAGGCCTGCTGTGCCCCACCACCTGGCCTGGCTGGGGCCCCGCTCACCCCAGCCCTGCTCCTGCCCCTCTCTCTCCCTCACCATGGGGGCCTTGATCTGCCTCCCTATGGCCCCTTCCCCTCCCCCCTCCCCTTCTCCCACAGACTTACCTACTGGGGGGGTGTGCATGCGCATGCTCGGTTCCCCCCCAATAATTTTTCTCCCTCTGCCTATGCAGTGCCTGCCCTAGCCCCACTCCCTCCCTCACCATGGGGACCTCAATCTGTACCACCCCCTCCCTCTTAAAAACAGAAAAAAAATATGAAGGGGTACATGAATTTAAACTTTGAGACTGAAGGGGTAAACCTGTTAAAAAAATGTTGAAAACTCCTGCCCTATGCTATAACAACCATTGTGCCGTTCCAGGTCAATGAGTTGGATGGATATTTTGACATTTACTCCTGTTTGGGAAAAACTTATTATTATGGAGATTATGTATTTCAGTGCATTGGAACAATTTAGGACTCTCTCACTGTCAGTGGAGTTTTGCAATGTCTGGATTCATTGGAGCACTGCATTTATAATATAATTACATTTTCTTTGCCCAGGTCTGCAGTCATCTTGACATGAACAGAAACTGAACTTTCTCTTATCTTTTTCACAATGTCTAGATGTTTCTCTGAAATACAGTGCACAGTACAGGCCAAAGAGCTATTCCCCTTATTTCAGGCAGAAAAAAATAACTTTTTAAGAACATTTTTACATAGATCTGCACTTGTTTTCAAAACATACTTAGCTTTCACTAGGCTTTCTTTGGCTCACAGCTAAATACTAAAACTCCATTTTAAACCACACTGTTCATCCAGTGTATCTTCATTTGCATCAAAACAGTTATTAAATCACCAGATTGTGATCCACAGAACTATACTAGAATGGCAGGAGGTGTTGGAAAGGGTAGCTGGTATTAGTTTTCACCTTGCTTTGATGCTGTTAATGGAATATAAAAGTGCTGAATGTAATACTGGAGTAACAAACATCATAGTGTGTGAATGCAATGGAATATGACAGCTGTTTCTGAGAAGAACACATGGTATTTGTGGGTCCCATTCATTGGACCCAAAATACTAATACACTATTAAAAAAACAAAGCGAAAAAACAGACAGCCCACCTATGCCAATTGGCCAGCTGGGCTGCCTCAGGCTGGACAGGCCTATATGCCTTTTGATTGGCTCAGAGAGGTGGCAAGAGCTGCTGATTCTTTGAAGAGACCTGGGGGAATTGTTTGAAGATAGTTCAACAGTCTTGCCTCAGTGCTAGCTGCTTTGTTCCTGTATGTTCTGTATCAGGCTCCAGGGTCCAGTTTCTCTTCTGGCTGTGTGATTCCAGTTCCAACACTCCAGCTCAGCTTTTTCTGTTGAGTCAGACTGCCCATGTTCTGATGCTGTAACACTTTATTTTTAAATACTGTTTAGTTTTTTTAGCACTAGTGTTCAAATATCAGTAGGGGAGCCTAGGATCATCAGTATGGAAAACAGATTGGAGGAGAGGAATTGGTTTTTTTTCTTTTTCTTTTTTTGAAGTGAGCAAAGTAAAATGGTTCAACGGGCATTTAACACAAGTAATATCCAGATGCATAGGCTCACTGGTGTTACTCAAGAGATGTCATAACAAACCCGATTAATTTTGGGAAGTTCTGAGCAAGCAACCTGTTTTATGACTGCAACACTAAGGTCTGGACTGGACTTTTTGTTGAGAAGCACCATGAGGCTTCCATTGAAGCTGCAGAAGACAGCAAGCACTAAACCAGCTTCAGTGAGGTCTTTCTTTATCAGCTCACACTGAGATTAAATTAGATGGAGGTGCCTTTGGGGCAGCATTGAGGCTAGTAATGCCAGTATGACAGGAGATAATTGCATGGAAGTAATATAATACCTGGAAAAGGCAGAACAGAGACAGCTCTGATGCAAAAGCAGCATTCATGGAAGCATTCCCCCCGAGGGACTAGGGATCTACAAGTGCATCTCTGCGTTCTGGTGTTTCACTAACTATTGATGACACCACTGAGTGAAATGCATGAGATAAGAAGGGGAGGGAAAAACATGAAGTTCCACTGAATGGCCCCACTGCCAGGTGAGGAAACTGAGCTAAAGGACTTCTGTCAAATAGTGTTGTAACTAATAGCTTTCTTACTACTTGCATACAGCTGATTCATTTGATTCATTGCCGCCTATTTTCCAAATGTAATTCTGTTTTCCTTCTTCCCTGAATTAGTTCTTTTTTTTCTGTCTTATGCACAGACTTATTGTTCATGAGTGGGGAAGTATTGATTGTCATGTGTACACAGGGAGATGCTAGCTTTTCCTAGGCTTCTTGCTGGGCATTTGAGTTGATACTATTCTGTAACTTTATACTAAAACCTTGAAGAAGGGCTGTACACTGTACAGTACACTGATGGAACAACCTTGTATCTCATAGCTCACTTCATGCAGACTCACATATGCACGGAGTTCAGTACAAGGTCAGAGGGGATTTTTATCTGTAGAGTGCAGACAAACCTAAGAGAGCATCTTAAGAGCTGTTTGGCATTGAAAATGTGTTTAGCATCACAGTAAGCGGTACTTCACATTTTTACAGCTAAGTTCCTGAACTAATATCGGTAAAAAAGTATGCAAAGAGCTATTTATGGTCCATTTACTACTGTACTTCAGTGCTCCTAGGGGGGGAAGGAGGGAATCTATATTTTAGATTTTTTATTATTTTTTTGCTTACATGCCCATTTTGAGCATTACATAGACAAAAGCTGTACTGACAAACCATCATGTAGCAGCCTCAGAC
The DNA here is from genome assembly GCF_000455745.1 of Alligator sinensis. NCBI lineage: Eukaryota > Metazoa > Chordata > Crocodylia > Alligatoridae > Alligator > Alligator sinensis. The sequence goes on from NW_005842075.1 coordinate 1,153,944, forward strand.
ACTCTGGAACAAAACTTTCCTGTGCAGAAGGCTTTCCTAAGTTCTGTATGTCAGATAAGTACTCCGCTTTAGGGATGTGGCAAACACTATGGCAGTTCTCACTGAATAAGCACGTCACCTACATTGTGGGAATCCCCATGTACAGTCCTGCTGAGAGACTAGCCTTTCAACTGCAGATTTCTAGAAAGCTTATTTTTCCATAAGTGAATTAAACCTGTGAAAGTAGACCTATGTAATATTGGTATGAATAGGAATCCTGTAATCTAATACATTTTAAGAAACGTGTACAACATCCACTGGCTTGCAATCAGGTGCTTTTAAGATGTTTCAAATCAGGCACCCAGAATGACTATTCTTTCTGTATTGGACCTAAATTTTCTAGGAACAACACCTGTAGTTGCTGTTTTGCAGTAGTAATTTTTCCACCCCTCTGGAAATCAGTCCACCCCTCTGTCTTAGCCATCTACCCTTACTTACCCTGCTGAGCATCAGGGCATTTTTCTTATGGCATATTACACTAAATGGTACAACTGGACATTTTCCTCTGAAGCATCTGAAATTGGGCTTGATCAGACATAGGATCCTATGCTAGATAAGTACTTGGTTGTGTTTTCGTAGGGCAGTGTTTACACTAGGGTGGCCACTGACGCACCCACGGAATACAGAACATCCTTTTGGTGAAGGGCAGAACCACTGGCCTCCTCAGCCAATCAGCCACCGGGCCTCTTGGTCAATTAGCAGCAGGAGGTGCGGCCACAACAAAAAGAGACCGCTGTTCGGTCCATGAATGCATGGCACCCTGTGAAATGAGGGAGAGCATGTGCTAGGATCAGCAATAAGTTCATGAACCTGTGCAGTTCAGTCAGCAAGGAGCCTTGCCTCGCTTCCCCTGCATCATGCTTTCACATATCTCATAGCTTTGCCATTCTCTCCAGGCAGTCCTACCTTGAGAGAATGTGGCATAGCAGGTGTGAAGCTTGAGCCCCCCTCCTCCCCCTTGAACCTCATGCTCCCCCTCACCCCCTCCTCCCACGGGGATCTGGTCTCACTCCAGCCCAGCTCCATGCTTGGGACTCAGAGCCAGGGGCGCACACCACATCAGGACCTCGTCTCTTCCACTATCAGCATTCAGCACTGGGCACCTGGGAATCTGCCCTGGCCACGTTCAGGTCAGAACTGGCCTGAGTGGGGTTGGTGGGTGTTGGATGCCTGTGACAGTGCAGCCAGCTGCCCAGCGGGACCATCCCTTCCTTCCCTAGGACACAACTAGGTTTGCCTGTCCTGAAGGAGAAATAATGACTTAATGAGCTGGCCCAGCCACCCAGGAACCTGGAGGCCCCTCTGCCCATAGCTTCCCCTCCCTGTGCAGCAGGACACCCAGGGTCTCGCTGGGCTGCTCTGTGGGTACCAAGATGGTGACAAGAGCCTCCTCCCAGTCCCACTGGCATTCCAGCAGATACAAATGCAGTGCCCCTCCCCCCCCACCTGCTCTCAAAACCATTGCCTTGTGCCAAGGCAGTTCTTGCGGGGGGGGGGGCAGGAGGGGGGGGCTGCAGACCAACTACTTGGCCCTGGCAACTCAGCAGTCCCCAGGGCCTGGGCCCACCCACACATGCCCAGCCCAAGATCAGGGAGCTCAGACATGCAGCAGTTCCTCAGCTCACTACAGCCATGGCTCCCTGCACAGGCACAGAAGGTTCCTCCGACTCTGGGATCCTCCACCTTCTTCCCTGCCTCCCCCCCTTTCTGGCTTGGAACCCTGCTTCTCCTGGCTGTGCACCACCCTACCTCTAGGCACAGCCAATAAAATTGTGAGGACAAATGATTGACCTGCATTTCCATTAATGAACTGAAAAATCAGACTGTTTGCAGTCCAGTCCTAATTCAGGAATAGACAAGAGACAAAGGGTTTAAAAACAGGATGGTTTGGTATAAAACAGGAGCAATAGCCACCTAGTTTACACTATATTCTGACAGGGAGCAATACAAACACATCTGGATTCATATACTAAGGATGTGGGGCTCCAGAAACAGAGACGCGGAGAGAGAAAGTGTAGACTGCCTGTATATATATGCATCTAGCTGTCTACTCTTACATGAAAAATTAAATTCCTTAGATCCCCTGTCGAGATTGCTCAGTGACTTTATTCCTTATGGCTTTCCCTGCGGATTATAGTACTTATGATGCTGAAGGTCTGGTACATTAGGCAGTGTGCCTTACTGTTGTTTTTCTGAATGATGGCCAGAGTGGTCAGCATACATCTAACTCATACATCCAGACACAGAATTGGAAATCCATATTAATATGGCTAGCTGTTTCCTATGCCTTATTTATTCTTACGAGTAGGTAATACTTGTTGAATATATTCAACAGTTATAGATTTTTTCCCAGTGTTTGTTCTTTCCTGCGGTATGCGTTAAGTGAAACTGAACTTCTCTAAAGCCTTGCTTATTCACAGTTTTTGACAAATGTAGTGATTACTTTAAATAAATTTGTTATACATTGCAATATATTTCCCATTTGAATGTCTGGATGTTGTGGTCCGATTGAAATTCTTTAACAAAATGGTACCAAAAGAGAGATATTTTGCCCCGTTGGAATGGTGATTTAAAGTAAGTCAGTCATCCCCTCTCTAGAATATATTGCACTGAAAATCCCGTGATACAGCTTAGATCCCATAAGAGATGCTTGTTATTGGTTGGTCTGTATCAGTGGACACATCTACATGAGACACTACTGCACAGTGGTTACTGCACATTTATTTAGTACTTGTATGATCAAGTACTAAATGAATGAGTAGTAACTGGAGTTACTGCACACTAGCACTGGCAAACATCTTTTAAGTGATGCTACTGCACAGTAACCTAATAATACCGTGGGGTAGCTTATTAGCACTACCGGTGCTGTCATGTACTACTGCATGGTATTATTTGGCTACATCTACAGAAGAAGTCAGTCTTCTGTAGATGCATCCAGAGTGTCTTAACCAGGTTGCCTTGAGATCCTTTCAAGGATGCAGCAGGGTGCTACATAATGTTGGCACTGTGCAAATATGAGTCACAAAAAAACCCAGAGATTTCAAATAGGAGTCCATAACGTTAAGAACATTCCCCCGCTGTAGTCTTTCTGAGTTCTCTGCAACAGAACAATTGCTCTATTATTTTTTCTGTAGTCAAAAACTGAGTTAAAACTAAGAGCTAATATTTTTAAGAGGTCCCTTGAGTTTATCAAGGGCTGCTGTTAGTCTAATGGGGGGTGCCTTGAGTCTGAAAAGGTTGAGAGCCATTATTCTATGTTTTAAGAAACTGTACTAAGGAATGTAGTGACACGCATAGTTCCCACCCATAAATTCAAGAGGAAAAGAGATAGGTGGTTTAGCTATGTTAAGCCTCAAATCAGACAAAAGGTAGGTCAGGGTGACATCTTAGAAACTAACTGGTTCATAAAGGCACTTATTTTGGCGTTTATAATGGAAGTATGCTTTTTGTTTTTTCCTATAATATTTTGCAACACATGCAAGTGTGCTGCTGTCAAAACACTGTGCTGAGATATAGCCTCTATCTTTTTGGAATTGCCATTCTCTCCAAAGAACATCTTACAACTTTTTTGGGTTGACTGTAACAGAAAGGACTTGGGTTTAAAATTTTCACTTAATTTCTATAGTCCACATATTTTATTGCATTTTTGGATGCAGTTGCATTTTCTCTCTTTCTGTCTTTCAGAGGTGATTATCTCAAGCCTTTATATGGACTTCTGTCTGGGTAGATCCCCTAGCACCTTATAAATTATATTGGAACCATAACTTAAAGTACTAACTCTGCCCGTTGTTGCATCTTACTGTACCCCTTTTTGTCTCTGTCTAAATTTGATATTATTTATTGATTGTACAGAGACATTAGTGAAACTCGGTTTTTCTGGTGAAATATCAACTGTTTTACACATACAACTGACAACTACACTACAGTCTAATTTTAGGACAGGAGGTACGAAATGTGACATCCAATTGAAACAGGCACTTTCAGGTAGACAAATTATACCCAAACTGGGATTTGGAGAAGATGCTGAAGTTAGCTGAAAATCTGTGTCCTCCTGATGAATTATGAGAGATTTTTTCCCCCCATGACTACAGTTGTATTTCCACTGAAATTGAGTACATCCAGCAGCATATTATGCTTGTGCAATTCACTGTGATCTGAATTTAGCAAGAAGTGTCTCACAGTTTCTTTCTTGATTACTAGCACTGATTCCATTTGATTTTTCCTGTTGCTTCTCATGCAAATAGCTGCCTGATTCTAATAAAAGTAGCTAGTATGCTCCCTTAAGTGAAACCAGGTAATAACATATTTTGGGGCAGAACAAAATATGGTGAGAACTACAGGTCCAGAACCTGATTGATGCTTAGGCAGAAGACAGGGCAGGGTGGTACCCTAAGGTGCCTGTAGACATGCAGGGACACTGCTCCAACACGCTATAATTACAGTGCATTGGAACAGATTCAATTAATTGAGTCTGCTGTAGCATGCTAATTAGCTAATTATTCCTTGGAATATGGCTGGCTTCAGTTTCTAACCACAGAGCATGGTTAGGCCTTTCTCTGCAAGAGTACAGATTCCACCATTAGCAGGTATTTTATTCCTGTGAAGGTACTAACATTAGGCAGATATAGCTACCCTTTTGGTTCAAAAGTTCTTGGTTGTCTGACCTAAATCTCCTTTGTTGCAATTTAAGCTTGTTACTTTGTGACCTACAGGCAACCCCCGCGGGGCCCAGGATGGCACATGGTGCTGGAGCAGCCAGCAGGCAGGGGGTGGGGAGAAGCAGTGAGTTGGGGGGGGGGCAGGCGTGAGTGGGGAGCCCCCGCCAGTACCTGAAGCCAGGGCCAGTGGGGACCCAGGGTAGGGTGGCAGGAACGTGGGCATGGGCTGGCACATGGGGCCACAGCAGCTGGCGGGCAGGAGAGGGGGTGGGGAGAGGTGGCAGCAGCAGCAAGAAGCTGCGGCAAGAAGCAGTGGTTACCAGTTATCTCTATTTACATTCATTCCTATGGAGAAATGGGTTTCACTTAGCATGGTTCCATTTAACACTTGTTTTTTCTGGAACCAGTTAAGAGCATTAAGCGGGGGTTACCTGTATTCCTTATGGAAGTAGAACAGTCGATCACCAGGGGTAGAACCCTGCATCATACGTACCTAAAAAGTATACATGTAAGTGGACAACTGGAATTTTTGGCCCTTACTACACAGTTCATGACTTCAGGTGCATAAGCATATATGTACCTAACTGGGCATGGTGAATGAAGCTTTGTTCTGGCTGGTCATATGTGTGGCAAACTGGTGTCACTTAGGTACACATATAAAGGTGGGTAAGTCCTGAAGTTTTAGCTGAAGAAACAACATGACTAGCAGGCATGAGGAAGTGGAGGTCCTTCTCTTTAAGACCAATTGCTTAGTAGCTAGGGCACCTGCCTAGAGAGTGGTAAACATCTGTTTTAGGGCTCCCATGAGCCAGAAAAGGATTGAACCTGCTTTCCAGTTAAGGATTGTAACCACCAGGCCAGAGATTAGACATTATCCAGGATTTTCTCTATTCCTTTTCTTGAGGTTGTCCCCCTGAGCAACAGAAAGGGAAATATGAGGCCAGGAGGAATAAAACCAAACCAGAGTTTGCATGGCTCAGTGAGATGGATGCTACCCTGGGTAGGAGGGGCCCCCATGCGTGAACCTAGCGTCTTGATTACAAAAGGGTAGAAACTTTCCCACTGTTATTTATAATTTTTATCTAAGGAACATCAAATGCTAAAGGCACTGGATCAGCTGGAGATAAGTAGATAATCTCTAATCCTTGGTGTGGTGGTTAAAATACTTTTTTGGGCACCAGGAGATGGTGGTTCAGGCTCCCTCTGGGCCTTCCTCCTCTTCCTGACTTCCAGCAGGTATATGTGTAGAGCAGTTGCATTTCACCACAAGACAAAATAAATTCCAAAGTTGTGACTGAGTACCGAAAACTGCAGTTAATCAGTTGCATACATGCCATTTAGGTGTATAAAATGAAATTGGATTTTTCCTTAGTTGTCTGCACCCTCACCAATTTTTTAACCCATAGACACCAGGTCTGTTGCAGTTTCATATAATTCACACAGGATTAGTGAATCTAGAAATAATTACCTCCTTACCCCTACCTGCTATTTTCTTGTTTATGCATTAGCTCTTTCTGTCAGTGTTACAATAGGAGCTCTTGCTTAGTTGCTGTCTACTATTAGTCCTAAATGCTTTTTGGTGCCTCACCTGCATTCCTTGTTTCTAGATTTAAAATGCTTTTGGCTGTACTAAAACATAGTTTGTTTGGGCCTACCTTACCAAGCAACCACATAAGTCTGGGCAACTGCTCTGTCCTCCTAATTTTTGTTTTTATTTGTTTCCACATTATTGATGAAAATGTTGAACAACATCTGGTGTAATGTTGTTCCAGCTGGAACACTACAGCTGGGGACAGATGTTACACATAAACTGATTTAAGTGATCAAAAACTGGTTTAAACCTGTAACAGAACAGATGTTCAGTGCACATAAATCAGTTTGAGAATGGCTGAGACTGCTTTGAGATAAACCTGGTATCAGACTTAACTGATTTGGGTCAAACTGGATTATGCAATGTCTGTCCCAGACCCCTTGCTGGTTTAAGTTAAACCAGACTCCCCCAGCATGCTCTCTGGGCTGAGCGGGACTTTCTGCTCCACAGCAGAGCTGGCCCCTCCCCTGGCTGGAGCTTGGCAGAGACTGAAGGCATCTGCTTGGCTTCTCCCTGCTCCTCCCCACCTCCTCTCCCCACTCCCTGCTAAGCAGGGATTCCCCATCCCCTCTGCCTGACACAGACACCTCTTAGCATTAGCTAGCAGACCACATGCTGGCTATGGTTCGTACTGTAGCAGACAGGACAACAGGTAGCTGGTAATGTCCCTCTGCTGTTTTCTTAATGGGGTGATAAACACTGTGTTAGGGGTGATAAACCCTGTGTTATCAATTCCCTGCTGGGCTGGTCAGAAGGTGGGGAACCCCTCCTTAATCAGAGTCACACCCCTCTCAGCTCAGCACTATGGAAGGGAAGGGAGGGCTGCTCTAGTACCCCCCTGCCTCTAGCCTGAGCCACTGAAGGCATGTGCCTGCATTTCTGGGATGCCTCTACAGTTACAAGCTGATTCAGCCTAGCCAGGTTAGACTAACCTGCAAAGCTTGAATCAATTCAGGCTCAGGCTTTTTGAATGTCTGTCCCTAACCTACAAGAAATACTCCCATTTAGTGGTGATTCCCCATTGACAATTACTAAAGACATGTTACACCAACCAAATGCATAATCTCATTAAAAAAAGATCAGGTTTCTTTTCTGTAGAGCAGCCTTTTTCTTTGCTGTGATGCTTTTCTGTGAATTCAGTTTTGTCAAGCAGAGTGAATCTTTTTTTCTGCAGAAGAATTCCATAATCAGTTGAGTGGATGAGTGAGCAAGAACTTGATGAATGATGGCAGTAATGCATCACTGGGAAGGCTAGAGCTCTGTATCATTGAAAATGATCTGTATCATTGAGGAAAATGCTAGGAGACATCAGAAAATGTTGATAAAGTGACTGCATCTAAAATGGAATGTTTTACCTTGAGGTGTATAGATGCCATTTGGCCCCACTTATTAAATTCTGGAGTCATTGACCCTGTGCTCAACATTGAAAAGTGTGTGTTTTTTTGTTTGGTTTGGTTTTTTGACTAGCAATAAAGCATTTGTACATAGTAAGCTACTCTGGGGCCACGTCTACATGAGATGCTGACTGCACAGTTGTTACGGCACAATCATTTAGTACTTGCATACACAAATACTAAATGACTAGGCAGTAACTGGCATTACTGTACAGTAGCATCCCTGAGTGGCTTTTTGGTAATGCTGACCTCTCAGTAGCTAGTTGCTACTGTGCAGTCAGTGTCTCATGTAGATGCAGCCTGGATAGCATAACTGAGCTAGTGCTGCATGCTTCAGCTTAATCCTAAAAGGCTCAGAGTTTGTTATAGGAATAGGAAACCTTTTGCTTCTATTCGTCCAGCTCATAGATAATATGGGGGAAGTGGTAGCTCTGAAAAATATGCTGACTTTATATCTAATGTTTGCATTTACACCAATAACAAGTAGGCATTACTAAATTAGAATGCTTTCATTTGACATGCACTTGACCCAGGAGTAAATCATGACCACACCAGGGCATAAATTAGTGAAGAATCAAGCTCTCTGTATTTTCTTTCTTTAATCCCCACTTCTGATGCTTTTCCACCAAGATCTTATAAACTGTCCCCATGCTACCTCAGGAATGCTTGGTAGAAATATATGGTAGGAAGGGACATCAGGAGGTCAAGTAGTCCAACCCTTCTGCTCAAAACAGGATCATCTCTGCCTAAACTATCTCATCCAAGTGTCAGTCTAATTTTTTCTTAAAATTCCAAGAATGGGAACTGCACTACCTAAAAAGGAAAGATGGACTTCTGCCTATAGGAAACATAAGGAATAGGAATCCTTCTATAAAAGAGGGGATCTTTGCTTGGAAGTGTTGTTCATAGAAAAGATAAATAGAAACTACTATCATCCAGAAGTATGATCTGGTAACTATGGGTTCCTTCCTTCAGACTGTTCTAAACTGTCAGTATACCTTATTCTCTTATACCAAGAGAAGAATGGTCTGAAATGTAGCCAAGGAAGGGAGGACATACTATTTTAACCTGGCCTTGTTAAACTGTCATTTCCACACATATAGTTACTGCAAGTTCTAATCTAGTGTTACTCAAGCTCTGACTGTAGGGCTCTTGTGGCTCTTAAAAATTTAATGTTCCTTAAATCCACAAATAAGATTTCAGCAAATCTGGTTGGTATGAGCAACTGCTGGTGAAATGCTAGCAGAGAGCAATGTATTAAGCAAAGCTCACTCTTCTGCTCAAAGTGAAAAAGGTAGAATGACAGGAGATATCACTGTGAATGGAATCATATAATAATAGTAGCATGCTGTCCTGACACAATTTTGCTATGTCTACATCATGGTATATTAATACATCATGACAACATGTCATGATGCAATGCTACAAAAGTTCTGGATGTCACACTGTGATTATTTTGTACCTCTCTGCTATGCCATTTGCAAGCTGTCAAGCCCAAGGAGGAAGAGTGAGGAAGAGATCCACTCTATCACAGACCTGAGTGCTGTGAGTGACTGTACAAGACAACCTAAAGTGAATGTAAAGCACTGCTGTTTCTGATTTAATAGCACTGTTCACTGAACTGCATTCATTTTGCTGGTATTACCAATCCCAAGTGTTCAAAAATTGTGAGACAGTCCAAAAATTCAAAAGTTCTGCCCATATATATATATTTATGGATTTAAAGGAATAATACATTTGGGAGTTCCTTGTAATCTTCTGGTATCTGAGCTATCGGTCATGTTTAGAACTTTTCTCCACATGACTTGTTAGAAACTTTTTGTTTTTTTAATGAAGCTGTGATTTACATGTAATACCTTTATTCCAGTGTGGGAATAAAAAAAAAAAGTAACCCTAGAAAGTTCTAGGAACTTGCAACACTGCTTTGTATCAACATAAATAATGAGGAAAAGTGCAAGGCAATGGGAAATTTGTTATCGTTGCACTAAATCAGTGATTCTCAACCAGGGTGCTAGGACACCCTGTTTGGACTCAAAAAGATCACAGCGGTGCTGCACTATTAGGCATGCAACCATAATTCACAAGATAAACCTGGAGATTTCAAATAGGAATTCGTAGTATTAAAACCATTCTGACCTGTTGTGATCTTTCTGAGTCCAAACAGAAGATTTGCTCTAGTATTTTTCTCTCATCAAAAAATGAGTGGAAGTCAAGAGTTCAGGGGTGTAGGTTGTAGCTGAGTTGGTCTAAGAGCATAGGCAGACAAGGTTCTTTGGGTAAATCTGATATCTTTTATTAGACCAACTCAAATAGTTGGAAAAATTCTAACAGCCCCTGGCTGTTTTACTACTCCATCCAGGAAGACCACAGACCAACTGCAGATGCTTCCTCTGCTTGAGAAAGGGTATTTGTACCCAAAATTTTTCAAAGAATAATTTTACAACTATTTGACTTGGTCTAATAAAAGATATCAGATTTACCCAAAGAACTTTGTCTGCCAAATTTAAGAGTTGGTATTTTCTAAGGGGTGCCTCAAGTCTAAGGATGGGCACCTCAAGTGTAGAAGAGTTGAGAACCACATCACTAAGTCCAAGCACAGACAGTCAAAAAACCTGATGCTGAATCAGTTCAATTTTACAGGTTAGTCTAAGCAGCATAGATTGAACCAATAAACAAGTGAACAGACATTCACTCTTGATTCCAGAAATGCAGCCACATGTCTGCAGTGGCTCAGGCCAGAATCCGAGGGGAACTAGAGCATGCCTCTCTGCTCAGCTGAAGCAGACAGCTTGAGCCAAAGCTAGCCAACCCACCCTGTAAGGGGCAGGGGATGGGACTGTAGGGGAGGTGCAAAGCATGCTGGAATGCTGGGGTACTGTGAGTTAACTTGAATCTAGAGGGGATCTGGGCCAGAAGTTCAATAAACTATTTTAATCTAAATCAGTTAATTTTGATACTACATCCATCCAGGTTTATTTTAAATTAGTTTCAGCCATTTTGAAAGCAGTTTATGTGCACTAAACTTCTGTTGTGTTACAGATTTGAACCGGTTTCTGATCACTTATAGCAGTTCTGGCATCTGCCATTTTAAGGGCTGGAGCAGGCAGCAAGCAGGTGCCTGATTAAGGCGGCCGTTTTCAAACTTACGCAAGTCAGGCAGAAGCAGCAGTTGGCTGCCTGCAGCCAAGGGAGCAACATCACCTGGCTGATCTGGTGCTCATAGCATCTTGTTGGTAAGGGCAGGAGTTACTGGGGATAGCAGGAGGCTCCTGGTCCTGGGCATTACCTGAAACTGCATCCTGCTGGAGTAGTGAGGCCTGGAGGGACTGCCCATGGTGGGCCAGTGTCATTTAAATGCCAGGACTGCAAACCTCCCCAGTGAAAGGCGCGTAGGGATGCTGTAATAACCCAAGCCCCCACAACATTGTGGGTAAGAGAACCAGGCACGGCTGTGGCCACCTGAGCCCCAGGGGGTGTAAGACCCTGGTGGAGGAGTGGGGGGCCAGACACAGCTGTGGCCACTTGAGCCCCACAGGGGTGCAAGACCCCAGAGGCCCCAGTGTGATGGGGCAGTGGTGTGGCTCCAGAGAGGGGGCAGTAGTGCAGCCCTAGGGAGAGGGCATGAGAGCAGAGGCAGCCCACAGAAAGTAGGGGGTGTCTTTACAACCTGAAGGACTGTGTGTAACTCAGGTGTTGAGTAGGGCTGAAGGGGTGGCCTGAAGGGCAGCACATGGCCCAACCCCCAAGTAATAACATCAGTGGTACAATGAATGCCCTAGTGAGACTTCATAGTTGGAACGCCCAGGTATAGGGCATGAGTTGAAGCCCCAGGTAAGGGATGGATAGGCCCAGGTAAGTCCACGGACACCATAGACCATAATTAGCCTGGAGGCTGAGTTTGTGACTCAGCCAAGGAGCTAAGGTGAGTCACAACCCCAGTAAGTTGTCAGGCATGTTAAGACTATGTGATTGGGTCAGAGGGAGACTCCAGTAAGCCCTCAGATGCTGAGAGGATGAGTTAGGGTCAAAGTATAAGAACTTGTTCAGATGCTATCTGTGAGGCATGGGCCACAGTGTAGGGGAGTTATGGAGCTGTGGATAGTGCCCTCTGGCATCAGGGCATGTAATGAACAGCATCTTGCCACCAATTTATTATACCAGCAAAGTTGTGGCAGGCGAGACTGGGTAGACTGCCCCATATAGACAGGTGGGCAGACCAATGTGAGATCTCGGCCCTCAGATGGCCCCCGTCTCACCAGTTTATGCATAACTTTTGTCTTTAGTCTAAATGTTTCTCAGCTGGTCATATAATTCAGTACTTGAGATGGAATAATCTAGTCTACTTCTTCCTACCTTTAAGCATGAACTGAATACTATGCATCTTTGAGTTGCTGTCTGTCTAATATTTCACTGCCCATATAAACAAAGTACTCCAGACTGTGTTTGTTGTAATAGTAGTACTTCATTTACATTAAAATTTTGCCTGAAAAGTCATGGGTTTAAGGCAGTGAAATACCACCACTCTCAAATTCATTCAAGTATACCTAGAGAAGTGCAGGTGGGTGGATGAATTTATATTGGTGTGGCAGGATGGCTGGTGGGCTGGTGGCTGGTGGGCTCACCAGCAGCCTGGAGTGTTAGCTTGAGCCTGAAGGGCTTGGGCTCCATTGGTGGAGCCATTTTTTCCTTCCTCACCAATGAGGGAAAGGCAGAAGGAAGGCAGCCCTGCCCTGGCCCAGGGGTGAGGTGAAAGAGAGGACCTGAGAGGGAACTAACCCATCGGGCTTCCTCATTGATCCATTCCCAACCTGGGGTAGAGCCTTGAGAGGAAGTCCACGTGCTGAGCACATGGGTGGCTTCAATGACGGATGACGAACACGAAGGCTGTAGAAGAGCTGGTAGAGCTTACCAGCAGGGCAGAGCCATTGCCCCAAAAGTGCCCTGAAGATGCCTCTGGGGAGGAGGAAGCAGTGGGTGACTGCATCCCAGCTGCTGTGGAAAGAGCTCAGTGATGGTGCATGGGACAGTGCACGGAGGTTCTGAAGAATGGATGGGACCTCAGCAGCTGCATGAGGCAGCACAGGTCCCCAACCCTGCACAAGGCAGAAGCCTAGCCCCTTTGGTGCACAGAGTGGTGCACAGGGTTTGGTGAGCTGAAGGGGCACTGTGACTGCATGAGACACCATGGGTCCTTAACTCTGCATGATGCAGGAGCCCTCAGTGTGCAGGTTGGTGCACAGGTCTGGTGGAGCTGAAAGGGCTGCGGCAGCTGCACAAGGTAGCACAGGTACCCAACCTTGTGCAAGGTGGAGCCTTCAGTGCATGGATCAGTACACAGGGCTGGTGAGGGTCCAAAGAGCAGACGGGACCACAGCAGCTGCACAAGGAAGCACAGGTCCCCACCCCTGCATGAGGCAGAAGCCCTCGGTGCATGGGTTGGTGCACAGGTCTGGAAAGGGTCCGGGAGAGCTAAGCTGACGGGACCACTGCAGCTACAGAGCCCTCAGTGCACAGACTCATGCACAGGGCTGAAGAGCTAACAGGACTCTGGGATTGCACGAGGCAGCCTGGGTTTCTGACCCTGCAAGCGACAGGGGTACCATGGTGCATAGATTAGTGTACCGAGCCAAGGCAGAGCTGAAAGGTCTCCATAGCTGCATGAGGCAGCAGGGGCCTGTAATCTGCAGGAGGCAGAGACCAGTAGACCCTAGTAGCTCCATGAGGCAGCTGGGATCTTTCCACTGTGAGCAACAGCTAGGTAAAGCCACAGATCCCCGGCAAGGTGGGATTTTTGACTAGCCCACCCAGAGAGAGATGAGCCAAATTCTGCCGGAGGGCCAAAGAGCTGTGAGTGCCTGGGTAGGGGATCAGAGTTGCCATGGGGAAAGAGGCAAAGGTCTCCACAGGGGACGTTTTGTGTCCCCAGAGTCCGGCCAGTCCAGAGGATATGGGGTGATCAGCATAGTCCCTTTGGAGTCACCTGTTTTCCCCTTGGTATTACTTCTCCATGCAGGGTGATTATTAACCCATTGTTGATTGTGGATTGTAACTGTTAAGGTTTATGTAAATGGTTAAGGCTGCCCAGGTCCTTATGTATATATGGGGTGGGCCTAAGCTGTATCCTTTACTGTAAAGTTATTTAATTTGATATTGTATTGTATGATGTTTATGTATTGCCTTGTTCTGTCTATTAATTGTTGAACTGCTAAATGCTTTGGAGTCTTGAGATTATCACTTTGGATTCAAGTGGTTACTATGCTTGGGTGTGGGTTTGCATTGCTGTAACATTATTCATGCACATTCTAACCATTATTTATTTATTGTTGAGTTCTGGTGCCACTGGTTATTTGTTTCCAAACCTGCGGCCTGCAAGGCCTGGTATTGAGGGGCTATACCCCAATAAGGAGACCCCTGGGAGCCAAGGCTTACATCAATAAAGCCCCTCTGTTTGTTATATCCACTTACTCCTGCCCATGTGTGTGAGTAACAAGACTTACCTGCCTTAGATGGTATAAATTTGTATATAGTTCTGCGATATATGTGTGTATATGCTTAATAAGTTCTATAGGTCCTGTAAATAAAGTTCTGTAAATAGTTTAATTTTACTGAGTGACCACAGTCTCTTCTCGTCTCTGCTCTGCTCTGCAGGGGAGGATGGCAGATTGGCCTAAGCCAAGCAGCTACGCTTTCATGTCACACACACGCACACCCCAAACATCCTTTTAATTGAAGAGGGGGTACCAACTGTGTATTACCTGGGTTACATTGGTCCAAAGTCATTTAGCAGTTGAGCTTATTATGTTCAGAGAATTCTTTTGGCCAAAATAACTCCTTTTGCTACTATAAAATGTGTCTCCCCTACATGCAGGGAGAAGCTTGTGGGTATACATCTACTGGAATATATAAATATATAGAGCAACAATTTGTTCATGCTCTAGAGCCTCATCTACACTTAAAAGTAAGTGGTAGGTTATAGTCTTAAGGTGACAAGAACTTTTAAGATGAAAAAGGCCTAAAGCTAGGAGAAGAGTGAAATAAAATAGAAAGGAACGGCTGGAAAAATAGTATGCAATAGGGCAGACAGCTAGAGAGTTCCTCTCTGAAGGACATGCAGAGTTAACAGTCTTAACACTGCTTCTGTGGAGGTGACAGCAAAGTCGGTATCAGCACCCCTAATGCACCATTAACCTCTTCAGTTGTGATTATGCGACTTGAAATAGATGAGTTTATCCAGAGTGATCTCTGGTAATCAGCAGCAATTACGTCACCTTTCAACCGCTATCAGTGCTGTTATACACTTCACATCAAGCATCTTGATATAGGAGCAGTAAACGGGTCATGATTTATAGTTGTGGCAAAGAGAATTTTGTAGCATTTTTTTGAAGGCCAGGTAACCTCAGAAATCACAAATAATTAAAAGTCCATTCATGTTTTGTTATAGTGGACCTAGTTATGATCCATATTAGTCCTACACTGTTGAACTTCAGTGTTTTTCCCTGAATCATGCAGGACTGTAAGAAAGTAGATACAGTGGCTCTAAATTCATTTTTCATATCTTGTGAGAAGTTTGAAATTCATCACCACAGGAAGGTAACAGAGTCCAGTGCCATAATTATATACTCCCTCTTTCTTTAAAATATTTTTTAAAAAATTGAATTTCTGGGTTATGATTTGTAGTGTCTCTTTTTCCACTTTTTCTCTTCCCTTTCTCTCTTCCTGCCTCCTTTCCCAAGAGTTTCCATTTTGTTACTAGACAAAGCAAACAAAAAGGGGGCAATGAAACTTTTAATTGTCACAGACTGAGAAATATATAGAGAGCACAAGCTTTTGTGAACCATCTGTTGAAGTGAACTTGAGTTCACAAAAGCTTGTATTCTCTACATAAGTCTTAGTTAGTTAGTCTGTAAAACTACTTATCTACCCTGTCTTCTGACTGACTTCAGACTAATTTGGCAACTTACCGCTAACTTTTTATTTTTCCATTCCATTGTATTTTAAAGAATTTCAAAATGTAAAAGGGAACACTTCTCGCGCCCTGAAAATTTTCAAATAACCCTAAATTTTTCACCTGCCTATGGATTTGGGAAGGGGATTTTTCCCTGGCTTTAGAGCTTCTGACAGGGGGCATTCACCCCTTCCAAAAGCAGGCTACTAGGTTTTTACCTTGAGAATGATATTGAAAATGCTCAAGAACACAATTAAAACTACATGCAGTAAACCCAGTTTTACTTTTTCAGTAGTAGATAAAATAATCCCTTCATCTAATATTTCAAAACCTGTAATCCTATCTGACGTTATCTGTTGTGTTCTAGATATAGGAGGTTTTCTTTTTCTCTCTTAAAGAGATGAGAATTTTTTGTTCTGCCCCTGAGACATATGTTTTCAGTCAAAAATGATTCATTTCATATTTGGAAGCATATCAGCAAGAAAGAACAATAGTGGCACATCAGTGAGAAAGCACAGTGTATGCATTTTACTAAAGTTCTTAGAAATTTAAGGCAAGCAAGACATTGCAGATTCAATTAGCAATATAATATAACACACAAAAGTCTACATTTAAAAACAATGAGGTTGCAGAGTACAGCACTCATATGCTAAGAGATACCAGAATTAAGGTTGTCTAGAGAAATGTCATTTAATTTTGTATGTATGCATTATGATACGCACAATCATTAATCGCTTGGTTACATGCTAGTTTTTCTTTTCCTATAGGACCCCTACTTCTTTCAATGCCTAGAATGGATGGTGCTCAGCTAATGAGTAGTATTTCAATATTCCTTGTATAGCCACAGGCTTTATATACTGCACATATATTCAAACCCTGCTCTGAAGACAGAATTATTAATTTCCTCATCAGGTTTTCTGTTGTGCTCATCACAGTAGTATCTTAGCTTTTAGATAGCTACAAAGATGTTAATTCATCTCTGCAACACATCTATGAGATGAAGGAATGCTCCTATCCTCATTTTCACAGAAGGGAACCTAAACCACAGAGAGTAAGACAAAGTTTCTAATAATGTTGGGATACCTTCAAGCTTTTCCCCCCCCCCAGCATACTGGGCGCATCTACACATGCAAATGCTGCTAGATGGGTTTACTCCACAGTAATTTACTGCAGAGTAATCCCACCCCAGGCAAGTGTTTGGGAACAGATTTGCTGCTCTTGGAAGTAGTCTGCTTCCAGCCCCTCTGGCTCTGCACCAGCTACCTGAAACAGCCAGGGAGAACTGCAGGCTCTGGCCACAGCTGCCTACAGCCAGGGGCCATCTTTAAAAGCCAGCCCCATGCACTGCTCCCCAGCCACCTGCGTTCCTGGTTTACAGCCTGCCTGCAGTGTGCTGGCATAGAGCTCTGTGACTGTTGCTGGAGTCTGTGCCCACCGTGCAATGGTTGCTCCACCTCTGGAGCAATGTCCCGTGTCTTGGGCTCCTGCTGGACACACTGGTTGCCATGCTGTGCCACTGTGGCAACTGCTACCTGGCCCAGGTCAATCTCAGCCCTGCCTACCCCCCTGTGTGGTATAGTCACATGGCCAGGCTCACCACAGCATTTCTGGTCTCTTGCCACCATGCTGCTGCCCAGACCCCAGCAGGGACACTGACCAGCAGGACACCACCACCGGTGCTAGCCCCACACTCCTGGGGCTCTAGCCCCATTGCTTGTGGGCCTGCCTGGCCAGCCAGCACACCTGAGATGATAAGCAGTTGCTGGAGTCCTTTTGCATGACCTGGGCCACTTTCCAAAACCTCCTCAAACAGTTCTACCTACACCTGGAACAGCAGGCCACCATCATGTGGCAGCCCTTCCCTGCAGCCACCCAGCTGCCCATCACCCTCCTCAAGTTGGCCACACCCACCAACCTATGCTATGTCAGCCACCTCTTCATCATGGGCAAGGTGACCACCAGAGAGGCCATCCTGGAGGTGTGCGGCACCCTCCAGGATGTGCTGGGGCACACCATGCTCTGTGTGCCTGACACACTGGAGGTGGTAGTGGGGTTCAGTAACTACATATCATCCAAGTTGGCTTTAAACAAGCTATATTGGGAACTGCTCAAAGTATGTCTGCCATGACACAGAGTTTAGCATGGACTAGAGAACCAACTGCCAAAGAAGCTGGGCAAATATTCAGTTGTCTAGCTTGTGCTGAGCTCCATGTTATGAGGTCTACAATATTAGGAGTACACATTCCAGGAAGTGTAAAGTTATCTCAAGTATTTCTATGCAAGCTGCAGTGACTGCACTTGTAAACATGATAAAGAAAATTGCCCACATTATAAAAAAAAATTACAACTGGGAGACTATGCTCCCTCCCCCCCCCCAAAAGACCTGAGATTGAAACAAGAATTGTTAATCTAATTGGTAGGAGTTGAGTTGCATTAGCAAAATTTATAGCCTGCAATATGCCTTGCCCTAGCCAGCTGTAGGTCTTGCATGTTACTAATGATCAGGGGCTCAATTCTGTTCAGATTTATACTGGCACCTACTATACATCATGAACAGTCACAGTTTTGTGGAGTTAACGTTTGTATAAAACCAGCAAAAATAAGAAATAGGCCGCAGTGTTGTATATCTCCCTAAAACAAACTTTTAGCTAAATTTACAGCTGCTATGGAGAGCAGAGATGATTATGACCCAAAGGAGAGAGCAGTAGTATTTATTTGTACTACAGTAGTAGTAAGGACTGGAGCTCTGCTACATGTGCATGGTTCTAAAGACTACAAAGAAAGAGGGTAAAAGAACTGGGTATAATCAAAAATATATACTGTGTGAGTCTACTGATAATCTATCTAATATTATTAACATATTATAT
>NW_005842075.1:1172468-1175224 GCF_000455745.1 Alligator sinensis
ATAACAAACCAGGTTAATATATAAATAAATAGTATATTGTTTTATAAACTTTTTACATTCTTAAAAAAAATAACTGCCTCGGCTATACTAGATATATTTAACCAACTGCCTAAGGGTTGCCCTACATGCAGAAATTTGCCAGCATAACAGTAACAGAAGAGAGTTACCTCAGTTTACAGCCCCCATTTAGACACTCACTTTCAATGCCTTGGTATTGTACCACCTTGCATGTATTCAGGTACCCTATAGGACTTGCTCCAGTCACTGTTTCCCTTTATTCCAGAACAAAGTTTCACACAGTGGAGTTATAGTGACATATTTCAGGCAAAGTAACAATCTGCATAGAACAACTGAATGACCCTAACATGTTAATTGCACCAAAAATAACAACATGCTACACATTTATTGAATTTATGGTGCCATAAAATGGCAAACCAGCCACAAAGTTATTACTAAAAAAATATGTAACATCTTTGTGGCTGGTTTGTATGGTGCCATAAACTGACTATGTGGCATGCCCCAATATTATTTCAATGCCAACAATCAGCTGATTGTCAGCATTGAGACCTGGGCTGGAACCAGGCAGGAGGCTGCCCTGGTCCCAATGCTGACAATCATTGATTATCAGCATCAGGATGTGGACTTGTTGGGACCAAATACTTTGCAGATCCTTGCTCTGCAGACCCTGTACTTTAAGGCTCTTTAAGGTGCCGAGGCCTGGCAAGGCTCAGAGCAGGAGGTAGCTCTGGGGTCTGGAACACAGGATTGGACAGGGGCCAGCCCTGGGTCCCATCAGGGCTGCCCAGTGCTGAATCCTGATGCTTAGCTGAGTGTTGAGTCTGGTACCATGCAGCCTTGGGGTCCTGGACAAAGCTGCTTCCTTCCCAATTGGTGGGACTGGGCTGGAGGCTGCTCTGGGTCATGAACCCAGCTACCCCCTGCTCTATCCCCACAGGATGTCAGGCAATTCTTTAACATATGTTTACAACTGGGGATGGTGCCAGTTTAAACAGGTGCCTGACTAGAGCAATAGGGCATAGGAAATCCAATATAGACCCAATCTGGATCTAATCCATATTGAATTCTTTCTAATCCCCATGTGCCCAGGTAAAAGAGTTGTCTAAGATTAAGGCTAGTAGAAAGCTATTCCCCTCTTTGTGTTAGGAAGCATACAGACTGAAATTCGTATCCCATCAAGCTAAGGTATTTCTCTAACACTCATTCATCATAGTTTCAGTGCCTCTCAGTCTTAGGGTATTTATTCTTGTAACAGCACTATGAAATAGGACAAGTGTCTCCATTTTACAGATAATCAAGTGTGTCACAGAAGGAGTAAGGGTGAGGTCAATTCTGCATTGGGAAACCTTGGCACCTAGCTCCTGATCTTAAAGTAACCTTGTCATATTAGGGTGGCAATGCACACATGCCAGTAAGCTCTGCTGCACTGCACTGGTACTGGTCTATAGCTAGTGAATCTGAGGTACTATGTTCCTCAGCACTTCTTCACATACTCTGTGGGCGCATCTACATGTCGCCATACGGCGATGTCGTGGCACCATGTTTTAGTGCTTCCTTTGGAAGTACTAAAGCATGGTGCAGTAACTGCCCCTACTGCACCATGCTCAGAGTGCATGGTTAGATTTTGCCGTTATGTCGCCATAGCAGTGCGTTACAATGGGGGAGTGCACCACTACGGTGACATAGCTGCTGATCATGCGTAGACCCATATGATTGCTATGTCACTATAGCGTGTGACATATGGTGATGTAGCACATTATTATGTCGCTATAAGTTGATGTGTAGATGTGCCCTATGGAACTTGCCAAAGTCAAAAAGGAAGTCTGTGTTGGAGTAGTAGGGGTTTTAACTCGGGTCTCCCAAGTCTGCCTCATAAGTCTAACCAAACCCAAGACTGCAAAGAGTGCCAGAGTTAGAGCTGTGATTAAAATATATGACTCTGTGACATCCCAATCTTTTGATGACAAAAGCCATTCTGCTCTGATTTTGAAATTCATCCAGTGTTAGGGACTTAAGCTTCATGTGGCCTTTGTGCTGGTATTAACATGAGATGAATTTCATCAATAAACCATAACTCAAACTTGCCTGTTGCACGTAGTACATTAGCTACTCAGATCTTTGATTCTCTTTCGTTATAAATAGCTCACTAGATTCTACTTTACTGTCGCACAGATGGATTATTAAATTGATGGTAAGTGAGCTCTGCCCTTAAGACTGACATGTGTCATTTACTCAGTGGTTCTCAACATTTTTTGTACCAGGACTCATTTGTAAATATTGATGGCCAGTCCTGACCCAGTGCCCCTCACTCCCGATCCGCTGCCTTCTATCCCCAGCCCCCCCTCCCCCCCCCCCCCCCGTGGGGGGGGGGGGAAGGGGGGGTCTCGCCCTCCAACCTCCAGGCTGCTGACATCTGACGTGGCATGGGGGACCCCAAGCAGCCCCTGGCAAACTGGAACTCTGGAAGTCTGCAAGGGAAAATCCAGACTTTCCCACATTTTTCTCCTTTAAGGGAGAATCAATTTTTAATGTTTGATCCATTTTTAAATTTTGTCCATGACCCTTTCATATATTCTTGTGACCCACTTTTAGGTTGCAACCCACAGGTTGAGAAATACTGATTTAGCTCATCCTTGAAGCAGAAGTCCATTGTCATTTGGAAAATACCATCATTTCTAGAAGTAGGTTTATTGTTGACCTTTGAGGTACACTGAAAAATCTGTGGGAGAGATTCCTGC